>NC_132873.1:27303469-27623102 GCF_048164855.1 Canis lupus baileyi | reverse complement strand
CTCTTTAATGTTTGGTAGTGTTCACTTGTGAATCCATCTGGTCCTGGACTTATGTTTTATTTTAGTTTTTTTTTTTCAAATTTTTATTTAAATTTTAGTTCATTAACACACAGTGTAATATTAGTTTCAGGTGTAGAATTTAGTGATTCATCACTTATTTATAACACCCAGTGCTCATCACAACAAGTACCCTCTTTAATACCCATCACCCATTTAACACATCCCCCCACCTCTCCTCCAGCAACCCTCAGTTTGTTCTCTGAAGTTAAGAGTCTGTTTCATGTTCCTCTCTTTTTGCCTCTATGTTGATTTGTTTTGTTTCTTAAATTCCATATAAAAGTGAAATCAGGGATCCCTGGGTGGCACAGCGGTTTAGCGATCCTGGAGACCGGGATCGAATCCCACGTCGGGCTCCCGGTGCATGGAGCCTGCTTCTCCCTCTGCCTATGTCTCTGCCTCTCTCTCTCTCTCTCTCTATGTGACTATCATAAATAAATTAAAAAAAATTTAAAAAAAAATTTAAAATAAAAAAAAGTGAAATCATATGGTATTTATCTCTATCTGGCTGACTTATTTCACTTACTGTAATATTCTCTAGCTCCATCCATGTTGCAAATGGTAAGACTTCAGTCTTTTTGATTACTGAGTGATATTCCATTGTGCATATTTACTACATCTGTATTCATTATTCAGTTAATGGACATTTGGGCTCTCTCCATAGCCTGGCTACTGTTGATAATGCTGCTATAAATATCAGGATGCATGTACCCCTTCAATTCTATATTTTTGTATACTTTGGGTGAATATTTGCTACTAAAATTGCTGGATCATAATGTAGCTCTATTTTTTAAGTTTTTGAGGAACCTCCGGACTATTTTCCAGAGTGGCTGCACCACTTTGCATTCCTATACACAATGGAAGACGATTCCCCTTTTCTTTGCATCCTTGCCAACATCTGTTGTTTCCTGTGTTGCTAATTTTAGACATTCCAACAAGTATGATAAGATAATTTATTGTAGTTTTCACTTGTATTTCCCTGATGATGTGTGATGTTGAGCATCTTTTCATGTGTCTGTTAGCCATCTGGATGTCTTCTTTGGAAAAATGTCTATTCATATCTTGTGCCCATTTTTTAGGTCGGTTATTTGGTTTTTGGATACCAACCCTTTATCGGATATGTCATTTGCAAATATCTTCTCTAATTCTGAAGGTTGCCTTTTAATTTTGTTGATTGTTCCCTTTACTGTGTAGAAGCTTTCTATCCTTATGAAATCCTAATAGTTCATTTTTGTTTCTTTGTTTTCCTTGCCTTTGGAGGCATGTCTAGTAAGAAGTTGCTATGATCCAGGTCAAAGAAGTTTCTGCCTGTGTTATCCTCTAGGATTTTGATGATTTCCTGTCTCACATTAGGTCTTTCATCCATTTTGAATTTATTTTTGTGTATAGTGTAACAAAGTGGTCCAGTTTCATTCTTTTGAATGTTGCTGTCCAGTTTTCCCAACACCACTTATTGAAAGGACTATCTTTTTCATTGGATCTTCATTCCTGCTTTGTCAAAAACTAGATGACCAGGGGTGCCTAGGTGGCTTAATTGGTTAGACTCTTGATTTCAGCTCAAGTCATGATCTCAGGGTTGTGAAATAAAGCCCTGCATTGGGATCCATGCTCAGCAGGGAGTCTACTTGAGATTCTGTTCCTCTCCCTCCCCCTGCTCACACACACTCTCTAAAATAATAAATATATGAATCTCTAAGAAATTAGTTGACTATTTCTGAGCTTTCTTCTCGGTCCCATTGCTCTATGTGTCTGTTATTGTGTCAGAACCATATTGTCCTGATGACTACAGCTTTGTAGCATAGCTTAAAATCTGGAATTGTTATTCTTTCATTTTGCTTTTTGATTTCAAGATGTTTTTGGCTATTCAATGTCATTTGTGGTTCCATACAAGGTTTAGGATGTTTGTTCTAGCCCTGTAGAAAATGCTGGTGGTATTTTGACAAGGATTATATTAAATGTGTATATTGCTTTGGGCAGTACAAATATTCAACAATATTTGTTCTTCTGATCCATGAGCATGGAATGTTTTTCCATTTCTTTGTGTCCTTTTCAATTTCTTTCATAAATGTTCTATAGTTTACAAAATACAGATCTTTTACATCTTTGGTTAGGTTTATTCCTAGGTATTCTATGGTTTTTGGTGCAGTTATAAGGGGGATAGATTCCTTGTTTTCTCTTTCTGCTTTTTAATTACCGGTGTATAGAAATGCACTAGACTTCTGTTGATTGATCTGAGAATATTGACCCACACTTACAGCCCAGGAATAAATCACACTTCATCATGGCAAATGAATCTTTTAATGAACTGTTGAATTTGGTTTGCTAATATCTTGTTGAGAAATTTGCATCCATGGTCATCAGGGATATTGGCCTGTCATTTTCTTTTTCAGTGGAGTCTTTTACTTATTTAGGAATCAGGGTAAAGCTGACTGTGTAAAATGAGTTTGGAAGTTGTCCTTTTTTTAAATTTTTTTTTCATTTATTTATGATAGTCACAGAGAGAGAGAGAGAGAGAGGCAGAGACACAGGCAGAGGGAGAAGCAGGCTCCATGCACCGGGAGCCGACGTGAGATTCGATCCCGGGTCTCCAGGATGGCGCCCTGGGCCAAAGGCAGGCGCTAAACCGCTGCGCCACCCAGGGATCCCTGTCCTTTTTTTAAAAAAAAAAATATTTTATTTATTCATGACAGACACAGAGAATGGCAGAGACATAGGTAGAGGGAGAAGCAGACTCCCCACAAGGAGCCTGATATGGGACTCAATCCCAGATCTCAGGATCATGCCCTGAGCCAAAGGCAGAAGCTCAACCACAGAGCCACCCAGGCATCCCAGAAGTTATCTTTCTATTTCTATTTTTGGAACAGTTTGAGAAGAATAGGTGTTAACTCTTCTTTAAATATTTGGTAGAATTCTCCTGGGAAGCCATCTGGCCCTGGACTTTTGTTTGTTAGGAGAGATTTGATTTTTGATTCAATTACTTTGTGAGTTATCAGTATATTGAATTTTTATAATTCTTCCTGTTTCAATTTTCACAGCTTATATGTTTCTAGGAATTTGTATACATCTTCCAGATGGCTCAATTTTTTGACATATAATTTTTCATAATATTCTCTTATAATTGTTTATATTTCTGTGGTGTTGGTTGTGATTTCTCCTTTCTCATTAGTGATTTCATTTATTTAGGTTCTTTCTCCGCTCTTTTTGATAAGTCTGATTAGGAGGTTATCAATTTTATTTTTTCAATGAACCAGCTCCTGGTCTCATTAATCTGTTCTACTGGTTTTTTGTTTGTTTGTTTCTATATCATTTATATATGATTTAATCTTTGTTATTTCCCTTCTGCTGGCTTTAGTCTTCATTTGTTGTTCTTTTTATAGTTCTCCTTGGTCCTTTTAAATTACAACTTTTTTTTCTTTTTTTTCCCTCTTGTATCCTAGCATAACTGGGGCTGTTATAGGTTTGCAGCTCCTGTGCTCCCTGAGGGCACAGACTTCCTGTGATGACTGGACCCACCATTTATAGCATTGGGATCCTTAATCATGTTATGTGAGCCTGCCACTATGGTATCCAAAACTGCTCTGGTGTAGGCTTTTTAGGTAAAGTGAGAATGTAAGCCATGTCATGCTCTGGTCCTTCTGACCCAGAGGACTTTTCCACTGCTCCTCAGCCACTTGGCAGAGTTCTAGTGTTGTCTCTTTTTATGCTAGTTGCTCTTATAAAATGTTGGTTTTCTTCTGTCCTCAAGGGCAGATTGAATCTGTTCCAAATCCCTCAGTACTACTCTTCCCTGCCATTCACAGTGTTGGGGGTGGAGATTCCTTTGTTACCATGTCTCCATCTATCTGACTGTTTTCTTGCCATTCTATCCTTTTTGGGTTGTTTAGTAGCTGTTTAGTCAGTCATCAGTTCTTCAGGAGGAATTGTTTGATTAATAGGATCAATTTGGTTTGTTCCATGGAAGAGGTAAGTTCAGTATTCTTATGCCATCGTCTTGAGCCAGATCTACAGTGCATCTCTTAAAATCAAAGTAATTCAATTGCGATTAAAGTATGTGCAAGACTATAAGTGTGTATATTAAATATTCAGACACTTAAACTCTAAAGCAAGTACATTTCCCCTTTTCTTTAGGTCAATTATACTTGAAAATGGAAACACTCATTATGAACTACCAGTCTCATAAAGAAAAACATATTTGAGGGTTCCTTTTTCTCCATAGCCTCACTAACATTTCAATTCTTATCTTTTTGATACTAGCCATTATGACAAGTATAAAGTGATATCTCCTTGTAGTTTAATTTACATTTCTCTGATTATTAGTGATGTCGAATATTGTTTCATGTGTCTATTGGTCATCTGTATGTCGTCTGGGAAAATATCTATTCGGGTCTTCTCATCTTTAATCAGATTGTATGTGTGTGTGTGTGTGTGTGTGTGTGAGACCATGTGTGTGTGTTTGTGTGTTGAGTTAGTTGTATAAATTCTTTATGTATTTTGGATAATAACCCCTTACCAGATATATCATTTTCAGATATCTTCTCCCATTCAGTTTGTTACCTTTTTGTTTTATCAATGGTTTCTTTTGCTGTGTAGAAGCTTTTCATTTTGGTATAGTCCCAATGGTTTAATTTTGCTTTTGTTTCCTTTGTCAGAGGGGACCTAACTAGAATAATGTTTCTATAGCCAATATCAAAGAAATTACTGCCTATGTTTTCTTCTAAATGTTTTATAGTTTCTGGTCTTACATTTAAGTTTTTGATCTATTTTATTTTTGTGGATAGTGTAAGAAAGTGGAATTTTCCCAGATCCATTTGTTGAAGAGATTGCCCATTTCTTATTGTATATTCTTGCCTCCTTTGTTGTAGTTTAATCAACCATATAATCATGATTTATTTCTCAACTTTCTATTCTGTTTCTATTGATTTATGTGTCTATTTTTGAGCCAGTACTATACAGTTTTGATGACTATAGCTTTATCAAAGGATTAAGAAAATACCTTGGTGATCACTAAGTACTGTATAAAATTATTAAATCATAATATTGTATACTGAAACAAATATAGCACCATATGTTAATTATACTTGAATAAAAAATCTATCTCAGAATTATTCAAATATTTTATAACTTCTGAAATCATAAAAGTAATCATAAAAATGACAACAAAATACAGTGTTCCCACATGCATATTTTTATATACATATATGTGTATATGATCACACCTGGAATATACCAATAGCATCCTACATGGATTACATGTTCTAAATTTAGCCAAGCTCCCAAGTAAGACTGTTGGGTGTTTATGGAGCTCAAAAATACAAGAGTAAAAAAAAGCCTTTCTGCACATACTCCTCCAGACTCCTTCTTATCATCTCATTCAGAGTATATCTAATAGCCTTTCCTATCTATAATCTTATTTCTTTGTCCCCTTTCCCCCAGTCATGCAGCTCTGGTCTTAGTTTACTTGTTCTCTTTTCCTGTAGCCTGCTTCTCATACATACGTGCATAATAGTTGGCTCATTTTATTCAGATCACTTCTTGAAGATAGCCTTAACATGCTTCTTTTATAACTTGAAGCAATAGTCTCCAGGATTTGTAATCCCTAATTATTTGCTCTAAAGTGCTTATTATTAACTCTTATCTCTGCTTATTTGCTCATTTATTTATTGTCTTCTACCACTGGAAATGTAAATTCCATGAGAAAAGGCTTTATGTCTTTTATTAATAGCTGTATCAACAACACCTAGAAAAGCATCTGCCATATAATACATGTTCAATGAGTATGTGTTGAATGAATAAATTCTAGAGTTAATTCAACATAGCATTTAGTAAGAGTGCACTTTGAATCAGACAGGTTAAGAAGGTATAACTATTAATTTCAAAGAGCTGAAGTGATAAATGACTAATTTTAATATACCACCTCATTACAGATCGGCTGAGAAGAAGCAAAAGCATTATGGTCTAATAATGAAAATTACTACTCAATGACTAAAGGAATCTTAGATGTTACAACACTGATATTCAGCCACGATTTCTGACTTGTATTCAATTCCTGTCTAGCATACATCTTTCATTTTGTTTCCAAATAGTAATTTTTATATAATATAGCATGTATATATAGATATATGTATATGTTTATGTGTTAATATAGTCTGACAATTTCTTTTAAATATAATATTTAAAATATTTTTGCATCTTATTTTTGTTATTTTTTTAAATTATGTATCTGTACTTTTAAAATTCCAGTTAGTTAACATACAGTGTACTTTTAGTTTCAGGTGCACAATATGTTTTACAATTTAGACTTTAATTTTTTAGAATAATTATTTAGAACAATTTCAGGTTCACAGTAAAATTGAAAGGAAGACACAGAGATTGCCCATATGTCCCCTGCTCCCACACACACATATCCTCCCCCATGGATCTATTTATACTTAATTTAATTTTGACAGAATAAAGTTTGGCAGTTATAGTAGTTGAGCAGTTAAAAATATTTTCATTCCATTTTTTTATTTCTGACCTCCATTGTTCATGCTGAGAAACATTTATGAATTTTACTGTTCCTTTATAGGTGATAATCTTTGTTTTGTTGCTTTTAAGAACTTCTTTGAATTATAGCATCACTTAATATTTACTATATTTCTATGTGTGCTGCTAGCACTTTTAAAACCTGTAAATTGATTTTTTCCAGTTTTGGAAAAAAAATGGCCTTGTCTGTTACATATTGCTTGTATTGAATTCATTCTTTATGGGAATTCAATTACTCATATGTTAGATATTTTCATTATACCCCATGTATCTTTGTGTTCCTTTGATTTTTTTCTTATTGTTTTATTATCTTCCTATTTCAGTTCATACTGTATCTATCTTGCACTATATCAATTCCCTTTTCAGATCTATAACTCTAATTTGGTTCTTTTTAAATTTCTATGTATTTTGACAATTCCTCTTAAATTATTGCAAGCATATCTCTGTACTCTTGAGCCAAGTTATATAGGATTTAACATATTTGTCAATTACAATATCTGGGTCATCTCAGAATTATGCTTCTTATTTTTTTCCGAATTGTGTTTCACATTTTCCTCATTTTTATTAATCTTTAGTAATGTTTGAATTATATGCTGAATATTTTGAGTGATACTTTGTCCAAAGAGTATTTTTATTTATTTTTTGTAGTCATTTACTTTGGGTAAATTCAGTTCAAATTCCACCTTGCTCACAGTGCAAGAAAATCTCTGATTTGTTTCTTTGGCTTACCTGAGCTTCCTGGAGTTCAATCCCCACATATATACTTCAAGGATCAGCCAGAGATTTACACCCAGTTTAGGTACAAAATTTGGGGATAAGTAGGAGATTAAAGCAGAATTTACCCCAAATTTGCTATTTATGTCTTCTGTCTAGAATTTCCACCTTTATCTCTAGCTGTCATATTCATCCTACACCTTGTTTCAGTTGTTCAGACCAGTGGGTATAGTGTCTAACTGATAGTGTCTATCCAAGATTTTGCCATCCCACATGTTACTGATGTTAATTTTCAGACAAGAGTCTTTAGAAACATGTAAACATATCAATGTTTTTCCTTTCTTCCAAACACCCAAGCCTTCAATTCCACCTTCCCTTGGTCACCTAACATTGCCCTTGAGTAACTGGTTTTCTTATTTTGTCTAGGGTATTTAGTCGTCATCTATAGGGTAGCTGGTCTGATAGAAGCTAATTTATCATTACCTCCAATTCCGTCTTCAGATGAATTCATTCCATTTGATGGTTAATTTTAGTTATTTACAGCAATTATTCAGGTAAGAATAAATCATCAAATGAAAAAATAGTTTTATATCTCATCTTTTCAATTTTAATGTTTATGTAGGACCAACTTGTTTTTAACTATTTTCACACAACTTTTTAAATTGTATATTGTTTGGAGCAGTTACTACAAATATTATAGTTCCCTCTCTTATTTTGTATTTCATTAAATTGTAGACTGAGGCTTGGATTTACTGTATTTTTTTTCTTTGTACCATCTGTTTTGCCTGGTTTTCCCATTTCTGAAATCTAGTTCTTGCTGTCTTCTAATTATAATTTGTAATTTTGATATACAGAAGTTAGAAGTTGAAATTCTAATGCAGTTTTACAAATCTACTTTTATAATCAAAGGGAATTCAAAATTCAGATTTCAGGATATCTGCACTTGCGCATATTTCTATTTAAAAAACACAAAAGATATTTCATTCTGGAGAACTTACTAGTTACTATGAATACAGTGATGGATAAATATAAAAATATTTATCCTTAAGGATTAAGGGCACATGTAGTTAAACCATGACAACATAATCATTATAATGCACTATCCAGAATTGATAGGTATAAAGTTTTAGTGCCCCATTCACATTTTTATCATAGAAAACAGTCTGTTGTACTTAACTGTAGATTCAATCATAAATTCCTTAAGATAGGTTTTAGTATTTATCATAGATGTTTTCTTTCCCTTTCTAAAAGGATCCCTGAGGATCTATTTATTACCTTTTTAAAAGGGTTTTGCACACCATGCAACATGTAACATGCCTTTAACCCAATTCTGCTTTTATACCACAAAATCACCTTGTGCTGTTCTCACCTAATGCTGAAATGATTGAAACGTTGGCAGTTCACTTATTATAATTCTAACACTTGAAAGAAAGGATTTATAAGAGATGTTAGGAGCTCTAGAATACTAACACTCAAATCTCCCTCTGCTTCTAACTAAGCTAATATGTGTACACATTTCTGCAAGGTCAACTCCAAAAGAGCATATCTACTCACTGAGAAAAGAATTGAAAGTTGTCTCAAAGACAGCAAAAACCACAGCAACAATACCCAAAGGCCACTACTTCAAATAGAAACCATCATCAACTAGTTCTAATGAAATCATTCATCATTTCTTTCACTAAAGAAAGCAGGGACTCTCTTAGATGTATGTGTGCTCTCAGTTCCTAAGAAAGTTTTACTTTCAAAGCTAGAGTTAGGAAATACCAATTGCTGTGAAATGATAGCTTACTATGTGTCAAACTGAACTGGGTAGGTGAGAGTTACATGTAAATTAAATTCTTCTTGGCCTCAAAGAATTCACAAAATTGAAAGACACAGGTAAGTAAGCCAAACATTAATTGTGATTATATAATTGTAACCACATTAATATGGTTGTGATCTGCTACACAGGGTACAATGGGAAAAGAGTGAGGGACCAATCTTGGCCTTTTAAAAATTTGTTCCAAAAATTATGAGGTGTGAATGACAAAGTAGGAAATTTCTAACTAAACTAAGGAAGAAGTCCCTGATAGCAACCCAAATCAATGTATAAATAGCATGGGAACAAGAAAGAGCTGGACCCTTTTCAGGAAATTTCAGCCATTCTCTGTGTTGGGAAGTCAGTATCTGGTCAAAATAATTCATAGATTTATTCCTAAGGTGATATCGGATGATGTAGCATATTTGAATTAGGAAAAAAACATTCTGGATGTGTGGTGAATTTTTCTGTTTGCTTACTCAGCACTCACTTGTACCACATCCCTACCTCCATGTAGTAGAACTCCTATTTTGTTATTTAGTAGCCTACACTTTTTTTTTTCCTACAGTTCTAAACTTAGTCATTTAGTTCAGGGAGGTTAATCTCCTTCTAGGTTCATGGGTGAGCAACCACTGTTCTAAACACCCAGGGCTTCTCAAATTTTATTTTCTAATCATCACACACACACATAACATGTATGGTAGCATTTCACGACACATCAAGGGAAATGGCTGAAGGTGTTTCAGCAGGAAGAAGCAGATGACTATGCTTTGCTCCATCGACTATGCTTTGCTTAGTGTCTTGGAGGATAGAAAGCGGACAATATCTCAGCACATCTGTAATGCAGTCACAGTACTTCACTAGTCTAGGAAATGACTCCTCTAAACAGTTCATATTAATTATATTTTTTGTACTTCATTGGGGAGTGACTCCTTTAAACAGTTTATATTAACTATATATTTTTGAGTTATGAGCCCATGACATAAGTCCCTTAACACAAGCTTCATCTTACTGTTCTTTCAGAGGTAGATACATGGCTCATGTTTGGCAAAATTAGATTGAAGCGGTGAATTGGAGCAGAGATTGATGATTTTTTTTTTTTTTTGCTTCAAGGAACTCTATAGCCCTTGTTGATATGCTCAGCCATTTAATAATCATGAAAGACACAAAATATAAGAAGAAGCTGATATACAAAATACAGAATGGAGAGTGAGGGTCATTGAGCAGATTGCAAAGCAGCTCTATTCACCACATGAAGCCTAACTCCATATTGTACCAAATAAGCCTACCTAGTGTTCACGTCAAAAAGTACATGAATTGGACCACCAAGAGACTCTTCATATTTTTCTTCCTAAACTCCATTTTTGGGGGTGGGGGGTAGAAAAGAGGGAGAGAAAGAGTCTTAAGCAGGATCCATGCCCAGGTCAGGGCTCAGTCTAATGACCCTAAGATATGATCTGAGCTGAAATCAAGAGTTGGATCTACTGAGCTACCTAGTTACCTTTCATATTCTATTTTTTTAAATCTTAAATGTTAAGTTTCAGCATCAAATATAGTGAGGAAGAAGTTGCTTTTTCTCCACATCCTTACCAACACTTGTTATTTCTTACCTTTTTCATACTAGCTAATCTGACCAGTATGAACTGATACCTCATGGTGGTTTTGATTTGTATTTTCCTGATGATGAGTGACGTTGAATATCTTTTCATGTGTCTGTTGGCCATCTGTATATATCTTTGGAAAAATGGCTATTCAGATTATCTGCCCATTTTTTAATTTAATTGTTCATTTGTTTTTTGTTATTTTTTTTTAGTGTTGAGTTGTATTTATTTCTTATATATTTTGGATATTAACCCCTTGTCACATGATCACCTGCAAATGACTTTTACCATTCATTAAATTGTCTTTTTGTTTAGTTGATGGTTTCTTTTGCTTGCAAAAGCTTTTTATTTTTGTGTACTTCTCGTAAAATTGAAAATAGAAATACCATATAATCTAATAAGTCCATTACTGGGTATTTACATGCACACACACACACACCCACACTGAAAATACTAATGTGTAAAGATATATATATACCTGTGTTTATTGCATAGGTGTTACTATATACAATGGCCAATATATGAAGGTAACCCAAGTGCCGTCAATAGATGAATGGATAAACATATGATTATAAATATAATGGATTGCTGACATTTAAAATTCTGATGGAGGCAAGATGCCTGGGTGGCTCAGTTGATTAAGTGTCTAATTCTTGATTTGGGCTCAGGTCAGGATCTCAGGTTTGTGAGATTGGGCACCACATCAGGCTCCACACTGGGCATGGAGCCTGATTAAGATTCTCACTTCTTCTTCCTCTCTAGGGAATAAAAAATCTCAGAGAGGCAGACAATTTTGCAAATAGAATTCAGGAGTGCCAAATATTCAGAAAGAGTCCAAAGAAAATAAATATGGGTAAGAAGTAATAGAATACATACTTCTTAAACTAACATTCTTTCCAGCAATAAATATTTTTCATAGTTTGATGAGCTATAGAATAATCTATAAGTGAGAATAAACCAGTAAACCTCATTGAAAAACAACCCCAGAACTCAGTAAACAACAAAAGCATTATTGCTGCTTATATATAGATAGTTGCAATTTCATTTGCCATTCCAGGGTAGCCAGCTCCCATAGGAGAATGCCATCTCATCTCCTTACTAATGCTGGCTTCCACTGTGGCTGCAGTAGGAAAGAGTGCTGGGCGTGCTTATACTGGAATTAAATGCTTGTACCCAGGATGAAACACGCCATATCATGTCATTTTAACACAAATGTAATCATGCAAATGTCCCATGTGTCCAGAAGGGGGAGAGCTGGAACTCTTGCTGAGCAGTGTTAGTATCTACCATAAACATGTTTATAAATGTTTAAAGTTAACACAATTCTTAGGCTTAAAGAGTTATAGACAAATATTTAAAAACAGGCTCTGAAGTAAAAGAAAAAAAAATGACAAAAATATCCTCATACCTTTACACTGATCCCCAGAAAGACAAAATAAATCTGTAACTTATGGTACATGATGGAGCATAGTAAATATAATTCTTATGAGACATTAACCTAAGTGTGATTACTTATTTAACAAGGTGATATCTTTTAGCTCCCAGAATTGCTGATATTCTATATTCTTCATCTTTCTTACCTCACAAAGAGAGACAACTTGCTACATAGCCTTTGAATAAACATAATATTTCTAGGTCCAACGCTTATGTGCAAAGTTCTTGTTTTATATCAAAATTTTGACTTTTCATAAATGATAAGAGACTTATATATTATTTTATTCATAATATTTCTTGCCAAAAATGGAGGCTTAAGTTTTCTGATTGAATTATCTACCTATCATTCTCAGCACACCACCCCTACCAAACACACACGCAGAGCCAGACAAAGCCAAAGGAAGGCAAAGACAAAGGAATAGTCAGAAGCATTTAGGCGAGGGGGAAAAAGAAAGAAAGAAAAAAACATTATCAGCAACACTTGCAGATGAGTTCAAGTTCAAAAAGATGGGATTTCTAAGTTAAAAAGACCTTCTAAAAATGCCATACTGCGTTTTCACCCACTCTATTCATAATGGAAAAGAGCAACTTTCACATGTGTTTACTTTTTTCATAAATATATATATTGAGAGATAGAACAAAATCAGGGATACATGTGTTATTGCTAAGAAGACTAGGTTTGTGGAACTAGGTCAAGGATTCATTATTTTGGGGACCAGAAACAGACTGAGTGATCTCATTATTATTGGTTTTATCTTAGTGTGAAAATGTTTATTTTTCTGGCTGTGAAAGTGCCTGGCATAATGGAAGCAGAGCAATGCGTCAGCTTCTGCTTCTAAAGCAAGAGTTGTGAATGTATAGAATAGAAGAATTTCTGTATGTAGAATAAGTAGCTATTTATCACCGTGATTAAGAGTGAGAGTGAGATCATTAGAGCCAGGCTACCTGAGTTGATATCCTGTCTTAGCCTTGCTATTTCCACAGCATGTGGCCTCTAAGCATGCGCCTCAATTTCCTCATCAGTATCATGGGGATAATAATAGTACTCAATTCATTAACATTTTTGAGAATTAAATGGTTCAACTTGTATAGAGCATTAAGTTACCCCAAACACACACAGGCAATATTCACATCAAAAATGTTTCCTATTTATTTTTGGCCATTATTTTCATCATGATCATCTTCCTCATCATGAACTTCTCTTTGGTCCTATAGTTGTTTGCCTCTGATAGCTGTTCCCTCCACGTGGACCACCCAACGTCCAGTGATTCTTCTCAGTTTATTTATTTTTTTTTAAAGATTTTATTTATTTATTCATGATAGTCACAGAGAGAGAGAGAGGCAGAGACATAGGCAGAGGGAGAAGCAGGCTCCATGCAGGGAGCCCGATGTGGGATTCGATCCAGGGTCTCCAGGATCATGCCCTGGGCCAAAGGCAGGCACCAAACCGCTGCGCCACCCAGGGATCCCGATTCTTCTCAGTTTAGACACATACTGAACTTGTTCTGCATCTAGATCATAGCGTCTAGGTTATTTAAAAGCTGGCTGTTTAGAGCCTTTTCAAACATTTGGTAAGATTTCAATATCTTTGGCAGTTGCTTTATCATATTTCATTGAGGTCAGAATGTGGCTCTTTTTCCCATTGTTTTGTATGTATTTTTTGGTTGACAAAACTGCATATTGTAACTTTATGCCTTGTATATAGAAAATTCAGTAAAGTGCATGTATTTGTGCACACAAAAGCCCATGTACACCTCCTTATGTACGTGCTGGAAAAAACCTTGACATATAATATGCTCATTGTTTATGGGCAAAATATTTTTTAACCCTTAAAGATAAGTGCATTATCTTGTTTGATTTATTTGATCGTTGCAATCACTCTATGAAGTAGATATCATAGTGAATCCTATTTTATCGGTGAGACACTGTACCTAAGGATAGTAAGTACCTTAGCCACCGTTACGTAGTAACATGTTTTTCCAGGATAACTGACATTGTGGTCTGGGTCCTTGACCATTATACCATTGTACATATAGCTTATAATGTTTGCTCCATCCAGTGGGATCTTTGTCTTGTTCTCTATTGTCTCTGTGGTGCTACAATACTGTCTACTATTCTGTACTGCTCAACATAATGATTAATCTATTAGACTGAACTTTATCGTTTTTATTAAGTTGTCCAAACACTATTATTTACCTCTTATCTTGATTTCCTTGTTTGAGAGAGAACTGTATTAATATCCCTGATGGAGACTGTAAGGCATTAACATTTTAAATTGGAAAAATGAGGAGTAATGCAAGCATTGAAATATTTTATTTGGTGAAATATGTATAACACTTACCGAAAAATTAAACAAATGTTTAATATTTCCTTTCAGGTAACAGCAGCAGCAAGAGATGGCAAGTGTCCGAAAGTCTCTTCAACCCGTGTTATTCTTATGGCTCTTTGAAGGAAGAATTTGAACCTAAGTATAGGATACAATTATAACATTAGCTAAGAGGCATGTAATTCTCTTAGTTTAAAAATTCTAGTTTAAAATAATACATTGTGTTAATTGTTAGCTTAAGTACAAGACCCTTCGACTTGTTAACCTTCACATAAAGCTGAACAGTTATATGAATAGTAGCAATTCTTAAATTATTTATACCAAGTTTCTAGCTTTAGAATAGTAATAGTGTATTTTTCTCTTTCACACTTGTCAATTAACTTTTAGCAATAAAGATGATTTAATTTTAAAAAATCCAGCTGTGGTTGATTTGCGGTATGTTTGTCCACAATTTTAGCACAGATTACTTGATTTTGCTATTTGAATATGTCGTGTTAGACTGTGTTAGATTTGTTATAGTTTTTTATTTATTGTTGACTTGCCTTTTAATCATCATTAAATGTATAGGTGTTTTAATCTTAAGCTTTGTTGTCTGATATCAATACTGCTCAGTTGCCGTTGTTCTCTTTGGCATTACCCATTAGATGGGCCTGCCTGTCTTGGAAGACAGTGTCCTCTGGGGGTTGTCTTGCCTCAGGAGAGAATTGCATGTGAAAATCCCAGGCTGCTTTTGAGAGCAATCATCTGCAAGCTGCTTGCTGGGTTTAGCCTCTGCTGCTCTGAGCTCCCACCACCCCAGCTGCTGAGCTGAGCCCCTCTGGGACCATGCTTTCTCCCAAGTGCTCTGGCACTCATCTCCAGGGCTATTCCATTGTACCCTGCCAGCTCTCAGCCATGCTGGAATTCCACACTGTCTGGCCATTTAAGAATCCTCCTGGTTTGGGGGTAGTCATTTAGGCTAAACTGACTTTTGTGCAGACTTTTGTTCGGCACAGTGCAGCATGAATGCCGCTTGTGCTCACTGACACTTCTCCAAGCCTGGGACATAGCATGGACTTGAAAAGAGACCTGCTCTCCCATCTCTGGACAACACTGTTGTGACCTAAATGTAAAACAAAAGATTTCGGTTCTTTGTTACTAAACCACGTTCCTTCTTGAAACCAAAATGGATATTGGTAATCAATCTGTTGTTTATTGTCATGATATTTCCATTAAGTACATGTTGAATTCAAATTTTTTTATAAGTAGCACTATTTCTATTAAAATCAGACATGGGGATCCCTGGGTGGCGCAGCGGTTTGGAGCCTGCCTTTGCCCCAGGGCGTGATCCTGGAGACCCGGGATCGAATCCCACATCGGGCTCCCGGTGCATGGAGCCTGCTTCTCCCTCTGCCTGTGTCTCTGCCTCTCTCTCTCTCTCTGTATCTGTCATAAATAAATAAAATAAAAAAAAATAAAAAAAAATAAAATCAGACATGAAATATCACTTCCACTATTTGACTAGGGACAAAACAGAGACCTAGCTAAGGAACCTCATCATAATGTGTAGGAAGAGCTCCATATCTTAAAATAAGTCCCTTTGCATTCCGTCACATAAATAAACTTACCTGTAAATAACAATTGATGTTCATTTATGTGGACATACATTTTTTTTTTCCCTGAAACTCCCACAAAACTTTATTCGGAGACTTCTTTTACAAAACTACAAGTAACCATAATACATTCAAGATAGGGAATGAAGACCTGTCATCCACTCAGGAGACATTGATCCATTGCACCAGGGCAAACACAGCAGCTCAGAGGAAATGGTCACCCACTTGGGTGTACAGATCTTTTGTACTAGAACGCAGGAACGAAGTCCCTCCTGTTGCCTTTTTGTCTCCGAGCAACAATAATTTAAAATCAGTTTGATAGTATAAGCAAATACAGACAGGGTCTGTATATTAATCTGTTATTTTGATATTTTATTTCATATCCAAAATTTTATATTCAACTGGGTAAATCAGGGGTATTTTGCATATTAATATACTTAGAGGGCTATTTCTTTTATTCTGGTTCTTAATGGACGTGATATATTACACGCTATATTAAAAAATGATACGGAGAATTAAATAATAATTTCCCCTTTTTTTCTTTAATAGCAAAGTTTCCAAGAGTAGACTTCTAAGTTGATTACTTTTTTAATCAATTTTAGTCAGCCATCACTAATTCAGTTTTTTCACTAATATAAGTATTAGCTTGCTTCTTCTGAGTTTTGCAATTGATGAATAATTCAAATAAGCATTTAAGGATCCTGTTTTCTGGGCCCAAGGAATCAAAATTACTTGATAATAGTATATTTTGCCCATACTTTATTGAAGAGATTTGCCATGGTACTAAGTAGGACATCCTAATGTCAAATGTGTTAACCAAATGCAATCTCTCAACCAATTTATTGCCTTGGCTTAAGGCTACTTCTGAGTGCCCCTGCCAAGGATAAATTTAGCATGATTGGTGATGTGGTAATGTTTAACTTTAGCTGTTTGCATAGGTCTGTCTTCTTTCTTGAAGAATTACAGAACAACTGTTCTGTCCTTCCCTCTTTGATCTAAGACTGTCAGAACTTCATTTACATTTCATACTTTGATTAAATACATGTATTTTGGGTTGTGAAGAATTGCCAGATGACAGAATTGGAATAAGAACATGCATTTTATGATCTATTGAAGTATTGGGTACTCCATTTCATTCTTTCATAAGTGCTTGTCTGGTATGTGTTTGTATATATGCTGTGTGTATGCATACCCTGTGCACAAATATACACACAAACTTTATTTTATTGATGGATGGTTAACATGCAATGTTTTTTTTTTTTTTTTTTTAACATGCAATGTTATATTAGTTTCAGGCATATAACATATTGATTTAATAATTCAATACAGAACTTAATGTTTACCACAATAAGTATGTCATCTGTCACCACATGATATATTTTTTTTCAAGAGTGACAACTAGTTTATTGAATATGCTTTTTGTATTGGCATCATATCTCTCTTTTATTATTTATTTATTTATTTATTTATTTATTCACTTATTTATTTATTTATTTGAGTTCAATTTGCCGACATATAGCATATCACCCAGTGCTCATCCCATCCAGTGCCCCCCCCAGCGCCCATCATCCCGTCACTCCAACCCCCGCCCACCTCCCTTTCCACTACCCCTTGTTCATTTCCCAGAGTTAGGAGTCTCTCATTGTCACCATACAATACTATTGACTGTTTTTCCAATGCTACACTTTTCACTTCCATGACATATTTAATAACTGCAAGTTTGTACCTCTTCATCCCATTCATATATTTTGTCCATTTGCCTATCCACTTTTATCGCTGGCAACCAGCAGTTTGTTCTCTGTATTTAAGAGTGTGGTATTTTTGCTTGTTTTGTTTTTTAGATTCTGCATGTGAATGAATCATATAGTATTTATCTTGCTCTGTCTGACTTATTCTACCTAGCATAATACCCTCTAGGTCCATTTATGTTGTCACATAAGGCAAGATCTTAGTCTTTTTTCTGGCTTAATATTATTCCATCATCTGTGTATGTGTCTATACACATATATGCATATCATTTTTATCCATTCTCCTATCTATGGGCACAGATTGCTTCCACAGATTGACTACTGTAAATAAACATAAGGGTACATATATCTTTTTTGAACTAGTGGCTTAATTTTATCTAATTTTATCTGGGAAAATATACTAATGGAATTACTGGATTCTATTTCCATTTTTAATTGTTTGAGAAAACCTCTATACAGTTTTTCACAGTGGTTGTGCCAGTTAACATTTCCACAAACAGCATACAAGTGTTCCTTTTTCTCCACATCCCTGCTAACATGTATTATTTCTTCTCTTTTTGACACTAGCCACTTTGACTGGTGTAAGGGGATAACTCATTGTAGTTTGTATTTGCTTTTCCCTGATGATTGGTGATGTTGAGAATCTTCATGTGCTTGTTGGCCATCTGTATGTCATCTTTGGAAAAATGCCTATTCAGTTTTTCTTCCCATATGTTAATTAGATTGTTTGTATTGTGGGTATTGAGTTGTGGAAGTCTTTATATATTTTGTATATGAAACCCTTATCAGATATATCATTTCTGAATATCTTCTTCCATTCAAGAGGTTGCCTTTTTGTTTTGTTAATAGTTTCCTTTATATGCAAAAGCTTTGAATTTTGGTACAGTCCCAATAGTTAATTTTTGGTTTTGTTTTCCTTGACTGAGGAGACATAAATATTTTGCTAAAGATGATGTCTAAGAGATACTGCCTGTGATTTCTTTGAGTATTTTTATGGTTTCAGTTTTCACATTTAAGTTTTTAATCCATTTTTAGTTTATTTTTGTGTATGGCAAATAACTAGTCCAGTTTCATACTTTTGCATGGAGCTGTCCAATTTTCACACTACCATTTATTGAAAAGACTGTTTTTCCCCTCACCATATACTCTTACCTCCTTTAATTTTTTTTTTTATTTATTTATGATAGTCACACAGAGAGAGAGAGAGAGAGAGGCAGAGACACAGGCAGAGGGAGAAGCAGGCTCCATGCACCGGGAGCCCGACGTGGGATTCGATCCCGGGTCTCCAGGATCACGCCCTGGGCCAAAGGCAGGCGCCAAACCGCTGCACCACCCAGGGATCCCTCTCTTACCTCCTTTATCATAGATCAATTGACCATACAGGTATGCGTTTATTTCTTGGCTTTCTATCCTAGTCCATTGATGTAGTGTCTGTTTTGTGGGAATACCACACTGTTTTGATCACTCTAGTTTGTAATCTATCTTGAAATCTGGGATTGTTATACCTCCAATTTTCTTTTTCAATATTGATTTTGTTATTTAAGGTGTGCTATGGTTCCATACAAATTTTAAAATTACTTTTTCTAGTTCCATGAGGAACTATTGATATTTTGATAGAAATTGCACTGAATCTCCAGATTGTTTTGAGTAGTAGGGACATTTTAACATTATTAATTCTTCTAATCCATGAGTATGGTATATCTTTCCATTTGTTTGTGCTGTTTTTACTTTTTTTCTTCTTTTTTTTTTATCAATATCTTACAGTTTGCAGAGTATAGTTCCTTCACCTCCTTGGTTAAGTTTATTCTTAGTTAAGCTCTACTAATTTAAAAAATCCTCAAAGTTAAGCTCCCCTGGTTTTCAAAGCCAGATGTTATGAGAACTCCTTTTCCCAGTGTGAAGCTCATGGTGTGTGGTGTGGCGTCTAATCATTTCACTTCCCTGTGCATGTGGTATCCTTCCTATTTGTAGTTAGTCTCACCAGGGGTTTGGTTCCCAACCATATCTTGCCCTTCCTTCCCTTTTCAATGTAGCGTCCTTTATATGATTAATTGTGAAAGTGTTCTACTAGTCTTCAGGTCATTTCAGGGTTAATTGCATATATGTAGCTATTATCCCAATGTGACAGTGGGGTGAGATGAGCTCAGGAAGGATCCTCTTACTCCACCATCTTCCCTGAACTCTTCTATATCCACAAATTTTTGATGCCTTATTTTTTAAAAAAGATGTAATTTATTACTAATATTTTCATTGAAGGATAGCTTTAACTTTGTTTTTATAATTATTTTGATGTGGTAAACCTAAATATGGTTGTTGCCTGAGTTTTGGCATTTATTCTAAGAAACATTTGTGTTAGTAGAATTGTATTTTTATTTTATTTATTTATTTATGATTTATTTATTTATTCATGAGAGACAGAAAGAGAGAGGGAAAGACATAGGCAGAGGGAGAAACAGGCTCCCTGTAGGGTGCCTGATGCTGGACTCAATCCTGGATCCTGGGATCACGCGCTGAGCTGAAGGCAGACTGCTGAGCCACCCAGACATACCAGTAGAATTGTATTTTTAAATCAACTTTCTTGACATATTAAGTGATAACATTTTTCTTAAAATAAATGTTTTTAGAGATTACTCCTAACATGGTTTACTCTGATTTGTTTTACTTAATATGCCATAGAGGACTTGATATAAGTATACCTATTTTTAGTTTTATAATAATCTAAATTGTTGGTTATATGTTCCTTTATTTGGGGTAACTATGGCCTTAGACAATTTGGATCCATTATTTTTAAATACGCTGATCATGTAAACATAGTTAAAATATTTTTAGCTTGTAAAAAACAAAATCTAATGAAGGCTGATATGAAAATAGTATTAAGGCTTAATCTAAAGCTTTTCAAGAGCTCAACATTAAATTAGTTGGGTTCACCAGAATGTAAATATATATATATATATATATATATATATATATATATATATTCTGGTGGACCCAACTAATTTAAACAGGGTACCAATTACCATTTTTAATATAAATATTATTAAAATGTCCTCCATAATTTCTAACTTTAAAAATGTGGTTTAATATTAGTTTATTTCAAACAGTCTAAACCAGATGATTTCCTTACTTATTCACCATATTTTTCTGTTTATAAAGCTTGGCCTCAGCCTATATCTTGAGAAGGTTATAGAATGTACATCAAAAATTTAGTCAGTTGGTTTAAGTAGTATGTGTGAAATTTTGCCAGTTTTTTCCTCCTTGATTTTAGTGAGGAAAATGACTGACAATCAGGCAACAAGAAAAATAAAGTTCTTTTTTTTTTTTTAAGATTTATTTATTTATGATAGTCACAGAGAGAGAGAGGCAGAGACACAGGCAGAGGGAGAAGCAGGCTCCATGCACTGGGAGCCCGACGTGGGATTCGATCCCGGGTCTCCAGGATCACGCCCTGGGCCAAAGGCAGGCGCCAAACCGCTGCACCACCCAGGGATCCCAATAAAGTTCTCTTTAAAAAATTCTAAATGAGTGACATAGTAGTCTAGAGTAACAGGTAGTAGAGAATGTAGGAAATATCCCATGATTAAGTAACTGAAACTATGAGAAAAATTCCATCATAGAACTCAACTTTTAATAAATATAGGATATTTTAGACAACGAAAATGTGAAGAATTAGAAATGGGTATATGAAAACTTAATAAAAATTTTATGCTAACATAGATTTTAAATATAACCTGGTGTTGAATATAACTATTAAAATATCAAAAAAATGTGGTTTTAAGTATTTAAAACTTTAATAACTTTAAGGTGTTTATGAGCATGAAAACCTTAAAATAGCATAAATAAATGGTTTTCTTACATTCATCATAATTTATTTAAACAGGTATTTTTAAACTTTATACCTAAAACAAGCATAAATTTATAAAAGCTATAGAGAAAGAAAAAAAAAGCTATAGAGAAAGACAGAATGGTCTAGTAGGCATCATGTTTATGCTTTTCAACATTTTATCCTTCAGTATGCTAATAAAAAGTTTTCCTTTCTGGAAGTGGAGAAAAAGTAGTTATATCTGGGAACACTCTCCCACCCACCCCCCAAACATTGGTACTTCCTTCTGTAGGTTTGGAAACACCATTGAGATTGCTCAATAAAAAGTAATCTCACTTATTCATCAAGTGCCTGGCTCATGACCCAAACCAGACAACCAGAACCCTTTTTTAAGAGTAATTATTACTCTTTGAGTTAGAGACTTTTCCTTTCCTATGGGATCTTCAGCTGAAAGGAAAGAAAATAATTTTAACCAAAATTATATTCCTATTTCTTTTAATTAAAAAAATAAAGCTGTGAATAGAAATCTCAGAAGAATTGTGTTGCAAATGACGTCACCTAAAATACGGACTTCCTCTGTGTTGGTGTCTGATTGACACAGTGTCTCTTTCCCATTTAGCTATTCTCTGGGAGGTTATTAATCATTGTAATGTGGTAAAAACGCTGTTGGCTAACCTACTGTTTTTAGTTTCATGAGACAGGACTGGTGGCATCTGAGGCTGACTCTTTAGGAGATTTAATATAAAAATATCAGAATAATGGAGCTAGTTGACTAATTTTATCAGCTTTTAATGAGTTTATACACAACCAATATATTTCATCATGCTGGCCCTTGTGAAATTACAGAGAAAAGGAAATACAACCCAGTTCATGGCTGACCTTTCAACTTGAGGTAAAAAAAAAAAAAAATGAGGAAATTTCAAATTTTATATGCCTTACAGAGTTGGAAATCCCCAACTTTGGGGCCCAAACTAAATTCAATATAAGCTAAAGCAGAGTGGTGGAAAACACCACTGGAAATATATTTAGTAAGAGAGTAACTGGTAACTGGAAGAAATTTGATTCCCAGCATCCTCCTTGTATCTCCCATGACTCCCCACTCTCTTGCTTATAAATACTAATACCTTCTTATAAAAAGCCATCATCTCAATTACATCTATGAGCAAGTGGCAAGTAACCATAGCCTCAGTTCATTATTTCATTAGCAGAATTAAGAATTAAGTCAAGCACTTCGTACATAGACACGAACCCCATGACAAACACAATTTTGAGACCATGTATTCACTAAATGCAAATTCAATAAAAGCCTCCAAAAGTTTGAAAGAGATTGTTTTGTTTTTGGTGTTTTGTTTTTTGTTAGTTTTGATTTAGCTTTGGTTTTCACTTATTTTGCAAACTAATGTTAGGCCCTGTAAAGAAAGCCACATATCATTGTTGTCCTTAAATCAATCTCCTGGTCATTAAAGCTGCATACTAACAGGAAGTAGTTTGTTCAAGTGGTTCAGTGTTTGAAAGAGAAATCTTCTGCATCATACTCTCAGTTATGGCTATTCAAGACATAGGCATTGGGGCTCTCAGAATTCTAAATCATTCATGGATTTGCTCAGATATCATTTCTGCTGATGTTACTGAAAACCCTCCAGGAAGATTACCTAGTACCATCCTGCTCTTTTGAAGGCTACGGGTACATGTGTAAATATTCACCAAAAAGATAGCTTTTGAGTATTCTTCCCACATTTTGGCTAAGGCTATATTCTTATCTTTTTGACTGCCTGGCTTCTTGGACACACTGCAGTAATTCCTTCATGACTCGTAGGATAAGACCCCAACATCTCTCTTACGGCTCATGCCACAGCTTCTTTTTCCAATCACTTCCCTGTTGCCATTGAACACAAATGCTAGTCTTCCTGTTAGACCTTCAAAATGTGTTGTAGGACAGAATGTGTGGGGCTGTATCCTGAAGACTGCTGCATTCATGCAGACAGGGCATGATGATGATTTCTTCTTGCTTGCTTCTGTGCAGAGAGGATGCTGTTGCTGAATGTTTAATATCCTACTTTCCCTGATAACCTCTGGTGGGATTGAGTGCCATATCTCTGAAGTACAGAAGAGGTGATATCCTGTGAGCCAACATTGACCAATGGAAGATAAGATCCAGGACTAAATCCCCTCTCTTTCCTTCCTTGATTGAATTAAAGAATGCTACCTCCGAAAACAACTGAGAAGTATAAGAAAATAACTCAAGAACGTATTTCTTTTTATCCCCTCCCAATTTTTGTCCACTTTTTCTAGCTTTCTTGGGATTTCAATTATAATAACGCATTAGCATCTAGGTTTTCCTGGGAAGCTATATTCTCTAGAAAATTAGGCCTAAACTCTACAGCAACAAAACCTGGGGGAACCAGATTAGCAGACAACAGGTCTAACTAACAATAGGTCTCTGCCAATAGGTTAGGACAGAGTTTTCTCTGTGGCTTTTTTGGGGGCATATGTTATAGATCAGGGAACCCATATTTTTAAACAAGTGAGATTGTTCCTATTTCCATTATGTTATCTTTCTGCCATTACATAGTAGGTATGACAAAATAAGCATAATATTTTAGCCATAGGTTGCCAAGCCATGGGAAGCCATAAGTAGACCTGTCCACAAAGAAAGTGATTTATCCAGCAATCCTGGCCTTGGATTCAGTAACCTTTTGAAGCTAGGGAACAGTTGATCATGGTAAGGAGTACCAAGTATGGGCCAAAGTTTTTTCTGCTTCTTCACATAGTAAATTCATATGGGGAATACATATGTGGATCAAGATCGAGCTGTAGTGCAGACCATTGTTCCTTGACATGACACCATGGATGTCAGTGTAAACTGAGAATAATCTTCTGTCTCATTCTCTCTCTCTCCTCTTCTCTCTCCTCTCTTCCCTCCTCCTCCTCTCCCCTTTCTCTCCTTTAAATACCTGTTTTCACCACAATGTGGCATCCAGTTTATAAATTCCTCTTAGAAGCACTTTGATTGAGGCACATCCATCACATTCTGTTGGTTGCCTGCTCCCAAATCCAAATATTATTTCTATGTGTTAAATGGGGAGGGTATTGCTTATATGAAAGTTGCCAGTATTGCTCATTCTTAAAATAAATGGAGTTGAGGGGCACCTGGGTGGCATAGTTTGTTAAGGGACCCAGTCTTGGTTTCAGCTCAGGTTGCAATCTCAGGGTTCTTAGATTGAGCTTTACATCAGGCTCATGCTCAGTGGAGAGTCTGCTTGAGATTCTCTCCTCCCTCCCCTCTGCCCTCCCTGCTTCTTCTCTTACTCTTTCTTTAAAGTGAATAAATATACATTTAAAAATAAATAAATAGAGTTGAAAGAGAATAGTTCGTTCAGTCTGGTACCATTTATTTATTTATTTATCTTTTTGCTCAAGTTTCTTGAGTTCCCTGGCAAATTCTTATGAAGTATTATGCCATTGTAATTTTTATATGTATATAAAGTTGATATAATTTTTATATAATCTTGCCAGCTAGAATTTAGTAAGAATCTAGGAGTAGGGATTGGGCTACTGGATACATTTAATAAGTGTGTGTACTGTCACCTGAATCAGTTATCCAAGTGGTCACATAAATTCTGGTAGAAACAATTTAAATCTGTGTGCATACGCATAAAGAGGAACTCTTTTTTATATAAGAATTACTTTTAGAATTTATATATTTTTTCAGTAGAAAAGCCAAAGATGCATTTCTCGTTGTCAAAAGTATAAATAGGACCATGAGTAAAAGATATAATTTTTTTCATCATATGATAAATAAGAGAATTTTATTTTAGAAATTACTTAAAATAACATCAGCTGTCCTATTAAACTTAGAAAAAGAGAAAAATGAAGTTGAGAATTTAACTTCCACCTATTTCTAAAACTCAGTAAGCTATCATTCCAATTTTTAGCAGTGTCTAATTTATTTTGAATAGTTATAAATACATTTTTATAGGCTTTTCCAAGGCATTGGGTGATGACTCTATATTTATTAAAATATATTACTTTACTTGGAAATTAATAGAAATGCATAATTTAAAACACAGAATACATGTTTAAAATATTTCCATAGATACCACTATTACTGTTTAGGGCTGCACTTACATACTTTCAACCTCGTTAAATCTTACAAATATTAGATGAAATCAATAAAAATAATCTTTAATATATAAATATATTTTATATGGACTTCCATTTAAAATGATCTTAAATGTAGGAATAAATGAGTGGGGAAAAACATTAATGAGAAAGATTGTGCATTTTGTGTATGTTTTCTGCCTACTATAAATGTTAAAAATGATATAAAACTTTATGATTAAAGATTCCTTCCAAGTTCTGATAGGGAACTTGTGTTCTCCAAGATGTATTATAATTATATTTTTTAAAAAATGTTTTATTTATTTATTCATGAAAGACACAGAGAGAGACAAAGACAAAGGCAGAGGGAGAAGCAGGCTCCATGCAGGGATGCCGCTGTGGGACTCTATCCTGGGTCTCCAGGATCACGCCCTGGGCTGAAGGCAGCGCTAAACTGTGGAGCCACCCAGGCTGCCCTAATTATAAAATTTTTGAAAATAAAATTTTATTTTTTTTTTTAATTTTTTTTTTTTTTTTTTTTTATTTATTCATGATAGTTACAGAGAGAGAGAGAGGCAGAGACACAGGCAGAGGGAGAAGCAGGCTCCATGCACCGGGAGCCGGATGTGGGATTCGATCCCGGGTCTCCAGGATCGCGCCCTGGGCCAAAGGCAGGCGCCAAACCGCTGCGCCACCCAGGGATCCCGAAAATAAAATTTTAAATTAAAAATAATGGATTTTAAAGTCACATATTTTGTTTTCTTAGTGTAGAGAATAAATGAAGAGCAAGGAATGATTTTTATCTTCCACATGCCAGAAATGACTATAATTATTAGAATTTTCTCATTTATTTATTTTTAAATTAATAGAAATGCATAATTTAAAACACAGAATACACTTTTAAAATGTAAGAGTCAGTCACATCAATAAGCTTCATTTTTGTTGAACAGACAGGGATAGACTCATCCAAGGGTATCAGGAAACATGTTCTTGCTCTTTGCCTAATAGGAAAAATGTTAATATATAATGTAGACAGTGCTGGTTACTCTTGCAATAAAATCCTTTGTTGGTAGTTGTAACAACCTCCTCATTTATGTTTGTTAAGTATTTAATTTTAATCTATACAGAAATTATTGAGTTTTTTTTTTTTAATTACACTTAGGCCCAAAGGAAATATTTAAGACGAATGGCAAAAATAAATAAATAAGCAAACAAATAAATAAATAATCAGCAAATTGAAAATGCCCTATTGATCTTAGGTAACAATGTTTAAGTTTTGAAATAAAATATCAGTAGATAATTTTCAATGGTGGATTTAAATTAGTAGACCTCTAAGCTATAATTTTTTTTTCTTTACAGAAAAAAAAAAAAAGGTATTACCCAAAGACCAGAGCAAAAACCAATTTATAAATGAAAGAAGGGTTATCCTACTGGTAGGAAGTAAGAAATTATATACATCTAGTACCATACAACTGGCTACTCATGAAACATTAAAATCAAATCACTTGAGGCAAGTACTTTGTAATGGATTAGCCTGTCTGTGATGTAATCAAGTTTTAGAATAATACTACAAATGCCAAACAAGACTTTTAAACAGCAACATTGAGACCCTTTGCCTGCTGAATCCATTACCGTAGAAGGAAATCCTTCAGGCAATGTTAGGTCACTGATTATAGCAATTTATTTCTCATTAGCGTATAACTACCTGACCTCTTCATCTGTTTCTGCTCTATGAAATCACACTTCAGAATTTATACACACAAACTCATAAGGAACCATTTTATTGCTTTCATTCAAAAAATGAGTATTCTCTGAAATTCTAGTGCTGAGTGGTTGTCTATTGTAGTTGGAATTTCACAGGAGATTAATATTCTATGCAACACAGAAAATCAGAATCAGACTCTCTAAAAGTACATAATTGTAACACTCATTAAAGTATATTCAAAAGAATACATATTGGTATAAAAATTGAAAATCTAAGATCTTCAGTGAAATTCTAAAGATGTAGAGCAAACTTTCAGGGAGTATAAAATCTCCAAGTCATTTTAAATGACAATTTTTTCTGTTTTTTTTTTTATTTTTTATTTATTTATTTTTTTTGTATATTCATTAAATTAGGTTCTTTTAGTTTGAAAAGGGCAGAGGCACTCAGGTATATTAAAGCATGGGAGTTTCTTTTAAGAGGAAATTAAGTAAGAATGGTACACAATCAAAACAAACCAGGTGAATACCAGAAATAAGATTCATTTCAGTTTTAGTGATGCAATAATCTTGTTGCCTCCTCAGACATGATTTATTTTTTAGTTTTTGACTCTGTTGACTTTTTTATTGATGGTAGTCTTTGCATCAGGTACTCAATTCCCTCCCTGATGATAATTTTCATGAGGACAAGGACTCGATTTTGTAAAGCCAAATGTATCTCTAGTATCTGGATATCCATATACTGATTTTCACACTAGAAAAAGATGAAGGATAGATTTAGAGGAAAATATACAAACATTATTTAGTCAAAATACCAACCAGAATCAAGAGTGGAAAGAAGAGAAGAGGCAATTGTTATTAAGATTATTAATCATGATCATCTATTTTCTTAATAGATGCAAAATCCCCACACAATATCTGTACTAAAATAGACTTCATTGAGAGCTATGAATGGCAAAGATCCAGCTAAATGTATTTACTAGCCTTGAGAAGAGAACAGGACAAATTGAAAATAGTATATACTAACAGATATATTAAAGAAACAAAAACATTTTGAAATGAAGAAAAAATGGGAAAAAAGGGGAAAAAAGGACAAGATGTTCTAGAATAGAGAACAGCTAACACTGAGGTATAACTTGGTGAATTTTCTCAACCTCATGGTAAAGAAAATTTTCTCTTGCTATTAGAGCAAGAAGAACACATATACAATGGACTGAGATAAAATCATAATGGAAACATACAGTTCCTAGAAATGGAACAAAGTTAAATAATGTAAGTAAAAGAATGTTGTAATTCACTTTAAAAGTAATACAAATATACAACCTCCTATGTCATAGAAGGGGCAGCTCATAAATTGAAAAATCAGAATGTATTTTAAGTTAATTGATTTTTTAAAAAGAAAGAAGCAAGAAAACCAAATAAAAGTATAAAACTGAGCAGATTAATATTATCAGAGAAAAGATGAAAGTATGGTGCCAAGGGTTACCTGGCTCAGTTGGTTAAGTGTGTGTGTGTGTGTGTGTGTGTGTGTATCTCTCTCTACGTACACACACACACACACACACGACAAAAAACACAAGTAATAGACAAATAGCAGTTATGATACAAAACAGATTCCTAAATCATTTATTCACAGATAAAATCCAAGAGTAAACTATACACTCATGCATTGCTCCTACTAGAAATTCTGGACAATCTGGGATTAATAATATATTACATTGAACACATACATATCAAATGTATGTAAGCATCATATCATTTTTTTCTGTCTCTCAAGTGTGTATGTGGGTGTTTGTGCATATTGTCGCTTATCTTCTTTCTGAAATTTTTTTAACTTACCTATCATCTATCTCAAAACCCAGTATTGTGATTAAAACAAAACCTATGCGATATTTCAGTTCATTATTAGTAGTGTTTTACACTTTTTGGTGGAACACTCAATATCATTTCTAAATAAAGAATTGGATAGAAAACAAAGTGGAGGAAAACACTTTTTATTATTGAAAGGGATATATAGCATGAGGATAAATTCAAGAAATATTCAATATATAAATGAAGAAATGTTTAAAATGCTACCCAAAGATTTGAATAACTAGAAAATGAAATATGGCAACTCCTTATTATTTATTCTAATATTAATTCCTGATTTACCAAAAACTTTAAATTTAATACAGAGTAATAAAAATACAAGAAAACTTGGAAGATTTCATTTACAATGTCTTAGTGAGGGATGACATTCTAGAGAAAAAAAAAATAAAACTTATTGATAAGTCTTTTTTTTTTTAATTTTTTATTTATTTATGATAGGCACACAGTGAGAGAGAGAGAGAGGCAGAGACACAGGCAGAGAGAGAAGCAGGCTCCATGCACCGGGAGCCTGACGTGGGATTCGATCCCGGGTCTCCAGGATCGCGCCCTGGGCCAAAGGCAGGCGCCAAACCGCTGCGCCACCCAGGGATCCCTATTGATAAGTCTTAAAACAAATCCATGACTTAAGAGTCAGCAAGACAAAGTCAAATAAGAAATGATAAAGTTACAGTATCAGCAAGTCGTGGTTTGGAGGCATAATTTATATAAGTTATTTTGAGGACAAGTAAAAATACACATAACATGTAGATAAGTTACATTAATAAACCATTTCAAGATAATGTATAAAATAAAAAATGTTAAAAACTAAAAATACAATAAGTGATTCAAGATAAAACTGAAATAAGTTCCATTTTCTACCATTTGCATTGGAAAAGATTAAAACTTTTTGATAACTCATTGTTCATGAGAGCTTTTTGGAGTAAGACCCAAACTAATAAAGCAATTACCGTCTGAAATATCAGTTGCTTTGATAGAGAAAAAAGAGAGTTCTAGAATGTCCCATGAATTTGTTCTAGCCACCCACAACTCAGTGTTCGGAACTGATTATGTATAGTGCCCTACGCAGTCACAAAAGATTCATGAAATATAGTCTTTTGGATGGGTTACCCAAAAGAGGAAAATAAACAATATTTTAAGTAGTGCTTATAATTACCACATTCTGCTTCTACTCATCCAATATTCAATGTTATCTTCCTCCACTCAACCCTGCCCAAAGCACATACTATAATATCACAGCTTGTATCGAGATGGTAAAATAAATTTTTGCTTAAGAACGAATCAAGGAAGTAAAGCAAATATGCAGAAAATAAACAGGTTTAACAAACTCTCTAAAAGTTAAATGGTAGAGGCACCTGGGTGGCTCAGTGGCTGAGCATCTGCCTTTGGCTCAGGCTAGTGATCTCAGGGTCCTGGGATCGAGTCTCACATCAGGGTCCCCATATGGAGCCTGCTTTTCCCTCTGCCTGTGTCTCTGCCTCTCTCTCTCTTTCTGTGTCTCTCATGAATTAATAAATAAAATCTTTTTAAAAAGTAAGTGGTAAAGACCCAAAACAAGAATTTTAATGTTTTAGCATGCAATTTTTTTTTTTTTTTGGTAGATGATACATCTGTGATGGTATGCAGAGGGATAGAATTAACCTCTATAAATGAAAAACTGATTATTCTGGTTTATATGTAAGTCATTATAAATCTATTCTTAATGTTTCAAGATTTCATGATAAAATTCCGGTTTTATCATTATCCAACAACTTATATTCCTTATATCACTTTATATAAAGAGGTCAATGTTAAAATATATATACTATTATTAACATTTATCAATTCTGTTTTCTACTAGATAGTATTATAATTGAGCATACCATGATTTTATTGTTTATACCTTGTTTCTTCTAAATTAATTTCTTCTATGAGTGGATTTGAAATACTGATGATGGGCAAATGTAAAAATAAGATTTTAAATTGTTACTATTAACAATTTTTAAAATTATATGCATTCTCTCATTAATGCAGTCACCATGTCCTTTAAATGAAATGCGTTTTGAAGGATGGAATCTAACATAGTTAATATATGTCTGAGGTAAAATTACTGAAATAGCAAAAAGAAAAAAAACAGAGAATAAATAAAATACCTCAATGTTCTAGAATGTGGAATTAATGCTGACAATATACTCTGTAGTGTGCTTATAGTATCTTTACTGTTGTCATCTGTAGTCTAGAGGCTCTCTTGGGATTGCCTTTTCTTGCTCATGGAATTTTGTTGACACATTAGATGTCAGCTTCTAAAAAATTTATGGAGTGGAACAGAAGGGTGTTTCCTTCTTAAAGTTTTATATACTCCAGTTTTCTTTCCTGATGTGGCAGCTGGGATTATCTTTGGATCATACATTGAGATTTTTGCCAGAACGTATTTGAAGAGGAAAATGAAGAACAGAGAATAACAAAGTTTCAAATGGACAACAAATCTTCAAGTTTGAAAAAAATAGCGATTTTTTTTAGGAGAAGTCCAAATAATATAGATATCAATTTGATGACTTTAGCATATCTTGATATTTTATATATTTAACGTTAAATTTTGCATAATTATTTCACATATTTAATTATCTTGTTTTGCTTCGTTTCTACTTGTGCATTAATCTATGACCATGATAGTTTTGCATATAATATTTTAAAGCTAATTTAGTGTATTTGATCTGAGATATTGAGGAGGACATTTTGTCGCTTAGACTACATGGAGGACAACAACTTAGGCCAATTATCTTCTCACCTGAGCCCTTGACTCTCTAAACCCTTTTAAAGAGTTAATCTCCCATTTATGAGAAATAGCTAAATTAGTGAGATTAACCCCACATTTTACCATGCTGCATTTTACTACATGCAGAATTTAGTACATGGTAGTGGAGAAGCAAGTATTGATGTTTTTTGCTACTACTGCTTACAGCTAAGTGATGCAATACCTAAATCCTAGGTCAGTAGAAATGAATATAATTCATCTGCAGGCAGAAAATGTTTCTGATCACTGTAAGAATCATAAATAGACTAGGAATTACTTCTAAGAATTTCATGGAAATTTTTTTTAATTATGGAAATTGACCATATATGTTAAATATTCAGAGATTTTGTTAATGGAAAAATAAATTTATTTGAATTATTCTGGAATAAATTATCTTTACATTAGAAAGAAACACTAGCTGATAAGATAGATTTCACTTTTATTCATCAGTGACTTATATGAAACTTAGAGCTCCGCAGTGAAAATTTGTCCAGTATTTCTACCTATCAGTCTCATAGATTAATATCCAAGGAAATAAGGAATGAAAAAGAAAACACAAGACCTTTTTGGGGAGATGTAATTTTACTCAAAAATAAGTTAATGCAATGTCAGTATTGACCATCACAATGTAACCTCATGGGTTTCTCTCAAACTTTGTGGTATAAAAGGAGATAAGTATTACACCGAAGAGTCAGAATTTAGTCCTACTCTGACACATTTACATGGGAAACAGATAATTTGGAAAGGATTATATTATACATGACTTAAAACATTTCAGAAAAAGTTTAATGCATTGAACAAAAAATTAACAATGAGGGAAAAAGATAAAAAGAAACTGACTAGAAAGGTAAAGAGAATTTAAAGGGAAAGTTGTAAGGCAACAGGAATGAATGACAGATATTATTATGTATTTAAAAAACTGACAATGCAGAAAATTTGACTAGTGACATGAAAGACTAATTTTCAAACTTCTTCTAAATAAAGAAGAAAAAATAATGAAGGGAAAGGAGAAGTAATTTTACAAAAGGACAATTTATGCTCATGTTTTTTATTTTATATTTTCTAGACAGTAGTCTACTGACACCCACTTTTCATCAATGAATCAAACCCCCAAAACTTGAAACCTTTTTATATAAAATGAAAATGAGTAATATCTTTGTTCTTTTAAGTATTTTGCCTTAAAATATTCAGTGTACTTCCACCTGATACAGTTTTAATTATTTCTTCTACTTCATCATTAAATTTCTATAACATTTTATTATAAAGGTCTTGATTTTTGGAATTTAGTCATACTGATGACATTCTAAACTTGGTTTTAGCTTCTTTATTGTAATAGTCCCTGTGAATAGTGTAGTGCTTTCATTTATACTACTAGATCCATATTCCAAATGACTATTTCAAAAATATTTACAAAATTCTTGGTGTAGCAGTTTATTTTTACTCTATTATCTATCATCTATCTATCTATCATCTATCTATCTATCTATCTATCATCTATCTATCTAATCTACTTATTTTAGGGGGAGGGAGAGAGAGAACCCTAAGCAGGCCCCACACAGGGCAGAGAGCCTGACTCAGCATTCAGTCTCCCAATGCTGAGATAGTGACCTGAGCCCAAAGCAAGAATCAGATACTTAACCTACTGAGCCACCCAAGTGCCCCTAGGTGTAGCAGCTTACATTGTTAGTGTTCTTTGCCACCATAATGTAGTTAATGAAGAGCAGAGCATGTGCTAGGATAAGGAATACAGACACACACGCACACCATATCTATATCAATAAATATATGTATATATATATATATATATATAGAGAGAGAGAGAGAGAGAGAGAGAAATATTGACTTATTTTTGTTTCCTTATATTTGTATATTTGCTATAATCTTCACTGTATTTTATTGAAGAATTTTCTAAGTCACATAACAGTTTTGTGAGAAGTAGTGGAGTTAAAATTAGTGAAGTGTGTTCACTTCCAAGGCCCATACATATGGCATGTTGCAATGCTCTAAAGGCAAAGGGAGGAGTGAAGTTGATTCACCCTATAGAACTTATACTCAGGAACTCCTGTGAATCGTGATATATGATGGCTGGTCACCTGAAGTGAATGAAAGTAATGGCAGAAAACCACACATTAACTATGTATGGTTTTGTAAATTTTTGTTTTTGTAAATTTTTATTTTAGTTTTTGTAATGTCTTTGTAATTTTAGTTTAGTTCTCGATGTCTTTGTAAATTTTTTACTTTAGTTTTTTTTCTTTATCCTATTTTTATTTATTTTTTTAAATATTTAATTTATTTATTCATGAAAGACACAGAGAGAGAGAGAGGCAGAGACATAGGCAGAGGGAGAAGCAGGTTCCTCACAGGGAGCCCAATGTGGGACTTGATCCCCAGACTGGGATCACACCCTGAGCTGAAGGCAGGTGCTCAACCCCTGAACCACCCAGGCGTCCCTCTTTATTTATTTTTAGATAAAATATTTGTAGTTGTTCTAATATTTTTCCCAAGATCTCATTTTTTTCCTTGCATACAGTGGAGTCCATGGCTCTTGGGGGTATGGCCCTTGATCAAGACAGCAGTATAAGGTAGAGTTTACAATGTTTATGTAAAACTGCTTCGATTTCAATCCTGGCTGAAACAAGCATTGGCTATGCCGTAGAATCCTACATTTAAAATGTTTTTATTTGGTAAAATCGTATATAATATCCATAACACTTAGAGGAAGTATTACCACTTTTACAAAAAAGGAAACCAGATACTGAAATGTCATGTAATGGCACAGGGTCACACAGCTAGGAAGCAGTCAAGATGGAAGTTGAGCCAAAGTAATCTAGTTTCTAACTTCTATGATGTGCTACCTCTCAAAATCCTGATCACACTAATATTTTCCTTGTAGGCATATTGCTGGGATTCAATGACTCATGAAGCATGAATATTTTAGCACATGGTTAGCACTCATTGTGTGTTTGTTATTGTAGTAGGTGTTTTATTATCATGTGGTTGAGACTGCATGTGGAGTGGGACATGAGAAGAAGGGTAATGATATTTAGAGAAAAGTGGAGCAAGAGCCTGAAAAAAAGTTTGAAAGTATCCCAAGGTATTAACTATCCTGTTACTAACCATACTTCAGGTCTGGCTAGTTTCCTGCCCTTTCTGTGGCTTGCTTCTATATTGTTAATAAAGCCAATTCTTAGATTAGAAACATGACAGTTTTATTTCTGTATTCCATTGGCATTTTTTTAACAGTTCTGTGTTACTGACTTTATTGAATAAAACTCTTAAAGAAAGGAGAAGAAAGGAATAGGGAAAAGGTAAAGGAAAAAGAAAGGAGAAAGGAGAAAGCATCTTCCTTCCTTCTTTCTTTCCATCTTCTCTTTATTTATTTGTCTTTCCTTCTTTCTTTTCTTTTCTTTTTTCTTCTTTCTTTTCTTTTCTTTTTTCTTCTTTTCTTTTCTTCTCTTTTCTTTTCTCTTTTCTTTCTTTTCTTTTCTTTTCTTTTCTTTCTTTCTTTTCTTTTCTTTCTTCTTTCTTCCAATTCTGATCACAGAGTGAAAATTCACAGGCAGATAGAACAAGCAGTATTCATTTAGCATAAAAAACAATAAACATGAACAAGTTTACTGATGGCATATATACAGACATTTCTATTTACTTTAATATTTAGAAACATCATGTAAACAAAACTATTGCCAAATATTACACAAAACATTTGGATCATGTGTGTGTGTGTACTTATATATATGTGTTTGCCAATCTTTCATTTTTAAAAAGTTTGACTTTTTGTGCATATGGTCTGAAAGAATAAAGGATGAATCCTCATCCCATTATGGAGAGGACCATAACCTAATCATTGGTCCCACACAGCTTACCTACTTGTTCAGGGCATCTTTTACTTCATAAATTAGGTAAATCATTAGCCTGAGTGAAGGCAAATCAAAGCACACTGTCTAAGGTTGTTCCAGTTCATACTCTCACTTTGTCTATAGATTTGACATGAAGCATCTGAAATGAAAACCAATCTCACCTTTCTCAAATAAAGCTCAGATGAAAGCTTTACAGTAAGTGATAAAATAACATGACATCCATTCTATTGTGAGTAATGCTGGTTTGCATACTAGTGGGAATGCCTTAGAAATTGATATTTTGAAATATTTTTCTAAAGCCAAATATTTTCCCAGCAGTTGAAAGAAAATACATAATGAAAGGGAAAGACTCAGAATATGGCAAGGAGTGACCACTGCTGTGTCGTACAATATGGGTTCACTATTAAATGGCCCTGCCAAATGACCATGGTTGGGTTATGGATAATCTTCCTCTATTAATCTAGAATTCAATAATTCAGCCATTAAGATATCCCATGCATCTTACTGGTTGAAAACTTTTGCTTGATTATCTGATCATGAATATTCAACATGAAAGAATAATAGCAATATATATCTTTGGAGTTGTTAGGAAGATTAAGATATACGTAAAACATTTAAATGATGACATACATATTAGGCACTTGATAAATCATACTGAGACCGTAATAATACCATTCTCACTATTAATAATGATATAACACATTTGGAATTTTTGTTCATCTCCTGGACAACCTACACCAAAACCAAGTAGAAATAATTACTTTTAATGACACTAATTTGTATCATTCTATAATATGGTACAGCAACTACTTTTTTTGAAACCAAACAGTACATTTGTCTATATAGAACTGGAAGAAGAGATATAAATAAATCCTTTTATTGTGTTATCTAAATTAATATTTTTATTTTCTTTCTTACTCCTGAGAGTAGAAGTTGACACATAGGAAGGTAATATATATCTTTTTTCCTAAAATACAGTGACAGATAAGAAATTCAAACTCAGCCGTACGTCTCCTCTTTGCTGCTTAAGTTAGTTCCTTGCAACTGTGGAAGATTATTTCATACAGAAATTTCTTGAAAACTTTATAGTCTTGCACATCATATCTAATAATACCAAAAGGAGTCTGCTATGATCAGTAGTGATATAATGAATACCGTATGAATTAATAATATTTGGCCATTTCTTGAAGTTTTAATGGCTCCATCTGTCTTTTAGTTCATTTGAACTAATTAATATTATCTTGCTTTTTCCTGTGACAGTAATTCATACATTGTAGCCTGTGATGGTTATATTTGTCCCTGAACACAGCACCAATTATTTGAGTTAAGAGAGGATGTGGAAATTACTTCCTGTTTCCTTAAGTAACGTGAAGAGATGATACCTCACTCTTGCCAGGTTGATTGTTATTTATGAAGTTCAACCACAAGGTTTCCAGAATGGAAGCAAGAAGCAAATAAATGTAATACCTGTGACAAGCACACAATCGTTGCTATCACAGTTAAAAAAAAAAGTGAAATAAATAGCTTATCAGGTATATATCTGAATTTCACATACTCAGAGTATCTTGCAGAGTAGCAAGTATATACAGAATGCAATGCTCATTCACTTGTCAATTGACATTTTATTTATTTTTTTCAGATTTTGCTTTACTTACTCACCTAAAGCACAATGTTGACTTAAAACTTAAGTCTATGAATATCAACCCAAAGGACACTTTTTAAGAAAATATTTGAAGGGACGCCTGGGTGGCTCAGTGGTTGAGCGTCTGCCTTGGACCCAGGTCGTGATCCAGGGTCCTGGGATCGAGCCTCACATCAGGCTCCCTGCATGGAGCCTGCTTCTCCCTCTGTCTCTGTCTCTGCCTCTCTCTCTGTGTGTCTCTCATGAATAAATAAAATCTTAAAAAAAAATATTTGGAAACTGCATTTTGATTAAAAAAGTGTTAGGAAAGTTAAAAGAAAATTATAGAAACAGAAGCTTAACTTTGTTTCTAGTGGCATTAGCACAACCAGGGGTGATATTACAATATAAAATTGTGAGATTAAAAAAACTATTTGTGTATTTTTTTGGAAGCTGAGAGAAATTCTAATTGTACGACTGCACTTTATGGGGATTTGGCAGCCTGTTCCAGACATCAAAGCAGATATCATACAAAAAGTTGCTGACCTGACATCTGAAATACAGACTTTATTGATCGTGAAGGGTGTAAGATGTCTGGTATACAAGTCTTTAGTATCAAGGGATTCATACCAATGGAACTGATATTTAAAAGGCACTTCCTAATTGAGCCACACCCAAGAATGGCCTTATAAGTAAAGTCTAGCCTTTTTAAGTGTACATGAGAATTTAATAAATAATAAAAGTGATGACAACTTTGCGCTTAAATCTTAAGAGAAACTAGGATGTTTGAAGGCGTATATAGGTAAGGAATTCCAAATTTCTGTGACTTGTCAAGTGTGAAGGTGAAATGCAACAGATGTAGATTTTTCTTTTGTCACTTCATTTTTTATCATAATTGTATTCTTTAATCACTATCCTCATTTTTGTCTGTTTCTTAAATTCCACATAAGTGAGATCATATGGCATTTGCCTCTCTTTTTTTTTTGTGTGTGTGTGTGTGTGTAACATTATATTCTAGCTCTATCCATGTTGTTGCAAATGGCAAGATTTCATTCTTTATCATGGCCAAATATTATTCCATTGTATAGATTCTACATCTTTATTCATTCATCTGCCAATTGACATCTGAACTATTTCCATATCTTGGCTATTGTAGATGATTCCATAATAAATATAGTGGTGCATGTATCCCTATCAATTAGGGAAACATACATACATGTTTTTGTATTTTTGGATAAATATCCGCTAGTACAATTCTTAGGCCATAAGATAGTTTCTTATTTTTAATTTTTTGAGGAACTCCCATACTGTTTTCCATAATGGCTACACCACTTTTCATTCCCACCAGTGGTGCAAGAAGTTTCCTTTTTATCCACATCCTTACCAACACTTGTTTCCTGTGTTGTGGATTTTAGTCATTCTGACAGGTGTGAGGTGAAATCTCATTGTAGTTTTGATTTGCATTTCCCTGATGATGAGTCAAGTTGAACATCTGTTCATGGATCTGTTAGCTCTCTGTATGGCTTCTCCAAAGAAATATCTGTACATGTCTTCTGCCCATTTTTAAAATTGGATTATTTATTTTTTGATTATTGAGTTGTATAAGTTCTTATATATTTTAGATACTAACCGTTTATCAAATATATTATTGGCAAATAGTCTTCTATTCAATAGTTTGTCTTTTTGTTTTGTTTATTGTTTCCTTAGCTGTGCAGAAGGTATTGTTTGTTTGTTTATTTATTTATTTATTTATTTATTTATTTATTTATTTATTATTTATTTATTTATATTTTGATGTAGTCCCAATAGTTTATTTTTGGTTTTTTCCTTGCTTTAGAAGACCTATCTAAAAAAAAAAAAAATTGTTGGTATGACCAAAGACAAATTACTGCCTGTGATCTCTTCTAGGATACTTATGGTTTCAGGTATCACATTTGGTCATTAATCTATTTTGAGTTTATTTTGTGCAGGGCATAAGAAAGTAATTCAGTTTAATTCTTTTGCACATAGCTGTCCAGTTTTCCCAACATCATTTGTTGAAAAGATTGCTTTTTTACTGTTGCATATTTTTACCTCCTTTGTCAAAAATCAATTGACCTTGTAGTCCAGCTTATTTCTGGTCTTTCTGTACTGTTCTATTGGTCTATGTGTCTATTTGTGTGCCTGTCCCATATTAATTTAATTTAATTTAATTTAATTTAATTTAATTTAATATACTACAGCTTTGTAGTAGATTTTGAAATCTGGGATTGTGATGCCTCCAGTTTTGTTGTTCCTTTTCAAGATTGCTTTGACTATTTAGAGTTTTCCATGGTTCCATATAAACTTTAGGGCTATTTTTTTTCTAATTTTGGAAAAAAATGCTGTTGGTATTTTGATAGGGATCACATTAAATCTGTAGGTTGCTTTGGGTAGTATGGACATTTTATTTTTTATTTTTTTTATTTTTTAAAGATTTTATATATTTATTCATTATAGACACACAGAGAGAGGCAGAGACACAGGCAGAGGGAGAAGCAGGTTCCATGCAGGGAGCCCAACATGGGACTCGATCCTGGGACTCCAGTATCATGCCCTGGGCCAAAGGCAGGTACCAAATCACCAAGCCACTCAGGGATCCCTAATATGGACATTTTAACACTTGTTCTTTCAGTCCATGAATATGGTCTTTCTTTATTTGTCTCATCTTTAATCTCTTTCATCAACATTTTATAATTTTCACAATATTTCACCTCCTTGGTTAAGTTTATTCCTATGTATTTTGTTATTTTTGGTGCAATTGTAAATGTGATTCTTTTCTGATTTCTCTTTCTGCTACTTGATTATTAGTGTATAGAAATGTAATGGATTTTTGTATCCTGGTTCTGTATCCTTTGACTATGGAATTCATTTATCAGTTATGGGTTTGTTTTGTTTTGTTTTGGTGAATCTTCAGAATTTTCTACATATAGCTTTATGTCATCCGCCTATGCTGTACTTTTCATATCCATGACTATACTTCTTAATCTTCTTCAGCTATTTTGCCTAACTCCCCACACAGCTTTGCCCTGACAACCAGTTTGTTCTTTGTATTTATAATTCTGTTTCTGTTACATTTGTTCAATTTTTAAGTTATTTTTTTAGATTCCACAAATAAGTGAAATTATATGGCATTTGTCTATGTCTGACTTATTTTGCTCAGCATAATACCCCCTAGGTCCATCCATGTTGTTACGAAGGGCAAGATCTCATTCCTTTTTATGATTGAGGAATATTTCATTATAATTATATTCCACAACTTTATCCATCCATCTATCAATGGACACGGGCTGTTTCTGTATATTGGGTATATAAATAATATAATAAATGTTTATATGAATAAACATAGAGGTACATATATCTTTTTGAATTTATGTTTTCATTTTCTTGGGTAAATACTCTATAGTGGAGTGACTGAATCATATGGTATTTTTATTTTCAAATTTTTGAGAATCATCCATACTTTTTTCACAATGGCTGCAATTTTTTATATTCCCAACAAAGTTTCTCAAGGGTTCCCTTTTTCCACATCCTTGCTAACACCAGTTATTTCTTGTCTTTTTGACACCAGCTATTCTGACAAATGTTGGATTTACATTTCTTTACATTGTTATAGTTGGATGTACATTTCCTTAATAATTAGCGATGTTGAGGACCTTTTCACTTGTCTGTTGACCATCTGTACATCTTTTTTTGGGAAAATGTATATTTAGACTACTCATTTTTAAAAAGATTGATTTTGGGGTGTTGACATGTAAATTCTTTATATATTTTGGACATTAGCTTCTTATATATTATTTACAAATAAACTTCTCCTATTCAATATGTTGCCTTTACATTTTCTTAATGGTTTCATTTACTGTGCAAAAGCTTTTTGTTTTCATGTAATCCTAATAAGCTATTTTTGTTTTTGTTTCTCTTGCCTAAGGAGACATATCTAGAAAGGTGTTGCTAAAGCAGATAAATAAGATATATTAGTCTGATATATAAGTCAAAGATATCAGTGTCTATGTTTTAAGAGTTCTATAGTTTTAGGCCTCACATTAGGTCTTTAAAACATTTAGAATTTATTTTTGTGCATAGTTTAAGAAAGTAGTCCAGTTTTATCTTTTGCATGTAGCTGTCCATTTTTCCCAATACCATTAATTAAAGAGACTGCCATTTCCCCATTGCATATTCCTACCTCCTTTGTCATAGATTGACAGACCATATAATGTGGGTTTATTTCTGAGGTCTCTATTTTGTTCCATTAATCTGTATGTCTGTTTTTGTGCCAGTACCATAGTGATTTGAGTACTACAGTTGTATAGTATATCTTGAAAACTGAGATTATGATACCTTCAGCTTTTTTTCTTCTTTGTCAAGATTGCTTTGGCTATGGATGCCTGGGTGAATCAGTGGTTGAGCATCTGCCTTTGGCTCAGGGCATGTCCTGGGGTCCTGGGATCGATTTCCACATTGGGCTCCCTGTATGGAGCCTACTTTTCCCTCTGCCTATGTCTCTGCCTCTGTGTGTGTGTGTCTCTCATGAATAAATAGACAAAATCTTTAAAAAATATATTGCTTTGGCTCCTCAGGGTCTTTTGTGGTTACATAAAGCTATTAGGATTATTTGTTACAGTTTTGTGATAAATATCATTAATATTTTTATAGAGATTGTATTGAATCTGTAAATTTCTTTGGTAGTATGGCCATGTTAACAATACTAATTATCCCCATCCATGAGCATGGTATATTTCCATTTGTTTGTATCATCTTCAATTTCATTCATCTATGCTTTATGGTTGTCAGAAAGCAGGTCTTTCCTCTCATTGATTAAATTCATTGATAGTTGCTCTCCCCCCGCCCCCCGTTTTGGTGCAATAAGAAATGAGATTGCTTTCTTCATTTCTCCATCTGCTATTTTATTATTTGTGTACAGAAATTCAACAGATTTTGTATCCTTCAATATTACTGAGTTCATTTATTCTAAAATAAATTCTTTTGGTTGAGAGGTTACACTTTTCTTTATATAGTATCATGTCATCTGCAAATACAGTTTTACTTCTTTCTTACCAATAGATGTCTTTTATTTTTCTTCTCTGATTGCTGCAGCTAGGACTTCCTGTTCTGTGTTGTATAAAAGTGACAAGATTGTGCATCCTCAACTTTTTCTTGATCTTAGAGGATAGTATTATGCTTGCATTCCTTTCTTTTTATTTTTTCCATATCTAAGTTATTGCTTATCATTACCATTAGGTTCATACTTAACATTGTAAGTATATAGCTGTCTGTATTAATGATTGATGGTTAAGTTTTTGCACATCCTAAAAGAAACTTTTTACTCCCTTCTGCACATTTATTGTATAAATGTCATATTTTGCATTGTTTCATTTTGGGAATCTCTTAACTAATTTTTACCTAAAATTGATTTTATTGCTTTTGTCTTTTAACTTTCATAATAGCTTTATAAGTTATTGATCCACTGCCTTTACTGTATGTTTGCTTTTACTTGTGAATTTTTTTTCCTTTCATATGTAGAGATGCAGATAGATAGATAGATATATTTACTTTTAATTATGACTTTTCTTTCTTACTTAGAGAATTCTCTTTAACATTTCTTGTACAGCCAGTTTAATGGTGATCAATTGCTTTAACTTGTGTTTGTCTGGGAACTCTTTATTGTTTATTCACTTTTGAATGATAACCTTGCTGGGTAGAGTATTCTTGGTTGTAGATTTTTTTTTTTTCTTTAGCACTTTGAATATATTATACCACTCTCTTCTGGCTTACAAACTTCCTGCTGAAGAGCAGCTGATAGCCTTATGAGGGTTTCCCTTATATGTAATTAGTTGTTTTTCTCATGGTTCTTTTAAGATTCTTTATCTTTCATCTTTGACATTTTAATTATTATGGCTCTTGGCCTGTCCCTCCTTGGTTCACCTTGTTTGCTGCTGCCTGTGCTTCCTGAACCAAGATGTGTGTTTCATTTCCCAGGCTAGTGAAGTTTTTCCTTATTATTTTTTCAAATAAGTTTTCTTCTTCTTTCTCTATCTTCCTCTAGGATCCCCAAAATGTGAATATTAGCATGCATGATGTTGTCCTAGAGATCTCTTAATCTATCCTCATTTTTAACTATTTATTTCATGCTGTTCTGCTGTGGTATTTTCCATTACCCTGATTTCCAGATTGCTGATCCATTCTTATGCATTTTTGAATCTCCTGTTGATTGCCTGTAATGTTGTGTTTTTTTTTTTTTTCAGTTATTGTATTCTTCACTGATTTTAAAATCCCTTTGTTGTAGTTTTCACTTAATTCATCTACTCTTCTCTCATATTCTGTAAACATCTGTATGATCATTACTCTGAACTCATCAGATTGCATATCTCTGTTTCATTTAGTTATTTTTCTGAGATTTTGCTTGTTTTTTCATTTGGAGCTTATTCCTCTGTCTTCTCAATTTGTTTGATTCTCTGTGTTTATTTATACGATTTAGGCAGAATAGCTAGTTCTCCTAGAAATGAAGCAGTGGCCTTGCATAAGTACCTCTCATGTGTAGACCACATGTGTCTGGTAGATTTAGCTGGTGATCTAGAGCTATTGTGGTCAAAGGCTGAGTGTTCTGGGGCACTCTGCATGGGCCACCTTGGTGGAATGGCTGGAGTTGAAGTCATCATGGGTCAAAGTAGTCCAGTGGCTATTGTGTAGAGGGTGCTCTCAGATCACAGCTGAAGCTGAATTGAAGGCAACCTGTGAATCGTGAGTGTTTCACACATGGGTATGCTGGTGGAGTGGCTGGTGCAAAAGCAGGCATAGTCTATGAGTTCCTGGGGCAATTTAGGCAGGGTATTACAGCAAGGCAACACAGCTGATGCATGTGTGTGCTATGAGGTCCTCGGGTGCTCTTTGCAAGGAGTACCCTGGTGAGTCCATTGCAGCTGAGGTGGATGCAGGTCTAGAGTGTTCCAAGATCCTTTGTAATTGTGTTGCCTTAACAAGATGACTAAATCTGTAGTAGACACTGTCCAGAGATGTTCCTGTATACTCCAGCTCTTCTTTGGAGGGGTGGAGGTTAGAGAGAATGAGTAGGAAGGCCACCCCAGGAGGTGGGTGGTCTGTTATTTTTTATAGGCCTGGGGTTTGCTGATGTGGTAGGCCAGATATGGCCTAGACCCTGCTCCCATTTGTACTATCAAGGTGAAGGGGGGAACATAAGCTGTCACTTGCCAGCCACTCTGACCATTCTGCTGTTTGGCAGAATTTTAGGGCTGATTCCTTTATATTCCATTTGCTATTTTAAAATGCAGCCCTTTTCTCATACTCCAAGATATCTGGGTCTCTTGTGGACTAGAGGTACAGAACTCACAGAGGTGAGATGCTGCCTAGGGAATCTGGACCCTGCTCCTGTGTATGCTATCAAAGTAGAGGTGAAATAAACAGTAGCATTCACCAGCCCCTCTAACACTGGAGAGAGTTCCAGGAGGCCCCATCACTATTTGAGATAGGGTTAGTTCCTTTACATTCTAGTTGCTTTTTAAAAATCATGCCTTTTGTTCTAGCCACAGAGCAGATAAATCTGTTCCTGGTCCCTCAGTACTATCCCTCTGTCGTTCACAGCATCAGGGGTAGTGTTCTCATGATAGTGTCTTAATCTCTCCATCTCTCCTTCCTTTCTGTATGTGGTCCCTCTACTCTTTACATGCAGGAGTTGTTCAGTCCTCTCTCAGTTCTTCTTCAGGGGAGACTGCTCTATGTATATAGGTATGGATCTGATGGGTAAATGCATTCAGGGTCTTCCAACATTGCCATCTTAGATCCTCCTTTAAGCTGAGCTTACATATTTAAAAAGCAACCAGAAACTAATACTACACTGTATGTTAACTAACTGGAATTTAAATTTAAGAAGCATTATTAAATGCTTATTTAGAAAAAAAAAGTTTAAATCTCAATGCCACCTGTTTTTCCTCAAATATTTATTTATTTATTTGAGAGAGAGAGAGAGCATGTGTGCACAAGCCTGGGGTAAGGGGTTGGTGTAGAGAATCAGACTCCTTGCTGAGAGAGGTGCTTGATACAGGGCTGGATCCCAGGACCAGGTGATCATGACCTGAGCTGAAAACAGATGTTTAACTGATTGAGCTACCCAGATGCCTCTCAATGCCACCTTTGAAGATATATTGCATAGGGAATAACACTATTACTATTTTTACACTTTTGTTTTCAAACATTGCTTTGCTCTCCCTAAAATGATTCAAAAAGGAAATTCTTTAAAAAAAAGAAATTCTTCTCTAAACACTGCACAGTTGCCTGTTTCACACATCTCACAAGAAGTGGAGTGAGGCTGAATCCTTTTTCCATGTAAGGATGGATAATTAATTTGAGAAGTAGTCTGTAGAGTAAGCATTATTACAGAAAGCGGAAGCAATCATAAAATAGGGGAAAGAGGAAAAGAAAGACAGATGAATCTCCATTTTTCCTATGTGGGGATGACAAAGTTTGAAAATTTAAAGATATTATTTAATGACATGGAGGTAAATAATTTTTTTAGCTAAAAAAATTAAAGTACTTTCCTCTTGGAAGTAGGAGATGGGAAAAGGACCAGGAAACAGCTGTTATATATATAATGTCTCATATAACTCATTAATTATACCATGCGAATATACACTTTGGGTAAAGTCTAAAAAATATATTAAAGTGAAACTAAAACTAAAAACTTTGCCTTTACATTGAGAACATTAAAAACATTGAAGGTTAGTTACTAAATCAGAATCAAAACATGTACATGTGTTTGCTATGCCTGTTTATGAAAGCTTTTAAAAATAAAGTATATTTGAGAGACTTTCAGGTGTAAGATACCATTTTTGAGTCTTGATTATCTTTGGTTCCCTAAATTTAACGTTTTAGATAACATTTTACACAAATTAATGTTTATATTCTTAAAGAAAATTTACTTTTTTCATAATTAACTGTCATATGCTTATACCTGGAAAAAAATAATGTAAATAATTTGTTCCAAATATTAGTTCATTTGCTTTATATAAAGTTGTACTATTTTTAAATAATGTGCAATAAAGCTATATTCATAATTAATTAGTGTATTAATTATGAGGCAAATAAGGCCAGCCAGTGTTTTTTTTTTCTTTAGTTTCCTTGAAATTTCAACAAATGCAATTTTACTTTAAAATAAAGAATATTTCACATATCAAATAATGAGTAAATGTCCTAATTATGAGTTAGTGTTCTGATTATGTGTAATAAATACACTTTATTGAAATTTGAATGTATACTACTGCCTGTTGCTCTCAAAATGTTTTATGCCATTGAATTGTATGTTTCCCATGTATATTCCAATTAATTATACATTTTTCTCCTTAGTGATTTAAAAATAACATAAACGGATGATTAAATGCTATTTGAGGGAGAATATTGCATGAGAACACACAATCAAATATATTGGAAGCCAATGGGAATATATAACATAATTCTGACCTCAATAAAACATACCTATAGAGTTACATTCTCAAAGTTATAAATTTAAATTCCTGTGTCTTGAAGAATAGGCATGCAAATGTAAGAAACTTTGCATTTTATTTTCATTTCATTCTCATTATTTAGAGTGAAGTCACTGCCAAATCTGTATTAGTGAATCCTGAGTTATTGACATTAGGGGAAATACAATTAAGTTTTTCTAAGCCTCTGGCTATAGCATTTTTGTCAATTGATCAAAGCATAACTGTTTTATGTTTATCTCCTTAAAGACACCTTGTGTAAAGATAGTGCTGTTTCATTACTCTTGAATTCATGGACAGCAGGACAATAACTTCTCGCTGAACAAAGCTTATTTAACATGTATTTTCTTTATGAGACACATCAGTTTTCATGGCCGGTAAGGACACTACACAGCACTCCAGCACTATGCTTGGGACCATCTTAAACAATGAAATCACCACCAAAAAATATGCCACCAAACAGACCATGGAAAGTACATTTGCTTACAGTTTGATATCTGAAACAAGAAGACAGAGTCCCGCCTTAAGGCCACCTCAGTTGGGAACTTGGGAATCCGACATCTTTGTTGTTCTGCACCTTTCCAGGAAAATCCCCCATGTTTATTGATTTAGGGGTCACAAACAACTCATAGTGAGTAGACAAATTTATAAATACATGAGTAATGAAAACTGATCAGCTGTGGCTGTTATGAAGCTATCATCTGTATGGCAGTAACTACAGAGCAGATATGACCTGTTGAAATGTTAACGGAGTCCCCATCCAGACCGTCAGCTGCTTGAATGTTCCCACTTAAATGTATCAAAGGAATGACCATTCCAACTTGCCCCAGGCTGAATTATCCTTAATCAGGAAAATCTAATTATCTGTATTCTGAAAATACTAAAATTGAAAAAATTACTTATTCTCCCCAAATTGAAGCTGTGTTTACAAGTTTGTAACAGTTCTGTATCTTTTTATCTTCTTGTTTTCTTTCTTTTAGTTTTATAGTTTATAGGAACCATTTTCAACATCACAAGACCTATCTTGACTCTACTGTAGACTTGTTAGATCTCTCTTATTATACCTTAATCTTTGACTTTGACAATACTCATTATGCTTAAAATTTATTATAGAGCAGATTTAATTCTCAGTGTTACATACTCGGGGATAAAACATGTGTGTCTACATTCACTAATATGTTCAGTTATAGTTGACATATTCTGTTTTTTTATTATAAGCCTGATAGCAACTCAATTTATTCCTGTCACTTCCAAAAAAGATTGGCCACATTAAGAATATATTAATTGTATTAACTTAAATTAGCATACTGTAAGACCATCTAAAATATGGAGATCTTACTAACACAGGAGTAAATTCTCTCTCATAAACCACTCAGAAATCTAGGCTTACAGTTCAGCTCTGATCAAAGAGGCAATCAATCCTGGCCCCTGGGTTCCTTCTATTCCTCAGCTCTGACGCTCTGAGTACATCATCCTGCATGTTTGAAGCTCGGCTACTTCCATATTTGCATTGCAGCCTATGAGAGGAGAACAAAATGAATTCTAGGAAGAAAACCTACGAGATAATCTGGAATTACATCCATAACTTGGGCTCTGTCAGATGGGATTATTGTTCACAGTTCTTCCTCCTTTTAAGAGTTACATGTCCCATCCACACCTTTTGCCACATTGGCTTTGCAGTGTCTACCACTATATGACGTAGAAAAGATATCCCTGCTTCATTGATTCAGGGCTTGGCTACTTAACTACTGGAATGTGAATGGAAATGACAGTGTCGGATGGGATGCCAGTTTTAGGATTTTAAAACGCTTTTTGTTTTTTATCTTTCTTCAGCTTCTATCTTTCTTTTTTTTTTTTTTTTTTTTTTTTTTTTTTTGTGTGAGCTTCTATCTTTCTACAAGAAACAAAGATACAGTGGCTGCTCCCTGAGGATTCCCCAAATAAAAAGGTATTATGACCCATTGTATACCATATTTTGTTGTTTATCCAATTGTCAGTTGATGAGCACTGACCTGTTTCTATTTTTTTGGCTATTATGAACACTGAATACTGCTACTTCTGCATAAAAGTTCTTGGGTGGACATAGGTTTCATTTCTCTTAGGTTTATACTTAGTGTGAAAATTGCTGGGTCTTAGAGTAACCCTCTTGAATTGTTTGATAAACTGCCAGACTGTTCCAGAATGACTGTATTTTATGTTCCCACTGGCAGTTAATGAAGGTATCCAATGGCTCAAATCCTTGCCAACGCTTGCTATTATCTGACTTTTATTTGGTTCTAGTCACCCTAGTGGGTGTGAGGTCTGGTACCTCACTGGGGGTCTCCTGCAATTCCGTATGAATTTTAGAGTTAGCTTGTCAATTTCTACAAAGAATTCAGGCAGGACACTATTGGATTGCCTTGAGTCTTAATTTGGAGTTATTGCCATTTAACAATGTTATATTTTCTGATTCATAGAACAGGTGCTTTTAAAATTGTTTATTTAACTTATATCTGCAAAGCTTTCTCCTTTTCAAAGAATAAGATTAGCGTTTCTTTTGTTAAATTTATTTTTGAGTATTTTTTGAGTATTATTTTGAAGATACTTTAAATGGAATTGTTTTCTTAATTTCACATTCAGGATGTTTGCTGCAATTGTGTAGAAAAGCAACTGATTTTTGTATATAATGGCTCTTGTATTCTGCCAAAGTGTTGATTCATTTATTATTTCTAATAGTTTTTTAATGGATTCCTCAGGATACACAGGATCATGTCATCTGTGCATAGTTATTTTTACTTCTCCTTTCCAATTTGGGCGACTTTTGTTTCTTATCCTTACCTAATTGCCCTGGATAGAGTCCCCAAAATAATGCTGAATAGAAGAGGTAAAAATAAAAAGATTTTTCTGTTGTTCTTGATCTGAGGAGGAAAGAATTCAGTCTTTCACTATTAAATATATTACAGGTTGTGTTTTTCTTTATGGGTTGAGGTAGTTTCTTTCTACACCCAGTTTGTTGAGTGTTTTCATCATGAAAGACCGTTAGATTTTTATTAATGATTTTTCTACATCTTTGAAAACTTTATTTTTTTATTCTTTTGATATGATGCACTGTATTAATTGATATCAGATGTTGAAACATTCTTGAATTGCTGGGATAAATTCCATTTGGTCATGTTGCATAATTATTTTTATTTGTTGGATTTAATGTATTTTGTGTTTGGCATTTTGTGGAACATTTTTTGCATACATATTTATAAAAGATACATATCTGGAGTTTTGGTGTGATTTCTTTGGTTTTGGTATGAAGGTAATGGTGGCTTCATAGAATGAGTAGTGTTCTCACCTATTTTTGGAGGGAGGAAGACTTTGTAAAGATTTTGTATTCTTCAAATGCTTCATAGAAGTGTGTCCTTTAGATAGTATATAATTGAAACATGCATTTAATTTATTTACATTTAATATTATTGATATAATTGGATTTATTCTGCCATTTCACTTTTTAAATTTTGATATAGGTTTTATGTCTTTTTTGTTCCTCTATTTTTTTACTTTCTTTTTAAGTAAATATTTTATAATGTAGTGGTTTAAGGTTTAATGATATTTTCATCATATAAGTTACATTATTGGTACTGCTTTAGAGTTGACCATATACATCTGAATTTATCTAAATTTCTTTCTGACTCATAGTAGTTTAATTCCAATGATATATAAACATTTACTCCTGTATAATTTTATTCCCACTACCCCTTTTGCAGTATTATAATTATACATATTATATTTATTAATGTTTCAAATCCAATAATATATAATTATTACATTTTTATTTGGTGTCTTTTCTTTAACCCAATAGTTCACTATATTCACCTCTTTTGTGCTATTGTTGACAAATATATTACATCTACATTGCACTTATTTTCTAAGTCCAGTAATATAAACACATTATTTTATGCAATTACTTTAAATCGGCAGAGAAGAAAGAGGAAAAATAAAATTCTTCTGTCTTATAAAATTACATAATTACTCTTACTGATGCTTTTTTTTTTTTCATGTGAATATGAATTTCATCTGGGGTCAATTGCTTTCAGCCTGAAGAACTTCCTTAAGTATTGCTTGTAAGTTGTATCTAGTTGAAGCATTTTCTCTCAGCTTATTTTTGTTTTGTTTTGTTTTGTTTTTGTTTTAATCTAAGTGAGTCCTTTCTTAGCCTTCATTTATGAAAGATAGCTTTGCTAGATACAGGATTCTTGGTTGAAGGTTTATTATCTGAGCACTTTGAATATGTTATCCTTCTGTTTTCTGGCCCACATTGTTTCTGCAGAGAAATAAACTATTAATCTTATTGAAATTCTTTTGTAAGTAAGGAGTCATTTATCTCTTGCTGCTCTCGAGATTTTCTTCTTGTCTTGACTTTTAGCACTTTTAGTATGATATGCCTGTAAATGTTTTTGTCTTTATCCTACTTGGAATTCACTGAGCTGGATTTCAGTTTAATGTTTTGCATCAAATTAAGGTAGTTTTTAAAGCGTTGTCTTGTCTAATGCATTTTATGTTTCTATCTCTCTCCTCTCTCATATTTTCATTACATTTCTTTTGATATGCTTCATAGGTATTCCCCACATTTCTCTGAGGCTCTCTTCATTTTTATTCATTATTTTTCTCTGTGTTTTTATGCTTACATGACTTCTGTATCAATCTGTCTTCAAGTTACCTTATTCTTTCTCCCGCAATTTCAAGTCTGTTATTGAGCTGCTCTAGTGAATTATTTATTTCAGCTAATATACTTTTCAAATATATGATTTCTGCTTGGTTCTTTTTTAGGGGGGATATGCTTAAGTATTTTTTAAGATTCCACTTATTTATTCATGAGAGACACACATACACAGAGAGAGAGAGAGAGAGAGAGAGAGAGAGAGAGAGGCAATGACACAGGCAGAGAGAGAAGCAGGCTCCATGCAGGGAGCCCCATGTGGGACTCAATCCCTAGACTCCAGGATCACACTCTGGGCCAAAGGTGGTCCTAAGCCACGGAGCCACCCAGGCGTCCCTGCTTAAATGTTTTTACTGGATGTGAGTGCATGGAGCATCTGGGTTATGTAACGGCTTGAGGTCAGTCACTGAGCTTTTTGAGGTTGTAGAGGCTAATGAAAGAGAGAGCAGGATTATTAAAGAGGTAGAGCATCACTAGCTTCAGTGACAATTGATGATTTTTCTTTTTTTTTAAGATTTTATTTATTTATTCATGAGAGACAGAGAGAGAGACAGACAGAGACAGAGGGAAAAGTGGGCTCCCTATAGGGAATCCAATACAGGACTCAATCCCCAAACCCCAGAATCATGCCCTGAGCTGAAGGCAGAAGCTCGACTGCTGGAGCCACCAGGTGTCCCAGCTGATTTTTCTAATATCATCATTCCCTCCTATTCATTCATTGTTAGCCTATTATAAGGAGGAGCTTTTTCTTTTTCTCTGTTTACTTATGTATGTATGTACGTATGTAATCAACAAGGATTCATAATTCTAATTTTATTCAGAGTTATAGTTCTTTTGTTTCTTTTTTAACTTTAAATTCCATTTGCCAATGTATAATACCCAGTGTTCATCACGTCATGTACCCTCTTAATGTCTGTCAAGCAGCTATCCCATTGCCCCACCTACCTCCCCTTCTACAACCCTTGTTTCCCAGAGTCAAGAGTCTCTCATAGTTTGTCTTCCTCTCTATTTTTCCCCCAGTTTCCCTTTATTTCCTTTGGTTCTTGTTTGTACATTCTCTTTATCAATATTCTCTCTTGATGTGATGTTGTCACCATATCATCATTTACTTCTTTAATCATGGGCTCCTTTAAAGCTATAAACACATTTATAATGGCTACTTTAAAATCTGATAAATCTGATATCTGGTTCTCAGAGACGTGTGTGTGTGTGTGCGTGTGTGTATGTTTATGTGATTTTATTCTGGTATATGACTTGTATTTTCCTCTTTCTTTTCATACCCATATAATTTTTTGTTAGAGACTGGCATGTTAGCTAATATATTATACCAACTCTGGATACTGGTTCCACTTTCCTTTGAGTTTCTTATTGTTATTTGATTATTTCTATGTTTAGTGACGGATTTAGGTGATTTTTAATGTAGTCTACCTCCTTTTGTCCCTTATGCATGCATGTGTATGCACAAACACAAACACACTGTTCAGCCTTGATTGTTGTTTCTAGTCACCCAGAGATGACAGTAAGTTAGATAGGACTCTCTTACTTGACCATATCCAGGTGTTAAATTACCCTAGCTGATTACTCAATTATTTTCAATAATTCCATGGGGCATAAATTAAGCCAATCAAATTCTACAAGCAAATCCAAATAAATTTTGCCTCCTTTTAATAGCTGAGATTGCTATTTTATTTTTGTTCTGACACCAAGAGGACTCCTCTCAACTTTCACTTCCAGGTTTGTTGACATAGCCGAAAACTAGCTAACCTACAGTTTAGTCTGCGTTTTTGGGTCTCCTCTTAAATTTGTTTCACTACAACCTCCATTGTTCGTAAGTATTTTAGGCTTGAACTTCCTCACTCTCTGCTACAAATGAAGTCAAGTCCTTTGTAAAGAGATTGGAGGCTGTTTTAATGGCTATTTCTCTATTCTTATACCTGGAGAAAACTCTGATCCTGGGCTTTGGAACTAAGGGTGAGGACAATACCAAGCTTCTCTGAGAATGGCACCCCTACCCTAGGGGCTCAGCATTTGTTGGAGAGGGCAGTAGCCTGGAGTCCTTTTGACTTGCCTTTCCTGTCTCAAAAGCTAAAACAAGAGTGATCAGGGCATCAGTATTCTCAACATACCATGCCCAAAGCAGACCTTCTATTTCACAAGTGAGAGTTAAGGGTAAGAGGAAGTTCCTATCTCTCTACTACACTTTCCAGAGCTTTGCTTTAGCAACATGTAGCTGGGACAGAATGAGAAATGGTGACATCTTGTTTCTCTCAGATAGAATCCTCAATCTGGATGCTAAAGTGTAAAGGAGTCCAGTATTGATTGTAGAAATCTGGAGTGGAATTTCTGCTGATTGGAGGAAGGAAAGGAGGGAAAGTTTTGGTTCAAAACACAAATTCTCACCTTTTCTGCTGAATTTTTATAGATTTATAGATGTTTCTTCATTTGTTATCACCCATTAGGATTATTTCTGGACACTTTAAGATATTTATATATAGTTTGATGAGTTTCTCATGGAAGCCGATAAAAGGATCTCTTCACACTTTCATATTGGAAGTAAATATTTTGAGTTGAAATATTTTAAAGTTGACTTCTATCTTAAGTGATTAATCTAGGCTTCTGAGGCCCAGTGCAACATAATTGTTGTCTTTTTTTTCTTTGTTCCTTATATTATTTTTACTTTAATGTATCAGATTTAAAGTTTAGCATGCTTTACAAATTATTCACATCTTTTTTTTATTCTTTATACGGAACCTTGCTCTACTAGCTTGCTTTAAAATGGTAAATGCTTCTTCTATTTTTGTAAAAACTTGAGAACAACAAGTTAAGACTCAATAAATTAACGGGAACAATGTGATCATTCTTTTCTCTCATATCTATCATGTTTAAGTTCATAAGATATATTAGATATATGTGGCTTATAAATATAATGTCAGATAATGCATCACAATAACAGGCAAAATTTTTAAAAATAGGTGTAACCTTAGATAAACATTTTTTAAAATTTTTATTTATTTATGATAGTCACAGAGAGACAGAGAGAGAGGCAGAGACACAGGCAGAGGGAGAAGCAGGCTCCACGCACCAGGAGCCCGACGTGGGATTCGATCCCGGGTCTCCAGGATCGCGCCCTGGGCCAAAGGCAGGCGCCAAACCACTGCGCCACCCAAGGATCCCTTAGACCCTTAGATAAACATTTATGCAACTATCAGACACTAAACACAAAGACCATGGTAAGCCCATCTATTTGATTATTCTTGAACAGAAGGTAATTGACTTCATTATCAACAAAATATCACAAAGCCTCAAACCTGTGTCTATATATAGTGCTATGAATTCATAGGTGGATTTTAAGAATAACTCAGACTTATTACAAAATCTAAGATGAATACAAAGTAAATTATAATAGCTCAACAGCCAATTTACATACCACTTTAGAAATACACATTAATTTTATTTTACATCTTTCCAGAAGACATATGCTTATTAGCTAGGCTTTATGAAACTTGTATATTAATCAAATAACAAGGAAAATGCCCAAGACTACATTGGCATAATTTAACAACTGCAATTATTAGGCAAGGCAGTCTGTGAAATTAATAATTTCTACATATAGAGCTTCTAAACATTTACTATAGTGATTGGAAGAGGTATGTTAGTCTGGATCCGTGGTACTATATAATAGTCTCTGTCCACAATTTACTAATTTAATATCTGATGTAAAATAAGGGTATTTCACTTCAGGAGTTAAGAAAGTCCATAAGTACTTCATTTTCTACTAGTAGATTTTTAATCACAGGGAGAGTTAAGTTTGTAAAATAATGGACATTCAAGTTTTCTACTTCAGAATACAATAATAATCATAAAAACTGTCTAACTCTTATTTGTTAAACAATATAATTGTGACACTGACATTGACTTTAGAAATTTTTTTCCCATAAGAAACTGAAATTGGATGGATATTTACAAGTGTAAATATAGCGCATATTGATTATCTTTTGAAAAGCAATTTTTTGTACATAAGCACTGCTCTGTTATAATTTCAAAATAACACATAATAATATGAAAATAATACTATTTGGCATTTAAAAATTATCTTTCTACTGCATTTTAAGTGATTTACAAATAAAACTCCTTTAATCTTCACATCCTATTTCTTATGCAACCTGTTAAGAAAACTGTTCTTGTTGGAAAAGATAATATCTGGATCTCAATTTTAGTAGATTACCTTAATATCATGGAACTCAATATCCAAGGAAGAATCCTGTTTGTCGTACCTAATGAATGCCCCCCTGGAAGCTGATAGAAGAATATTACCAGGGATCCCTGGGTGGCGCAGCGGTTTGGCGCCTGCCTTTGGCCCAGGGCGCGATCCTGGAGATGCGGGATCGAATCCCACGTCGGGCTCCGGTGCATGGAGCCTGCTTCTCCCTCTGCCTGTGTCTCTGCCTCTCTCTCTCTCTCTGTGACTATCATAAATAAATAAAAAAAATTAAAAAAAATATTAAAAAAAGAATATTACCATTATTCAATTTATATGATCAGTCTATCCTATCTAGCCTCATTTGCAGTGATAGATTAATAAGACTTTCCTGTGTTCTTTGTTATACTTTTTAAAGCAAAATAGCAATGCCTTTAATCATCTGAAGATTTGAAATATTGACCATATAAATTCTTTTGGTTCATTCTGAAATGATAACTTTGTTCTTAGCTCCCACCAGAAACTGTCAGTATCTCCAGACAGAGAAACAGGATAGAATTTCAAAGCCATATCTGACATAGAGAAGGGAAAAAAATTAGTGAATATAGGACAGATAGCCTAAAGTAGCAGAGAAAGAAAACAACTGAAACACAATAAAATGTGAAATTCATTAATTATCATAAAATATTAAGCATAATTGTAAAGCAATAATTATTAGTAGGTTATGTAAGTACTATGAAATGGGCATTTCATTTATACCTTAACATAAGTGTAATTGGAGGAGACAATAGAAGACAACATCATGGGGTTAATTCCCCACATTGTCCAATGAAAAGACAAATTTGTAGGCAGAAGTTAAAGAATAATATAATGACAAAGAAGAAAAAACATATGGGAATAAGAAAATCAAGAAGAGCAACACAGAAGGATCCTTGAATAATGAGGTTATTGTACTTTTGAAAGCTGTGGGAATAGGAATGTGTGGGATGTGTTCAGGGTGCTTGCACTATTGATATCATTGGCAATAAGAGGTGTTTCTGTGACTTCATGGACTGAAAGCATCTGTATAAGTAGACTAGAAAAGGACATTGCTCATGAGCATAAGTGAGGTGCCCTGATAAAACCAACAGTGATATTCTTGGATGGCAAGCAATCTTTGTCATGTAGGAGTTAGAGATGTCTTTCTAAAAGTTATTTATTTATTTATTTATTTATTTATTTATTTATTTATTTGAGAGAGAGAGAGAGAAAGAGGGAGAAAGCAAGAGAGAGCACAAGTGCAGGGAGGGGTAGTGGGAGTGGGAGCCAGAAGCCAGAACCGACTCTGCACTGAGAGCAAAGAGCCAGATAGGAAGCTCAATTTCAAGACCCTGAGATCATGACCTGAGGCAAAACCAAGAGTTGGAGGCTCAACTGACTCCATCACCCAGGAGCCCTGAGATGTATCTTTTGATAATTAAATTTAAAGTCAATGATTTATCCCCATGATGTGATGAAGCATAAAGATATCTAAGTTTTAGTAATGTATAAGTTTAAAAATGTAGTATCCAATAGCATAATCTATTTGGAATAGGATGGATCCTTGAAAATTAATTATAATCCAAGTCTGGGAGTTATTGAAGTCTGTTCTGCCTTCATTTTATTGGGCAGAGTATATGACTTGAACCAACTAACTGTAAAGTGAAATGGCAAATGGAATCCGCCACACATCCGGAGACACACACTGACAGAAAATTAAGACATCAATGTTTAGCAAAAAACAGTCACTAAACATATAAGGTTATTCAAATTCACTAATAATCTAAAAAAGAAAGTTAAAATATTTTAAATAAATTGCTCTCACTCACCTTTAGTAGACCTGTATGAAATTAAGAAAACAATTTTGACATTTTGATTCAAGAGTCCTAAAAATATTTTATTTTTTTTTTATTTTTTATTTTTTTTAAATTTTTATTTATTTATGATAGTCACACAGAGAGAGAGAGAGAGGCAGAGACATAGGCAGAGGGAGAAGCAGGCTCCATGCAGGGAGCCCGACGTGGGATTCAATCCCGAGTCTCCAGGATCGCTCCCTGGGCCAAAGGCAGGCGCTAAACCGCTGCGCCAACCAGGGATCCCTAAAAATATTTTAATATAGTTACTTGTTCTCAACTCTTCACAAAATAATAAAAAATGTAGACAAATATTTATGAGTAAATATTCCATTGCAATATCACTTGAAGTACCATATATTTAATTTTATAGTTATTTCTAGATGTGTAAATTATGGTGACTTTGTTCTTTTTTTCTATTTTGGTATATTTTGCAAATTCACTAATATTGAATTAGGTCATTTTGACCTATTTTTAAAGAACAAATAAAAAAATAATTGCATCAGTAAGAGTTAGGTTCCATTTTGAGTTTTTGTGAAAAAGAAACTCAAAATAAAAATGATTCCAACACAGCAGAAATTGTGTTCTCAGATAAAAATTTGGAGATTAGTATTTAGGACTAACAAAGTAGCTCAATTCCATTAAAATCACTTTCTATCATACTGTTTCACTGTGCATATAATGTGAACTTTACTTTCATGGTGTCATTACATACATATTTGAGAAACAAAATAGTATTGGGTGATAATTCTTCATAGTCTGGCACTTCTGCACATGTTCTGAGGCCAGAAGCCAATTTAAGAATGGTTATATAAAGCAGGCATTCCTGGAAAGATTAGGTAGTCACTTCCTCCAGAGACATGTCTCCTCTTGGAAGATCTCTCCCTTCCCCAATGGCTTTCCAAGGCAGAGAAGTGTTTCTTTTATTTGCAAGAGAAATTTGCTTACATTGAGGATATAGGTTTGCTAACAATTCCCTGATAAGATTATGAAATTCCACAAGCCCACTGTTCCTCAGCTGTGAAACAGACCTATTCACATTAGATCTACCTAAGTTTGCTCTGCATTACCCTCTTAGACTTGGGGGTAGGACAATGAATGCTGATGTGAATGTAAAGCTCATGCTACCTGCTGTGCCCTGAGTGAAGCCCAATTGTCTAAATCCATTTGGAGTTATTGTTTCCCTACCATCTAAGTTTATGAAAGTGTGGCAAGTTAGCCTACGAGCTATGCCACTGCTTCTGGACTGATTGACTTCTTGATGTAACAGATGAAAGAAAAAAAAAAGGAGAAAAGAAAAGGGGCAAACTACACTTAAGAGCTCTCTTGAAAGAGCATTCCTAGAACCTACCGTGGATCACTTGGTAAGAATTAGCCAAGGAACTATACAAATCTCCGAGGGTGGCTGAGAATTGTAGTCTTTGTCCTTGTTATGTGTCCAGAAAAGTTATCAGCAGTTCCTCACAGAGGTAAAGCAAATATTAATTTGCAGCAATCATGCTAAAAAAGGAGACAATTGGCAAGAAAATGCAGAGTGAAATAAAACTTTTTAACAAAAGTTTTTACTCTATATATTCTCATTCAATTAAATAGTAAGACATCTGAATAATTTAATAATATTTGAATAATTTGAAAATTTGGTCAGGTAGCTACCGGCCAAATGAACAATCAACATAAGATATTAAGTTGAATGTTTAGAATAAAGTGTAAAAACTTCAACCAGATTTTAGGAGAGCGTTTTGAAGTAAAAAATGAAGATAAATGCTGACAGTTTAACAGCAAGAGGTAGAAGAAGATAAACTTTCATCCAGTCTCTCAGGGAATATCCAGTTGACAGTCAGGATAGAGGGAATGTCAGAATGCACATTAACAGGATGTAAGAAAGAAAATGTGTTAGGAATCTGAAGGCATTAAGGGACTACATAAGAACTTCAATAGCTAGTTTAATCCTATTGATTAAAATCGAATGGTAATGAAAAGTCAATTTAGATGCCTAGAGAGCAAGAAATAAGTTAGGATCACATGAAATAAGTGAGTTTTCCCCTCTGAAGTTATTGTGATTATAAATCTATAATGCAAGACACACACACACACACACACACACACACACAGAGCTCACCAAAAGATACATTTAAATACTCTAAGCTATTTCTCAGTTGATTTTGAAGAGAAAGTAAAATAAGTACTGAAACTGTCAAGTATCAGATTTAGACCTTTGATGATAGTGATTTTGTTTTATTTTCTGTAATTAAACCTGTTTACTCATTTTCTGGGATTTTTTTTTTTTTAGCAGGTATAAAGTGGTTTAAGAAAGTCTAATTGTAATGAATAATTTTGGAATGATGTGATCTTGTTATTAAATGCCATTCATTTGTTTTATTTGCATATCATAATGGCCTTCTCTGTTTTCCAATTAGTTTACCCTGTTTTTAGATATCAAGTGATTCTAACAGAAAACTCCCAATGAATTTTATTATCGGTTTGGTGAAAATGTCCGATCTAGCAGATAATTACACATTCCAAGACACTTTTATAGGCTTTTATTTCATAGCTCATGAAGCTCAATATTTCGTGAACTTTATAGTCCATGAAATAAAGAGCTAGTGTAGCAATAAGTTAAACCATTTAGGTTTCAAAAATGAATGCTAATTCTGAGATTCATTATGCTATAGGCCAATTGTCTAATGAGTTTGAGAGTAATTTTATTTTTTATATATTTAGTGCAGATTCCTTATCACATAAACAAATTTTTACTGAAGAAAAGTATGTGACCAAAGAAGTCAGGCAAAATGAGGAATAGATTTCCATCTGTGATTTCAATAACAATGTAGATAGACACATTCTGTGCACTCCAGGGTTCTTTTTAGTACTACAAGACTTGTGGTAAGGTTTGAAGAAATTCTGAAACTGCTATCAAATATAGACAAATGCAAGGACGTATCAAAAATAAAAGTAATAAAAAGCATTAAGTCTATGAAATCATGGAGTATTCATTCTTAGAGTGGCTCTTATTTTGACTGAAGCTCAACTATTTCTTCCAAACTGTGTGAAAAGAATGAGTTTCTGAGGAAAATGAACATTTATTTTAATGTTGACACAGGTATTATAATGCTCCCCCTGGCTTAAGGAAGTATATCCCAATGTGTGCTCCATGGAGCACTAGTTTTGTTAAGAGCTAGAAGATAATTTTGATGACTTCTCTTACTTTGAATTCTGGTGAATTCAGTAAAAGAGAATTCTCGTAGTTCAAAACAAAAGTGAGATGCTACATTAAACCAATTTAAATGTTTTGTTTTTGTTGTTTGCTGTTGTTGTTGTTGTTGGTATTGTTTTTGAGGAAGGATTTCTGAGACATCTAAATGTGCAGTGTGCAGGGCAAGACTCCAAGAAGATGACAAACATTGCACCATGAAACTCACTCTTCATAGAGCTTCACCAAAAATAGCTTTCCATAGAACACATTAAGTTAAATGGTGACTTCATGATTCAGTAAATCCACTAGGTGCTCAGAAAAGGAATCAGTTTTTCAGTTTCTTTAAGACTCCTCATGTTTTTTTTTATTAAAGTTCTAGTAACTCCGATATCAGTCATCTGAACCACTCAAGGGCCACCAGCAGAATTAGGCTGGGCCCTGACTACCCCTGAGTTCATTTTATGTACCTAGGTTCATTTAAAATTACTGTTAACCCCAAGAAGTCCTCTAAATATCCTGCTCTACAATGAGAAAGGAAAATCACAGGAGTCACAGAGCAAGGAAATGGCAACGTATGGATTAAAACTCAGGTTTATGACTCAACTTCTTGCCTTTTTATCACCATATTTCCAATTTGTAGATGGTTCCATAAACTGTAGGATTAGTCAGGCACTGGGACTGAAATTAGCAATTTAAGCTTCACATTATTTTCCATTTAATAATTGTGTTATCGTATGCATATTACTTAATTTCACTCGGTTCAGGTAATAGAAATGGGGGAAAATATTCACTTTTTTACTGTAAAGTGCTAGCTATGGGTTGTCAGCCTTTCCAATAACCCCAGGAGATAAGTACAATTATTGTACCCATTTAACAGTTAAAGATATTTACCTCTAAATGTTTTATATGACTTAAATAGATAGGGAAACTGAATGAACAATGTATTCAATGTATTCTAGGCAGTGTTGTTAAAGTAAATTTAATTGGATTTAATGGAAACAAAATTAAATAAGGAGAGGAAAAGAATGTCAAGACCCTGTCCCTTTTTATGGCAGCATGATATTATTATATATAGTAACACACACACATACATCCCATATCTTTATCCATTCATCTCTCAGTGAACACTTAGCTGCTTTATTGATTATATGACATTTCTACTTTTAATTTTTGGAAGAATTTCCATACTGTTTTCCACAGTGGCCATACCAATCATAGCCATAGTGCATAGGGATTCCTTTTTCTCCACATCCTCACTAACACTTGTTAATTCTTGTCTTCTAATTCTTGGTTTTGAGTTGTATAAATTCTTTATATATTTTGTACAGTAACTTCTTATCAGATATATCAGTTGCAAATATTTTCTCCTGTTAACTACATTGCCTTTCTGTTTTGTTGTTTCCTTCACTATGCAGAAGCTTTTTATTTTGGTGTAATCACAATAGTTTATTTTGCTTTTGTTCCCTTGCCTTAGAAGATATACCTAGAAAAATGTTGCTGTGGCTGATGTCAGAGAAAGGATGGATCTAGGGGATATTATGCCAAGTGAAATAAGTCAAAGAAAGACAAATACCATATAATTTCATTTATATGTGGAATCTAAAAAACAAAACAAAACAAAAAAGTGGAATCAGACTTAAAAATACAGAGATAAAACAGGTGATTGCCAGAGGAGAGCGGGTAAAGGGGATGGGCAAAATGGTTGAAGGGGAGTAGGAGATAAGAGTTTCTAGTTATGGAATTAAGAAGTCACGGAAATAAAAGATGTAGCACAGGGAATATAGTTCATGGTATTTTAATAGCATTATATGGTAACAAAAGGTGGATATACTCATGGTGCACATAGTATAGTGTATGGAGTTGTTGAATCACTATGTTGAACACCTGAAACTTTATGTGTCAACTATATTCAAATGAACAAGAGAAAAAGTAATACAAAAGGTTATGAAATATGAAATCAGTAAATAAGAGCAAATAAATGATTGAATTGGCTAAGCCTATCAAGACAAGGTGTTAGGAAGATCACAAATGGTATCCTTATATTAAGAAGAACAAAAAAGCAAGTAAAAGAGGCAGCATTTGGAAAAAAAAAAAAAAGCAAACATTCAGAATTCAGAATTAGGTTCTCCAGCTGAAGTTGGATATTTAGAAACACAGATTATATTATTAGTTTGCTACTTGAAATGATTTTAGATCCTAAATTCTCATTATAACAATGCTTGGATTGATTGTAATTTTCTTTTCATTTGTAATTGATTTCATTTTGTTCTCAAATTCACCCACTTTGTTTTACATTATTTATAATATTGGTAAGACAAATAAGGATAATCAGTGGGTTATAATTTCTAATACAAAAAGTACTTGCTCACTGGACAGGTTGAAGTGATCACTTCAGGCTAAAACTGCATTTAATTTTAATATTATCCTTAAATTAAATGACCTATATTTGAGAAAATTGATACTAAGTAATATGGACAATTAATTAGGGAATTGAAACTCAATGTTTTCTTGAAAGTACTGCTACCCACTTTATTTCAAGAAGATCTCTCTTTTGTCAAGATACTCATAAAAGTTCTTAATCAAAACTTGAATGGCCATATTAATTACATAACTTATCCAGATGTACATTTTAAATGAATATATGAGTGATTTTTACATTAAAAATAATTTATAATATATCCACACACGGAAGAAAATATTTGGTTATCAGATACTTTTGTACTAAATACTTGGAGAAGTTATCAATTTTAACAAAACTGATTTTTAATTAAAAATTGTATTTTGAAGACCTCATAAAATCAATATAATACATGTAAAACATAAAAATCAACAAATTTCCAAGCAAAATTGTAAACATAATTTTGCTAACTAAAATAAAAAATTCTGTCATTCAAATGATGGAAAAATAAGGCACACTATTTTCTCTTTAAATGCTTGAACAGATTGTCGCCATAGTAACTAATAGTCGCATCAGGAGAAAATCATTCAAGTATATATTCTTGCAGGTGACTCCCACTCTCACAATCCTTCTTTCAGCTGTCTCCATACTTATTATTGAAACCAAAACAAATATTAGTGGGGGAAAAATTCGTTTCAAAAGCACTGATTTCCAGTAGCACTGACTTGCTAAATTACATATAGCTAAAATAGTAAATATGCATTTAGATTCTTTAGTTTGTAACATCAGTTGCTGCCTATTTAACTGTAATGGAACTATACTCTTCAGTTAGCATATCTTCTATGAAAAGTTGTTCTTTCTGGTCTTTCTAATACATACAGGCTGATCTCGGGTGTGTGTATGTGCAAGTTCTTAGAGAAGTAAACCCAGAAGACTAAGTGTTGATTGAGGTATCATTCTAACTAACAGATACACACACACACACACACATATATATATATATATATATATATATGAAAATATTTTCTTTATAATAATATTAATTGCTATTTATTTGGACTTACACTATATTACAAAATTATACTTAAGTCAACAAACCTCTGAGTTAGATTTATACACATTTCTTTGATGACAATATAGCTGTTCAGAAACATTAAGTAACTTGACAGCTATTTACAGCTAGTAATCAGTGGGACTGGAGTGCCAAACCATGTCTGTCTATTTATAAAACTAAAGACCCTCCACACAAATGTTCTCTCACTGTCTTACTGCACAAAAAGACCAGATGGTAGATTGGAAATATATGAGGCAGAGAAGCTATGGTTGAAATGGTAATTTTCTTCCAATACCCATCCTCTTCCTCCATATGGAAACATAAATATCACTCCACCCGATTTTGGCGAGGCACGTGGCTGGTCCTTACCTTTTATCAGCTTTTCCTGTAGGTATGAGTTGTAACGGTTAAATTAAGAGCAATGGGAAATAAGAAGAAATGATGTATGCAATTTTTGAGACCTCTCTTTAAAAGGGATAATACTTTCCAAGGGATTCCCTCTGTTTTTTTTTTTTTTTTCTTTTTTATTGGCTCACAAACAAATAAAAAGAGAAAATTGGCTCACAACCAAAGGAATGTGGGTTCACAAGATATCAGGAACCCAGATGCCCGAATGACCTTGTGGTGTAAAGCAACCCTGCCAGTCTTAGATTGTTCATGACTGAACTTCCCAGAGAGAGAAATGACCTTCCTTAAAGTTAGTATACTCCGGGGCCTTTTTATTTAAAATTAAAAAAAAAAATAAAAAAACAAAACAAAAACGAGTTACACCCGAAATAATACAGATGCTCTCTAAAAATCTATTCAGTTAGATGTTGTCTGACCTAACTTATCTGACCTAACTTATCTAACACATACAAAAATTATATTCACATAATAAATTTTAAAAGAATTACTATTGACTTAAATTACGTTTGTATCCTGGTTAAAAATAGGAAGAGAAGAAATACATAATAAAAATGGTAATATTAGTCTCATAGTTATCAAAATAGAAAGAATAACAGAAACAATGGCAACTAAAAACAAATTCAGAGTTCCTGTGTAACCAAAACTAAAAGTGAGACAATATAAATCCCTTAGCTCTTCTTTCCCAGTTAAAAAAGCCTTAACAGTGCATCAGCAATAACAAAGTTTTTCTTAGCATAGAATTCAGATAAAATTTTATTGTACTAGTTTTTATGCCAGAGATAATTAAAAAAATATTGTTGATGATTCCCAGCATGGCATTTTTACAAAATGCAGGGATATTGGACATGTGGTCATCTCTATTTTGACTTTGTTTTTATTTTTATTCTTTTATTCTTTTTTTCTTTTTATTATTATTTTTTTTTCTATTTTGACTTTGGAAGGCAAAATGTTAAGACACATTTGGGTAAAGTGTCCAATTTTACACTGTCCTCTAAGTATATGCATACTCAGCAGGTTGGACATTTTTATGTCTCTTATAGTCTTGTTATAACCAAATTAATTACCTTTAAGAAATTAATATATTCTCTTCATATGAAAATTGATGTATATCTACATTTTCTCTTGTTTGAAAATCAGTACTCTCATAGACGCAAATAATTTTGAAAAGCAGCAACATTAGAATTTAAGTATAGTATATGTATTGAAGAAGTTAAGAAATAAACAAAAACCTGCTATAGACTATTTGATGTTAAAATACATAATTTCACAAATATGTACTTTATAACAATTTTATGTAGGAAGTAAAGTGAAAGCTGATGGTAATTAGAATTTAAATATAAAGTTCATTATCTTTACTGAAGAAAAAAAAAAAAAACACCTGGCTTTAGGTAATCCATCCAGATACATCTTCTTACTTTTAGTGTATTTCTTGTAGAATAATTTTGTTTCACTTTAATGTTTGATAATAATAATGGGAGAATGGAGGCTTAGAAAATCAATGGCTTGCATCTTTTGAGCCCTCATTTTTAGAAGGTTCACAAATTAGTAACTACAATTAAATTCCTAAGACTATGCTCGGATAACTTTCACATAATTTATAAGAATTACAAATTTTGGAAGGCCCATGTTCCACCCAGTGCATTTTCACCTCTTTTACTATGCTAAAGGATATATTTAGCTATAAGTATCTCTTTTCTTCTGAACTCATTAAACATCCCCCAAATAAGCTATGAAAATATCTCTTGGATTTATGTTTGTAAAGTGTCTTCAGCCCTCATAAGGATTTTGCTATATATTAGAATTGCCTTTGCTTTTGTTCGTCCATACTTTTTAAAGCTTTAATAGGATTTTTTTTTAATCATTCCAGGGACAATACTGTGGAATTTTACATAGGCTCTTTATGATTTTATACGGCATAAGCATACTTTTTCTTATTCTAGCTTCTGATAGGTTAAAAATTAGTATGTATTCTTTTTTTTCCTTCATTTTTTCTTAATTTCTTTAATTCCATCAATTTCTGCTTCTAAATCCTTTTTTTTTCTTTTTATTTATATGTTCACTATATATTTTCTTTGGAAAATACAAAGTTTATCCTGGCTTCTTCCCAAAAGTAAGTTAATATTTTGTTTGGGGCTTTGACTATTTTCATCAAATATTCCTTTGACCTTTTAATTATAGCAGCATAATGTCCACTGAAAATGACTACGGTGACTTCCAAGTCTCTTTGATGCGTTTTAAGAGACAGTGCGACGTCAACCATCTTATATGAAGTTTGGATTACTTTTTATCTGAATGCAGTTCCTTGCTATCACTTATATAGAAGCTCATTTGTCAATGCGTATCTATTTTTATTCTTTCATTCCTCCTGGGCAACCTACTCCTTACCAGATTTGAGGAATAAATGGATGACTTTCTGTTCTCCCCTCCACAATTTACTCCCTAGAGAACTGTTGTCATTGTCACCAGCAATCATTAGTTTTCAGTCTATTTAAGAGTTCCATAAGTTGCAACTGAAGAACTGACCTGACTTCCCTATATTTTGTGGATAAAGTGCATTTAGGCACTGGCTGGAACATCAGAGATATATTTCACCCTTTAGTTCTCCAAATTCTGCTCCCTTTCTCAGATGGCCACTACACACACACACACACACACACACACACACACACACGTATATATGATTGATACAAATATGGAGATGGCACAGAAGTTCATACCATAGACTTTCTCAAATCAGTCACTTTTGTCAAATTGCAGCAGACTGATATGATTTGGAATTTATTATGAGTTCTATGCTGCTCTCAAGTCCATGTTGCTCTTTGTACATATTTTCATGGTGTGTTCTATCTTTCAGCATGCAAACTATGTAAATGTACAGTCTGCAGTTATGGAGGGTCTGGATGTGGTGGAAGTACAAATGTTTTGAATCCATTATACCAGGTTTAGTTCCTGTTGCTAAAACTTAATAGTTCTTGTTAATTTTAGCAAGTTTCTTAGATCCTTGGAGCCTCATGTGTAAGTCATGTCATTATATTTCCAATGAGTTGTTTTAAGGATTGTAGATTAGGCAAGCATCTACTTATCACTTACAGTTAATAAATTCCAGCTGCTATTATTATTATAATTGCCCACCGAGAGTGTAGTAAAACAGCTAGTAATCCAACTCATAATCTTTTCAGAATGTCAACTAGGATTTTAACTTTGATCATTTTTTTTATATGGCAATGCTTAGTTTATAAATAAAGGGGCTATGCATTTAGCAGGTATTTTCACAGATATTTACCAGCATTTTTTTAAAAGAATACAGTGTATTCTTATCACCTTAAACATCCAGATGGATAATGAAAAAGAAAGTCAATCAAAAATTTTGGTCTATATCACTGGAGATGTTCTTCATGGAACATTGGCAATTAAACAGTTAATAGTTTCTGTCTTAAAAAATATAAAACTGTTCCTGTTCATACAATTTTTAAAAATATTCTAGATTCCTCTATTCTTGCTAAAGATTGAATTATTAGCACAGGATTATCTTGAATATGAAATAATTTCTCAACAACTTTAGACTTAAAAATATTATTAAAACCTGTTTTCTCCATAATACCTCATGATAGCACAGTTTTGAGAGATGGCCTGGAAAGTGTCACAGTTAATAATAATCATTAAATTATTACACTTCTAGGTCATGCTCACAGGTGCACAGAGTGCTCAATAAATATTTTTTAGTGGTTAATTGAATGCTTGTCATTTTATCTGTATCCATCTATCTACCTATTCATCTTTCTATATTTGATTGTTTTAGAATCCGGTAACTAGGCAAACCATAGATTACACATGCAGAATAAAAAAGAGGTGTAACGGTTTCATGATTCAATCTTGTTGTAAAATATCCATGACTAACAATTTTAGCATACATCTTCTCTTAGTTTTCATCATTTTGCAATTTTTCTTAATTTACCATTTCTTTTTGAATATATGAACTCTGACTTAACACATATTATGTTTTATTTTTATTTAAGTATTTTATTATACTGTCATTTTTTAATAAAAATACTGTTTATGAGCTAGGTTTCATAATCATATAATTGCCCTATCTTAGTGAATTTCTTTAAGTTTTAGTAAGTATGTATGCTTCAATTTGTGTTCTGGTTGCAGCAAAGGAGAAAGGGCAAAAATATGTAGTTTTACACAACATTTAACAAGACTATGTTTCATTACAGAAGCAGAGGAATTGACCTCTGTATTAGGTTCTCTGAGGAATACTAAAAGAAAAAGAAGCACATTAATATTAAAGACATTTATACAATTTTCTAACAGCTGCAAAAGGTCTAAATACTTTTTTTTTTTTTTTTTTTTTTTTTGCTGAAGGAGCTAGGATAGTAGATTTGTGACCTTCACTATTTAAAACAAAAAGATTTCTTCTTCTACAACTAACTAAATTTATCAAAAAGTCACAAATTGGGATCCCTGGGTGGCGCAGCGGTTTGGCGCCTGCCTTTGGCCCAGGGCGCGATCCTGGAGACCCGGAATCGAATCTCACATCGGGGTCCCAGTGCATGGAGCCTGCTTCTCCCTCTGCCTGTGTCTCTGCCTCTCTCTCTCTCTCTGTGACTATCATAAAAACTAAAAAAAAAAAAAAAAAAAAAAAAAAAAAAAGTCACAAATCTGTACTAACAAGATATAAGTCCCTTCTATGTAAATTAATTAACCATATTTAATAAATAGCAAAGCTAATATGAAGTATTTTATTAGGAAGAAATAGTCTCTCATATAGAAGAAAATATTAAAGTTACATAGAAGTGAATGTCGTTCGGTACACTACTATCTTATATTCAGTACAATTGTTAGAATTTATAATCTCTATTGATGTGCCAAGTTATATTTTAGAAGCATCTTAATCAGTGGAATAAACAAATTTGAGGTAGGAAATAAACTCAAGACATTTAAAGCCTGCTTTTCTCCAACAATAGAAATATGTGTAAATCATTTCATAAACACTTGTTGGTCATTTCCAACTTGCAGTAAAATGCTTTGGAAAACAATAGGGCAATTTAATTTATTTTCAAATGTAACATTTTGACTTTTACATAACCAAGGCACATAGTCACAGAATGATGTAATTGTCTGCAAGTATTCCATTAATAAAGAATTTGGGCTCTGAGAGGACATAGTAATGAGATATACTGAGACATGATTGATTCATCCATTGATTGTGCTTTCCCTGGAATCAGTGTCTGTGTGTGCATGAATGTGTACAATATGTATATTTTGTATACTATTTTTCAAAAATGCATTATTTCAAAAATTCGATAATGCCCACATTTTTCCTTATGATATCCATACTATAGATAGAACTAATATTGTACAACTACTTTTATATAAAAATGTAAATTCTGAGGAAATGGATTAATTGTAAGTAACACATTGATTTAGAGATTATGCACTTACAGCGAGTGTGATGAAACTTTAACATTCCAAAGTATTAAGCATAAAAAGCATATTTTCCTTTATGTTATGTACTTATAATGTTATCGATTGCTTTCCCAAAAATGGAAAGTTTCATGGAGCATTTGAACATACAAATGGAGGGACCTGGGTGGCTCAGTCAATTAAGCATATGACTTGATTTCAGCTCAGGTCATGATTTCCCGGGTAGAGGGAAGCAGCCCCCTGTGGGGTTCTAGGCTCAGTGGAGAGTCTGCTTCTCTCCTTCTCCCTATCCCTCTGCTCCTCTTCTTTCTCTCTCTTTAAATTAAATAAATAAATCTCTTTTAAAAACCTTATGAATGTGCAAAAGGAAAATCATATAAAGTACTTACTCATTATGGATGTAATCAAATCTCTGAGGAAAAACAGAAGAGAATATATCTAATTTTTTAGTAATCTTTGTGTATTCATAATTTATAAACCAAAAGAAATATTTTATCACTGGCTTTAAAATATGCTGTAAAGGAAGTTATTTAACTGCAGACCCAATTTATCAATGGTACATTTGTTGAATAAGATGGTGAAAGAAAACTGGCTAGCATATGCAGTAAAATCTGAAGAGATTTTTGAGAGAAATTCATTTAACATCAAGACAGTCCTTTAAATATTCAAAATAAAGTTATCTGGAAAGATATATCTTATTTATTAAAGCCAAAACCAAACAAAAATTAAGGTGATGATTTCAGGAAAGACAAAATGCAATCAACTAGTATGTATTCTGAGTGGGAGCAAAAGTAACAGCCTAGCTGCAGTGTGCACATATGTGAAGAAAATTGGAATATTTTCATGAACAATACTTCTTTCTATTAAAATTTTGATAAAGACTAGACAATCAAATTGTTAAATATGATGTCTTTCTAATCATAAGCCTCATTTTTTAAATGGTGCTCTCTCAATGCAAGATTCTGTGTTGATTTTGACCCTTTGGTTCACCAATCCTCTCCACTAAGATAGTCTCCCTTGACCCATCTACTAAGAGATACACAATGGTCCAAAGCTCTCCTCCCTACATTCTCCCTACCTCTATCAAGAGAATATACTCCTGTCTCCCATTCGCCTATTGCTCAGTTATCTACATGCCTCATCTCACACTCATAGGCTCAAGGTGTAAGCCTAATAACATAGTTATATTCAAGAGGAATAATAATAGACTTTCTTCGAATAAAGCATTTTTAATCAAAATAAACAAGACAGATATTGTGGAAATTGCTAGCAATTTGAGAAATAATGGGGATAAAGAAGTCTTTTAAAGACATTTCCGGACTCCTGGGTAGCTAAGCAGTTGTGCCTCTGCCTTTGGCCCAGGGCTTGACCCCAGGGTCCTGGGATCCAGTCCCACCTTGGGCTTCATGCATGGAGCTTGCTTCTCCCTCTGCCTGTGTCTCTGCCTCTCTCTCTCTGTCTCTCATGAATAAATAAATAAATAAAATCTTAAAAAAATAAAATAAATTTAAAAAGACATTTCCTAGGTTCCAGACTTACCCTCAAATACCCAGGTTAGACTGTGAGATCTTTTGTGATTTTTACTATCATAATCTGCACTCATCAACCATTAAGAGTGCAATCTTTTGATTACAACTCTCTTCTGAATGTTTGTGAATTCTTTAAAAGTAGTTCACCAAAAAAAAAAAAAAAAGTAGTTCACCTAATATTTTTATTAGATTAGTTTGGACTTAATGTTTTATTGAGATTCATGAACTATATATACCCACAGTGATTCCCAGTACTCAGTAATATTTACTCCGTTTGTTAATCCTGATTTCATAGTTTATATGATATACTAGGAATTGTATATTTTTCAATTGAACAGGATGATGACATTATAGCTCTAAGAACATCAAATTCTGAGAATGGTGAATAAATATCAAAATGTGTATAGACGATAATAATGTGTTAAAGACATTTAGTTTTTAAAAATTCGCAGTTAGTGTTGACTTCTGAAATTGGGTGGGGTGTTTTTATTGTTGTTCTTTTTGCTTTGTTTCATTTTGTTCCTGCTAACATTGTTATAGCTTTGCCAAATCTCTAAAAGTCCTTTGTTCCCATGCAGGAAAAAAAAGCTTGATATTATATTCACCATATTTCAGCATCATATTCAGGAAAAAATAATAATGTAATTTACTTTCAAAGATAATTTATTTTTGTTTTATAGATGAGAGAATCAAAATGATCTTTCCTTTATGATATCCACTAGGGACAGGGCAAAAATGTCCTTGGTTTATTATTATTTGGCAGAAAATTTAGCTTTCCCTTAAGAAATTCTTTGAGAAGAGGCACTTTGCTTCAAGTGGCTGAATCATATGTCTCAGGAGGCTGCCCCAAGATGCAGATGTTTTTCATCTTCATCCACTCCTGAAGTGCTATCATTAATACCCTTAGCAGTCACGTGCTGCTAATTATAAGCATGCTCCATATAGTTCAATTTTGGATTGGTATTTTAATTTCAAAAAGTGATATTCTGCATGATTTTGAATTTTATCTGTGCCCCATGGGACCACTCTCCTTTGCCTGTATGTGACTTTCCCATAAACACTAATTAAATGTAGCTATGGATATCAATAAATAAATGGATAGAGTTATAGATAGATGAATATACACCTAAAGTATTTGCTAAGTTATTTTTAAACTGTTACTGGAAAGAACATTATATACACATATGGAGGTCACCCTCCATAGTTATTTTTTCTCTCAGGCTATTTGACCACCACCGGAATTAGTTTTAGAATATTTTTAAGAGATTGGTTTTTATTATGATCTTGAAGCTTGACAGTTTCACCAAGCACAAAGGCTAAATAAAACATAGGGCTATTATCATCAATTAACAAAAATCTCCAGCATGTACATGGTTACTGTAGTAGAGCAACATTATTCGCCTGCATATGTTCATTTGATATAGAATTGTTTTGAATCTTTTTTAATAAAATGTGTGTATTCACTTTCCTCTAGACTCTGCCTAGGGCAAAGAACTGAGAACTTAATTTATTCTTCTTAAAAAGCCAATAATCAGGCTATGGACTAATTGGAAGTTCCAAATGACAATGTAGCACAAAGCCTTATGTTTCTATTATGAAGAACTCTTGATTATCCAGTGGATATAGAGAAAGCACAAATAAAAGAGATTACAATTTTAAATCATAAGCATATAATTATGATTTTTGAAAATATGCACATTTTTACATTTAAATTATTTTTTCCTAAAATTTGTCTTTTTGGGGAGAATGGAAAAAGTTAAACTAAAATATAATCAGGATCATAAAAATTTCAAATGCTCAGAACAACTAAATAAGCATCATGTAATAAGTCTTAAAAAGAAAAGGTGTTGACAAATAAGAATATCTTATAATTGCCATATTGAATTCTATTAGTAAAATTCTGAAGAAGATATAAATATTTTGCTTTAAATATCTGTATAATTATATATCACTTTATCATCTTAAAAAAAACCATAAGAAATAAAACCAAAAACTCCCCAGGAGTGAATTCTCATGGACACATATACCTTTAACTCAGTATTACCCAACATCTTCTGATATTGCTACTTAATTTCTATAGGTTGGTGGAACTTTATGATAATACTGTTCTGAACTTCTGAGCCTCTGGCTCTGTGCAACTTCTTGACCTAATTAAATAAGATTTTAATAATAATAAGATCTACTAAAAAAAAATAAGATCTACTTATTTTGACTAATTTTAAATTAATGGCCTTACATTGCTTATACTTAGAAGTTAGAAAAGTGATTGCTGTCCTAAAATTTCCACATGTCGTGTTGTCTTAAAACATTTCATGTGGAACCCATATGTATTTAGACTGCATTTATGCTCTGTCATTTTCTTATTTTTTCAATATTCTGTCTCTTTTAATCATAAATTATTCATCAAGTATAGCAGGGTAATTGTGTAGGAGTCTAGAATTGATGAACAGTTGTAGTGATGTTTAAAAAGAAAGTTGAAAAAAAAATGAAAAAAAAAAAAAAAAAAAAAAAAAAAAAAAAAAAAAAAAAAGAAAGTTGATTCATCTTATATTGCAAAAAATAATATTTTGTAAATTGAGAGTGATTTTTTAAAAGATTTTATTTATTTATTTGACAGAGAAAGTAAAAGCAGGGGGAATGGCAGGCAGATGGAGAGGGAGAAGCATGTGGGGCTTGATTCCAGGACCCTGGGATCATGGTCTGAGCTGATGGCAGATGCTTAACTGACTGAGCCACCAAGGTGCCCTTTCAAAGTGATTTCTAGTAATTTAGTTTACGTGCTATTTTCTTTCTGATATTTCGTGTTTTCTTGTTAACTGAAATAACTGAAGAATACATGTGAAAATTACATGGCAGTGATTTGCTTCTGATATAGAATATATATCAGTTATTCAGTTTCTTCCTGGCTTTAAATTTGTTCCACCTAAATATTTCTTATATAACTTGTCTTCCCACAGGTGTTAGGTTAAGATTAGACTACTTTGAAAACTTGTTTTTGATCTTAGTTTTTTTGTTATGTATATATTTACATAAAAATGACAAGAAATCTTGATTTGCAATTATTCAAATTAAATTAACCATATAAGTAGACAAATTTTTTGTGATAATACAGGGATTAATAATAGACCTGCTGAGGATACAAAGTCAAATTATAAAATGAATTGTTTTTCTACATATACACTAGTAATACAACTACCTAAAAAAGAAATAAAGCAATCCCATTTATAATAACATCAAAAAGAAATACTTAGGAATGACTTTAACCAATGAGGTGAAAGAAATTTAAGAAAACACAAAAAGAAAGATATTCCATGTTCATGGATTGAAAGAATTAATATTGTTAAAATGTCCACACTACCCAAAGTAACCTAGGTTCAGTGCAGTCCCAATCAAAATCTCAATATTATTTTTCATGGAAATAGAAGAAAACCTAAAATTCGAATGGAACCAAAGTCCTTAAATAACCAAAGCAATTCTAAGAAAAAAACAAAATTGGAGAAATGATGATTCCTGATTTCAAACACTATTGCCAAGCTGTAGTAATCTAGCAATATGGTACTGACGTAAATATATACACATATACCCATGGACCAGAATGAGAGCCCAGAATTAAACCTATTATTTACAGTCAATCAATATTTTACAAGAGAGCCAAGAAGATACAATGAGAAAAGCACAATCTCTTAAAAAAAATAGTGTTAGGAAAACTGCATAACCACATGCAGAACAAAATTGAGCTCCACCTTACACTGCTCATAAAAATTAACTCAAAATAGATAACAGACATAAATGTAAGACCTGAAACTGTAAAACTACTAGAAGAAAATAGAGAGAAAAAGCTTCTTGGCATTAGTCCTGGCAAGGATTTTTTGAAAATGACATTAAGTGTATCATCAACAAAATTGTAAGTATAACATATGCAACTACATCAAACTAAAAGGCTACTGAGTAGCAAAAGAAATAATCAACAACAGAAAAAGCAACATACAGAATTGGAGAAAATATTCACAAATCATCTCTCTGTTAGGGGGTTAATATCCAAAATATGTAATGGGTAACAGACTTCAGGAGACATTTTTTCAAAGAAGACAAACGAATGGCCATGGCTTTTCATTACATGAAAAGATGATTGATATCACTAATCATTAGGGAGAATGTAGATCAAAACAAATGTGAACTATCACCTCACATCTAGTAGAATGGATACTATTAAAAAGACCAAAACAAGTGTCAGTGAGGATGTGTAGAAAAAGGAACCCTTGTGCACTAGTGATGGGAACGTAAATTGGTACAGCCACAGTGGAAATCATTATGGTGGTCCTTCAAGAATTAGAACTACCACAAGATCCAGCAATCTTAATCCTGGGTATATATCTAAAGCAAATGAAACTATTTTGAAGCTGTATCTGGGCCCCTATGTTTATTGCAGCGTTATTCACAGTAACCAAGAAAACCTAATGGCCCATCAGTGGATGAATGGATGCAGAATATATGGTATGGATATAAATAGTATTCAGCCATAAATAAGAAAGGAATCCTATCTTTTGCAGCAGCACAGATAAATCTTGAGAACGTTATGCCAAATAAAATAAGACATAGAAAGACAAGTGCCATATAGCCTCACTTATATAAAGAATTTTAAAAGGCTGAACTCCTAGAAATAGAGTATAATGGTGTTTGACAGGAGCTGGAGGAGGTGTAGGGAAAATGGAGATATCTTTGTCAAAAGATATAAAATTCCAGCTCTAAAAAATAAGATCATGTGATCTAATGCATAGCATTGGAAGTATAATTAACACACTGGATTATATTTGAAAGTTGTGGGACGCCTGGGTGGCACAGTGGTTGAGTATCTGCTTTAGCCTCACGGCATGATCCTGAGTCCGGGGATTGAGTTCCTCATTGGGCTCCCTGTGAGGATCCTGCTTCTCCCTCTGTGTCTCTCATGAATATGTAAATAAAATCTTAAAAAAAAAAAGTTAAAGGAGTACATTTTATTTTATTTTATTTATTTTTTTTATAAGTTTATTTATTTATGATAGCCACACAGAGAGAGAGAGAGGGGGGCAGAGACACAGGCAGAGAGAGAAGCAGGCTCCATGCACCGAGAGCCCGACGTGGGATTCGATCCCGGGTCTCCAGGATCGTGCCCTGGGCCAAAGGCAGGCGCTAAACCACTGCGCCACCCAGGGATCCCCAAAGGAGTACATTTTAAATGTTACCAACACACACAGTCATAATTATATGAGGGGATAGAGGTGTAATTAATCATATTTTAATAATCATTTTGTAATATATACATGTATCTCATAATCACACTGTATTCCTTAAATGTGTGTGTCAAAAATATCTCAAGAAAGCTAAGGAAAAATGTAAAGAAATAAAGGAGACCCACCATGTAATTATTCCTTGGGTGGTAGGGTCCCTACCCAATTTTCCTTCTGTCCACTTTCATAGTCTTCTTATCCTTGTTTTATGTATTATATTCAGCACTTTAATTGTACTTAGCAGGAGGAATAGGAAAAGCATATCTATTACATCTTCCCAGAAGCAGAAATCTGTCCTCTTGTTTAATAACCTGCTTTTTCAAATGAACAGTTTTTTCATGCAAATAAATAGATCCCACGGTGCCATTAACAAAAATAGACCTGCTGATATGGGAAGAGTATGCGTTGATGGACACTCATCTGAGTATTTTAAAAATATTCACAAAAGCCTTAAAATGTTATATAGTTAGGTTATGTCTGTCAACTAGGTCCAAGCATCTCAATTCTGCCTTTGATCTGAGTAGTCAACATCAGCCTGCTTTGGAGATGCCAAATGTGGTGGGTACGAAGATGAAAAATTAGTGAATGGAAAGGTGAAGTAAATTACTGGAATCACGAAGCTGTCATTTGAAGTTCAGATCATCTGATTCTAAGCCAGGTCTTTTTTAATTTAGTTGGAATAACAGAACAAACACATTAAGAAATGAATGATTTTTAAATAAGAGTATAAAAAAGCTAGCGATCCACATGGAAAATATAATTTAGGATACATATAGAAAAAATAGTTTACAGGAATCAATGTCTTTGAATTATTTGAAAATATCAATGCATGATTTCTTCAGAATCAGGCATTAATTATAATTTCAAAGATAAGGTCTCATTTTATGAGTAAATGAGTAAATTTTTACTATACAAATGAGAGTTAGTGATTTGGTAAGAATTTGTATTCCTCAGAATGAAGCCTTTATACTTATGGTGGATATTTCTTATTTTGTCTTCTTCATATGCTTCCTTTAATAAATATCATCTTCATTTATTTTTTATTATTTAAAAAAAACAGTCATTTGACAAGTTTAACATTATACTATGTCCTCTACAAGTATAGGTAGCTGCCATCTGTCCCATTACATCAGTATTATAATATCATTGACTGTTTTTTTTTTTTATGCTCTGCTTTTTATTCTCATGACTTACTCATTTATCTTTATTTAAACATAGAATAGTAGACGATGGTGGGAAGCAAGCATGTCATTCCAGTCCATGGTCATATGAACATTTAATAATAATGCCATAGTATAGAAATTCTGTTCCAAGGATATATTCACATTTCAAACCAACTAATCAAGGTGATTTATTTGTAATTTCAGATGTGTCAAAAGGTGACATTGAAGATGTTGAGGCCCAGGGTTCCAATCATTGGAAATGTTGGTCAGAGAGAATGGTGCTGATAATTTTGAGAGTATTTGAGATAAAAGCAAGAGTGATAACATTTGTGTCATTGCTTGTATCCACCTGTAAGGCCAGATCCACCTGCTTCACAAACTGCTTATTTTTACTTTATTAACTACTTCAAGGAGTGTTGCTCTGCTTGCACAGAGACCCTAAATACTAGTAGCACTAAAGTTTTATGATATGTTATGACTACATTCTCTACAATTATAGAATTTAGCTATTATGTACTTCATGCCACTGGTTGCTATTTTAAGCAAACTTATTAGAGTATAAGTTACATGCTAATTCACATTTAATATTACTGATAATATTACTAATAAATATTATACTAAAATATTAATGATATTTTACTGATATATTACTGAATTATTACTCAATTATTACTAAAATTATTACTAATGTAGCTTATATATTACTGTCTTTCTTTATCATCCTCATCAAAATCTCTATCTCATCTCTCATCTTTCACCTCTTATATTTGTCATTGTGGTGGTTATGGCCCTAGGAATTCAGACATTTAATTTAAAGGAAATCTGAAAATATACTTACCATAATATCAAAATAAAAGATGACACCTAAAATTATCTCTCAGTGAAATTTGTATTTTAACAGTAGACTTCAAGGGCACCTGGTTGGCTCAGTCAGTTGAGCATCTGACTCTTGATTTCAGCACAGGTCTTGATCTCAGGGTCATGAGATCAAGCTCCACATTGTGCTCCTTGCTAGGCATAGGGCCTACTTAAAAAAAAAAAGAAAAAAGAAAGAAGAAGAAGAAGAAGGAGAAGGAGAAGGAGAAGGAGAAGAAGAAGAAGAAGAAGAAGAAGAAGAAGAAGAAGAAGAAGAAGAAGAAGAAAGAAGAAGAAGAAGAAGAAGAAGAAGAAGAAGAAGAAGAAGAAGAAAGATTCAGATAAATAAAAGAAAAAAAGAATAGACTTCAAACCTAAACACTGTGACTTGTATACTAAAGATCAGATATCTGATACCACTGTACACTGGATGGGTGAGATATTTTGAGCACTAGGAACTACAAAGAAAGGTATTCATTCCTGTGAACCAGAATACAAATTTAAAGCTTTTGTATACATCTCAGATAAAATTAGACAGGGTCCAAGATTATTGACTATATTCTCTATGCTTTTATTTGCGTGACTTATTTATTCCATAAGTGGAAGCTTGTATCTTTCACTCCTCCTTACCCATTTTGCCCATCCCTCTAACCTTCTCCCATCTGGCAACCATTAGATCATGCTCTATATTTATAAGTCTGACTCTGCTTTTTTTTACTCATTTGTTTTGTATTTTAGATTCCATGTATTAATCATATAGTATTTGTCTTTCACTATCTTATATCACTTAGCGTAATATAAAAGAGAGCCAGAGAAAAGTGCATGGTTCTTGATAGCATATTTTGAGTTGCTGAATCAAGAAATTTGAGACCTGCTCTGCATCTGAGTGCTTACCTGAAATAATAAATACTTTTACTTTTAAAACCAGTTTGATTCAGGTGTCCTTTGCATATAATGGAAAGCATATTGACAAGAACATCACGGTAATTATACCTTTGTATATTGTGATATTTCTGGATGAAACCTCTTTACTGCTGAGACTGCCAAATTGAAGTATTTTTTTTATTTTTTATTTTTATTACTATTTTTTTATTTCTTCAAGATCATGTGAAACATCTTCTTTAGGTCTCCTACATTCCCTAAGCCTCTCCAGTAGAGGCTTCTCAGTTCGTAACTTTCCAGTAAAGTTCCTCATTTGGACCTCACTCTATAGTGTATTAAGATCATTCATACATAAGCTCTGCTTCTGTCTCTTAGACTGTGAGCTTCCCACAAGGCACAGATCACTTCTTATTTATCATCATCACATCAATTTGCAGCAGAGTGCTTGACTCAAAACATATCAATAGCTGATTCAGTAAATGAGTTGTAATTATAATTAGACTTAAGGTCATTACCTAAATTTCTTATATCAGCATAGAACTTGAGGCTTTGGAATTGTAATATACCCAGTATTTTATGTGAAATATAATGGTGTGAGTGTATAAACGATGTTGGCTAGGATCATGTTAGGAGACACTTTATAAAACTATAAGAGAGCTCATGAAGAAAGTCCCTATTTCCTAAAATCTACATTCACATTCTTGGAGCATCAAGTGGTCCTGAAGTTTGCCTAACTGACCTTGTCATTTTTTGTCATCCATTAAGAAGAGAGGGCTGATGCAGATAAAAAGTAGCATAAGCTCCCTATATATTTATCCAGTAACTTACCAATTCAATTCAATTTATCAAATATTTCTAAGACTGACTATATGTCAGACTCTTTGTTAAACAATGTAAAATATAATGCAAAAGGTCATAGTATTTACTCCAAAGTGATTCACATTTAGCAAGTAAATTAATAAATGCAATGAATACCTGAAGACAATAATCAGTAGATCTCAATAAATCCAACAATTAAAAAGGATAAGAACAGTAATCGTAAATTGCTATAAATCAAAGGATATGTTACATATGCTGAATAAAGGAGAGAAGGTCTTCTATCTGGTAGCATGAGGTTGAGAGTGATGGGTCAGAAAAAAAAGGTCATTATAGAGGAGGCATTCGAGAAGGCAGAGAAATATGAACAGAACTATGGAAATAATAAAATCCATGGTATGCCCAGAAAACCATAAATTATTTACTTTCAACAGTGCATTAATATCAGGAAGAAGTGCCAGTTAAGGGTAGGCAGATGGATACACATTGTACTTTAGTGGGTGAATATCAGCGAAGAACTTTAATTAAAATCCCATGAAATGGGAGCCGCTACAGGTTTTTGAGAAAGACAGATTTTGAAAATGTAGTGCAGCACTTCTTGCAGAATCGACTGGGGTGGGAGAGTTTCCATAAAGCACTTATAGCTACAATCTAGGGAGGACTTGGCAGGAACAATAGTAAAGTGAACAGAGAGAATGCAAATCTTTGACTTCTGTTGATTTCTCTTTTTTCAAAAGTATACATATGTTTCTGTTCTTAGCTTACTAAAATAATGGCTGATTCTTTCTCTCTGGTTCTGGAGGGACAATGAAAATGGATATCCTAGCAGCTGTCCAGTCTACATTGAATGCACATGGTGCATGGTCTCTGGAAATCCTCCGAATATCAGCATGTCAGGAAGAAATAAATTATATGTCAAAAACGAGTCTCAGATTGTGCTCTAGAAATTATCACAGGGCCTTTCCCCTCACTGTATAGGGCTTGTTCTCACAGTGGGATAATTTAAGAGCAACCCAGTACAAGAGCAATTTATTGAAAAATGAGTGATTGCCTCATGATCCATGATGCTATGCTCCACCTGGGACTGACCAGCTCTTTAATGCACAGCTGCCTAAGCATCTGCCTTGGCATTGGTAGTATTCACTGTCCCTCATGCTTCTTGACTGTCTTCAAAAAAAGAACTCAATATGAAATCATCATTTTTCCAATATTTCCAAATTTAGATATAAACTAAAGATGGTTTATGGTTCAGTGTCAAAACTCTTTTGACCTGTTTTGTCCCAGAATTTTTAGTATAAGAAACATATTCCTACTTGATCCAATGATATTAATGCAAACAATTGATGGGTTAGTAAATTTTAAGTACTTATAAAAATTGTAGTATTTTTGGTCTGTAACAAAATTTCACAGGGAGAAAATTTGGTCTTAGCCCCTTTTTCAGTCTTTCAGTGAGTAAATCTTTTTTTCTTTTTCCTTTTTTTTTTTTAGATTTTGTCTCCAAATACCAGATTATCATAGCACTTTTTTGGCTATTATGGTTTTTCTTGCTTCTCTTAGCCCTCTGACTTGATTTTTCTTCCCCTCTGGCTTGAAATTTTATTAAGTTCTTTCTGTTTTTTTCCAGCTTGCAAGTCTCTATGACAAAATGACCATTTGATGTGTGTATGTATGTGTGTATGTGTGTGTGTGTGTATTATTAACTCAATTAATAAAGGGGAAATAAAAGTTTAAAAGGGGAAATAAACCTGATTACAATGAGGCATGCATAATCTTTAAATCTAAAAGACTATTTTGAATCAAAGGCAGCTTTAACAATGTTTTAGAGTAAAGCAAGGGATTACAAAATGGTGATCTTTTGGAGCCACATGGCAGTAAATATGTGACTACAAACACATTCTAGATGTCCAGCAAGTCCTTGAGCCAGTCAATCTAAAAGAACATAAAACACAATGCTATTCATAGTGGTCTTCACACTAAGTGTTTTCCAAACTTCTTTCTTTTTTTTTTTTTCCATTATCACTCTCTACAGGAAAGTTTTGGACTTTTAATCAACACCCAAGAGATTTTAATACCACAGATATATTGTATATTTGATATGTACTGTGGTTTGTACATAAGAGTAAGATTATTTTCATCCCTAAAAAACAAATTTTTCTCCTGTGATGGTGGTAGTGACGTTTCTTCCAATCAGAACTCATGCTCTTATGTAAAATTAATATATAATGTAAAGTATATCTCCAAACCTAGACTGACACAGAGTCAGAGAGCTGTGTTTTATAAAGCCTGTATGCATGGGCTGCGGGAAATGTAACAATTAGTCGGGTGAGAAAGGCCGTTGGTGTTTTAAGAACTAACAGGCCATGGCACTGCCCTTACGAAGTGTAGGAGGACAGTGAAGAAGACCAACTAAGTTATTTCAGTATAAATCTTATTAAACAATAAGACACATGAGTATTTTGTATTGAGATTTTTTCGTTTAATAAAGGAAAACTTTAAGGTATCTGAGTGTACTAATACAATTATTTCAGCAAGAAGAAAAAATAATAATGAAATTCGCAATCCGTGAACATGAAAATATATGCATGATTACTTGGGACTTTATTGCACAGGGGATAAATGGAGATCAGATCCTGACAATGTGTAATTTCAGCATCCTGAATAAGGATTGGGAAATATTGACTGAGATGGAGGCTGGAAAGCCAACTTGGTCCAAATTTGCTAAGATTTATCTATTTTGTCTTTTATCAGCAGCAGCTTTGTTAGGGAAATGCCTACACAGTTAGACAGAGAGTCTGTCAAGATCTAGAAAACTACTCTTTTAAACCTAAACTCTCAGTGAGAGATAGGGATGACAATACTACTTGCAGGGAAAACAAAATTACTGAGCTAAAGGAACGCTGTGCAGGAAAACTCAGAAGAATCATGCTTTTCAATTGATGGGAAATTCTCAGAATTCTGAGTTCATTTTAATCACTTCATTTTTCCTAATTTAGTTTGATAATGACAGTGTGTTGTTGCTAATGAAAAGTCATTGAACAGCTAGACATTAGTTATTTCCTATTAGGAAAAAAAATTAAAGTATTAGTTCAGAGGTTTTTTCAGATGTAGCCACCTAGGAATTAAGGGATTTCATTGCCTAATTAAAAGGTGTGTACTTCCATTAAGAAGAAAGCAAAGCTTGCATGGCAGTCGTTATTTGATCAGAAAGGGAAATGGATCAAATAGCATTATTCTACATTTTTCCCACTATGAGAAACAAAAGTTGTGAGTGTTACATATGCATTAAATAAATATATTAACCTCCCATTATTTGAGTGTCTGAATGATAACAAGTAAATGAACCTAACTAGTTTGTCAAAATTATTCTGAGAATTTTTTAATGCATGTATAATCATTGCTATATCTCTACTTTTTTCTGATAATTACTTTCCATACATTCTTTAATTAAGTGTATATTTCTTTTTGTAACATAAAATTTGAAATAATAAATGATCTGCAACAAATAATGAGTCACTACTGACATATAAGCATGAATATGAAGGAAGATAGGATTAAATGTAATTAAATTATATAAATTTAGCTTTAAGCTTTTTACTTTAGAAAGATCAGTACCTAAAAATGAAAAGATATAAAAATTAGACACCAAGGAACATATAGTACTTTCTTTTAAAGTTATGACTCACTTCAATTTCTTTACAGTTGAAAATATAACTACTGATATACTATAACATTTTGTAGAATTGATTATCAAGATTTGCTGCAATATATGCCATAAAATTGTCAAAAATTTAAGAATTAATTAAATATGCTGAGTATTTTATGACAGAAACCTTTGTTTTTTATATATTCGTGTATGTGACTAAATAAAAGAGTAGGAAATCGAAAGTGTAATAAATTTGATTTGCATCCAGAGAGAGAAATTAAATTACTATTAGTGGCAGTGTAATCATAGAACGCTTTACCAATCTTTGAACTTTGCATGACCTGTAGTGATCTTGATAAGTTCAGATGACAAGATTGAAAACATATATATATTTAGATGAATTAAAATATGATAAATTCATAATGGGTAAACAGATAAAGATTTACCCAGAAAACAAAAGTAATTAGCCAAAAGTAAAAAAATTAGTGTTTTAGAAATTTATACTTTCATTGAAGACTGTTAAGTCTATTTTCCTATCTAGGGAGGGTGCTCTGTTCACAATCAGCCTCCTACATATTTTTGGTAGTCTAACTCAATCACTCATTCCAGATTCTTACCTCCCTTTCTCTCCCTAAGACACTCGCTCTAGTTTACTTCTTTTTATGAATAAATAGTTCTTTATGCATTTTGCCAAGATTGATATTAAATGATATTTCTGATTGTTTTATTAGGCTAAACCATAATTTTCTCTAGGAACAAAATGGTCTAAGTTCATAAAACAAAGGCTTTGGTTATGAGATTGGTCATCAGTCAGAGGGTAATAGAAGGCCAAGGAAACACAAATCCTGAGTTTGCTTCAATGAGGATGAAGAACAATAAGGTTTTGAGAAGAAAAAAAAAACTTAAAATTACTTACTAACCATAGGAAATGGCAGGTGCTGAATTTATATTAGGTTCTTTAATTGCATACAAATAGCTTAAATTCAGTAGTCAAACACAAATAGTGATTCTGAATTAGGAGAAATTTTTAATGCCATTTAAATTGAGACATTGACATACAATTTGTTATGTAGAGATTTAGAACTGAAGTTTAAAAGTGATAAAATGTATAAATATGATGAAAGCTATATATATATATATATATATATATATATATATACACACACACAAGATAAAATAGGTAATCTTTGGGTAACAAAATATTTTATAAAATCATATCAAAATTATGAAATAATTTGTAATGTGCCATATTTGTTTTCATAGGAATAAATGGATTGCTGAAATAGGAAATCCATTAGAAATTACCTAATATCTAGCTTTAAAATTCCATGTTTCCCCTTTTTTGTCACTTCAGTTACACCCTGGTGTTTAGTACAATTGTATACAAAATGTGCTCAGCAACTTTTTGACCATCTGTTATTGGTATCTGTTTTGTTTCTTTTTAAAAAAAATTATAACTGTCATGAATGCTGAAATGGAGTATTTTTCTGGCCTTCTGGTTAAGATCATTCATACATCTGCTCCCAGGAAAATTGAAGTGAATGTGGCACAGAATGAGCTTTGTGATCTACAGTGGCTCATTTATTTCTGTTATGACTAAAGTGTATCTGAAATATTGGTGACATAAAAGTGCTCTAAAGATGGTCCTGGATTTCAACGTGTGGTATTAATTCTCCTCTTCTTGTGATTGACCAGAAAGAATTGATCGTCTTCTTCTTTTCAGAATCTTAAGTCGTAGATACTTGTGCTATTTGCCTCCTCCCACATCCTCCATCAGTTATAAATACTAGCAAAAATCACCCTTTACTCTTTAAAGACTACGTACGTTCTTTGAAATAAGTGACTGCTCTAGAAACTTCTAAGAGCTCCCTGGTATTTCCTTTTTTTTTTTTTTTTTTTTTTTCTTAGCAAAAGGAGAATGTGCTTTAAAGGTCAAGGATTTGGGTATGAATATTATTTTGTTGCTAAGAAAACTTACTAAGGTCATGAATATATAAACAAAATAATGATAATTCTGGTATATATCTCCCATGCATGCTTAATGATTAAGGTACATGTTTTTGCAAGCAACTTAATCTGATATATTGCTAGATTTCTGGATTTGAAAAGGAGTAACATGTGACAAAATCATCATTTGACTTTGCCCAGGTTCCAAACCGCTATCACTATAGAACTGTTGCCAGACACAAGAAATTGATTGTAGTTTAACAATGGCAACGTGGGATAGAACCTGAATGTGCAGAGCACTGACTTTTCTCAGTTCTTTCATGTTCACCTGTGAGCTGGAAAATTGGGATTTGATGATGATTGTTGACTAAACCAGGATGTTAGTATACACTTACATTGTTTCCCATTGTTTCTTCACTCCAGAAAGTTCTTTCATGCCTCTTTGCAGTCCACATTTTCTTCACCGCTCCATACGAAAGCATTGATCTGATTTCCATCGCTATATGTCCATTTTTGTTGCTTCTAGAATTCTGTATACATGGGGTCATACACTATGTGCACTTTGTTTCCAGCATAGGAGCATCTTTTGCTCAGCATAAGCTTTTTGTGAGTCTTCTGTGTTTTCCATACCAACAGTTTATTGGGTTTAATTGCTAACTAATATCCCATTGTTTTATTTTGCATTTCTTTGATGATTAATAATGTCAATGTTTTCATATGTATTTTGGTCATTTCTACATATATTTAATGAGATATCTGTTATGGCTTTGTTCATTTTTTTTTGGATTGTTTGTCCTTTCATTGAGTTGCAATAGTTGTTTATATATTCTGGATGGAAGTTTTTTGACAGTTATTTTTTACTACAAACACCTTTCCCCTACTGCTTGTGTTTTACTTTTCTTCAAGTTGTATTATGAAGAGAAAAGTTCTTATTTATGAAGTCCAATTTTACCACATATCCCACAACATAATCTTTTAAAGATGAGTGGGTTTCTCTGTATGTGTGTTTGTGTGTGTGTGTGTGTGTGTGTGTATGTGTACTCTATGAGAAATAACCTCTTTTTTATGAAGATGTCCTTTGTTTTTTTTTAAAGAAATTTTAAGACTTTAGATTTAGCATTTATATATACAAACATGTTAGTATATGCTGTGAGGTGGGAATGTATTATCTAATAAATATTTTATTTTTTATTTTTTTAATAAATATTTTAAATGGTTTATGGAAGAAAAATCATTTCTCCAATGAATTATCTTTGTAGAAAATTAAATGACATGTCTGTGTGTGTCTGTATTTTTTACTACTCTGATATCTATATTTCGCTAAATTGTATGCCATTTCTTAAACCAATACCACTCTTTCTTCATTTAATAGTTTTGAAGTCAAATAGTTTATCTTTCAAATTTACTCTCTCGGTCTCTTTCTCTCTCTCTCTGTTTCACTCTCTGTATCTCAATCAATCCTTTCTGTCTCCCTCTGGTTGTTCTAGATTCTTTGTATTGCAGTATAAATTTTAGAAACTTCTTATCACTTAGCATTTTGAAAATGGATTCTGGTAACTCTACAGATGAATTTGAGAAACATCTTTCAATATGCATTTCTTCCAATCTGTTAACATGGCATATGGCCACATTTATTTACCTTCATTTCTTTCCTCAGTTTATTTTAGAGTTTTCTCTATAGAGGTCTTACAAATTCTTTATTAAATATAATTTCTTATATTTAATAGTTTTATTCTATACTAAATGGTATTTTAAATATTTTCCAAATTCTGGCTATTATTTTATTAATGTTATACAGTCTTGCTATATTGACTCTAAAATTATAATTTTGGGGGTAAATTCTATATGATGTTTTAGGCAAAAATATTGTTGGCAAATATAAACACTTTTTAATTGCCCTTTAATTATATTGGCTAGGAATTCAGTACAATATTGAGTAAAAATAATGCGATCAATTGCCCTTGAATTGTTATTTTTAGATAGCAATTAGTGTTTGGTTATTAACTCTGATGTTAGCTATAGGGGTTCAGTAGATGTTCTCTTTATGGTTGAAGAAAGTGAAATTCTACTCCGAGTTTGTTGAAGCTGTTTATCATGAAAATGTGGTGTTATTTCTACTCTTTCTACTGAGACAATTGTGAGTTTTTTCCCCTCCGTTTTTCTCCTTGTTAACACGGTAAATTGTGTTGTTTGAGTTTTGGTCATTGAATGAACATTTCATTCCTGTAGTAAAACTAACAGATGATGATAGACTATCCTTTTAATATACTACTGGCTTCAAGTTACTAATATTTTGTTGAATATATTTGTATATATGCTTCAATAAGTTAAATATATTTTCTTTAAATATCTTTGTCAGGACATTATAGCAGAGATACACTGGCCTTCTAAACTAAATTGGGAAAAGTTCCCTTTATTGAAAGAATACCTAAACTTGGTATAATTATACCCTTAGAATTTTTATAGAATTCACTAGTATAAATATCTGGGCCTGATATTTGTCAGATGTATTTTGATTATGGATTCAAATAATAATTATTAATTGAATAGTAAATAGGCCTTCAAATTTCTATGAGCCTGTATGAGTAAGTTATGACCAGTCATCTGAAACTACCTTCTGTACTATACATTTTATTAGCGTGAAGTTCTTAATGTTCATATATATATATGTGTAATTTAATATATTTTAATATAGTTTCTAATTTAATTCCAGTATAGTTGACTTACAGTGTTATATTAGTTTCAGATGTACAATATAGTGAATCAGTAATTCTATACATTACTCAGTGCTCATCACAATAAGTGTACTCTTAAACCCCATCACTTATTTCACCCTTCCTTCTTCTACACACCTTGGCTCTTGTAAATATCAGTTTGTTCTCTGTCGTTAAGAGTCTTTATTGGCTCTTTTTTTTTCTTTGTTCATTTGTTTTGTTTCTTAAATTCCACATAGGAGTGAAATAATATGGTATTTGTCTTTCTCTGACTGACTTATTTCACTTAGCATTATACCCTCTAGATCCATCTATATTGTTGCAAATGGCAAGATTTCTTTTTTTTTTTTAACCTCTGAGTAATATTCTATTGTATACATACACCCCATCTTCTTTATCCACTCATCTATTGGTAGACATTTGGGCTGATTCCATACTTTAGTTAAGATAAATAATACTACTATACTATAAACATAGGGGTACATGTATCTTTTTGAATTAGTATTTTCTTATTCTTCGATTACAGTCCCAGTAGTAGAATTACTAGATCATATGGTATTTCTATTTTTCCTTTTTTAATTTATTTTATTTTTAAATATTTATATATTAAAAATCTTTAAATTATAATTATAAAGATATTTAAAATCTTTAAATAACGATTTTATTTATTTATTCATGAGAGACACACAGAGAGAGAGAGAGGCAGAGACACAGGCAGAGGGAGAAGCAGGCTCCATGCAGGGAGCCCAACGTGGGACTCGATTCCGGGTTGCAGGACCATGCCCTGGACTGAAGGCAGCACTAAACCCCTGAGCCACCCGGCTGCCCCTCCATTTTTCATTTTTTGAGCAACTTCCATACTCTTTTCCACAGTGGCTGTGCCAATTTGCCTTCCCACCAACAGTACATGAGGGTACTTTTTTCTCTACATCTTTGATAACACTTGTTTGTTTCTTGTCCTCCTGATTTTAGCCAATCTGACAGATGAGAAGATACCTCACCGTGGTTCTGATTTGCATTTCCCTGGTGATGAGTGATGTCGAGCATCTTTTCACGTGACTTTTGGCTATCCATATATCTTCTTTGGAGAAGTTCCTGTTCATACTTTCTGACCATTTCTAATTGGATTATTTGTTTTTGGTGTTGGCTTGTACAAGTTCTTTATATATTTTGGATACTAATCCTTTTTTATTATTTTATTTTTTTTATTTATGAGAGACATGGAGGGAGAGGCAGAGACATAGGCAGAGGGAGAAGCAGGCTCCTTGCAGGTATCCCAATATGAGACTCAATCCTGGGTCCCTGGGATCACACCCTGAGTGAAAGGCAGATGCTCAACCACTGAGCCATCCAGGTGTCCCACAATACTAATCCTTTATTGGCTATAACATTTGCAAATATCTTCTCCTATTCCATAGGTTGTTAGCTTTGTTCACCGTTTCCTTTGTAGTACAGAAACATTATATTTTGATGTATTCTCAGTACTTAATTTCTGCTTTTGTATCCCTTTCCTCAGGAGACCTATCTAGAAGGAAGTTGCTATGGACAAGGTCAAACAAATTACTACCTGTGCTCTCTTCTAGGGGTTTTATGGTTTCAGGTCTCACATTTAGTCCTTTATTCCATTTTGTGTGTGTGTGTGTGTGTGTGTGTGTGTGTGTGTGTGTGGTGAAGGGAATTGGTCCAGTTCCATTCTTTTGCATGTAGCTGTCTAGTTTTCCCAATACCATTTTTTGAAGAGACTTTTTCCCATTGCATATTCTTGCCTCCATTGTTAAGGATTAGTTGACTATATATATATATATATATATATATTATATATATAGAGAGAGAGACTATATATATATATAGACTATATATTATATATATATAGAGAGAGACTATATATATATATATATATATATATGGGTTTATTTCTTAGCTCTCTCTTCTATTCTATTGATCTGTTTATTTTTGTGCCAATACCATACTGCTTTGATTACCAAAGCTTTGTAGTGTATCTTGATTTCTAGGATTAAGATACATCCAGCTATGTTCTTCATTTTCAAGATTCCCATGGCTATTGAGGGTCTTTTGTTGTTCCATACAAGTTTTAAGATTATTTTTTCTAGTTCTGCAAAAAATGATGTTGGTATTTTGATAGAGATGGAAAAAGTTCGTAGATTGCTCTGGGTAGTATGGGAATTTTAACAATATTTTTCTAGTCCATGAACCTGGAATATGTTTCCATTTGTTTATTTAATCTTCAATTTCTTTCATCAATATTGTATAGTTTTTCAGAGTAGGTTATTCACCTTCTTGGTTAAATTTATTCCTAGGTATTTTAGTCTTACTGGTGCAATTTAAATTGGATTGTTTTCTTAATTTATCTTTCTTCTGCTTCATGTCAGTGAATAGAGATGCCACAGAGTTCTGTACATTGATTTTGTATCCTGTGATCCTACTGTATTTATTTATAAAACTACTATTTATCTAGTAGTTTTATGGTGGAATCTTTTGAGTTTTCTATACCTAATATTATGTCAGTGAAATTTTTACCTCTTCCGTGATAATTTAGATGCCTTTTTTTGTCTTTTTCTTGTCTGATCACTGTGGAGAGGACTTCTATCTCTGTGTTGAATAGTAGTGAAAGTGGATATCTTTGTCTTATTTTTTATCTTGGGGGAAAAGTTCTGTTTTTCACATTTAGGGTGTTGTTTTCTGTGGGTTTTTTAGATATAGCCTATATTATGTTAAGGTATATTCCCTCTAAACCTATGTTGTTGAGGGTTTTCATCATGAAAGGGTGTTGTACTTTGTCAAATGCTTTCTCTGCCTCTATTGAAATGCTCATATGTGTTTTTATCCATTCTCTTATTTTTTTAGTTTTTTTTTTAATTATTTAAATTCAATTTCTCAGCATAATGTATAATACCCAGGGCTCATCTCATCACGTGCCGCCCTTAATTCCCATCACCTACTTACCCTAACCCCCACTCACTCCCTTTCTACAATCCTTTGTCTGCTTACCAAAGTTAGGAGTCTTTCATGCTTTATTTTCATCTCTAATTTTTTGCCAATTTCTCCCATTCCCTTATGATCCCTTTCACTATTTTTATATTCCACATATGAGTGAAACCATGTGATAATTGTCTTTCTCTGATTGGGTTATTTACTCAGCATAATACCCTCCAGTTCCATCCACATTAATGTAAATGGTAGGTATTCATCCTTTCTGATGGCTGAGTAATATTCTATTTAGTTTATGTGTATATATATATATATATATCATATCTTCTTTACCCATTTGTCTATCAAAGGACATCTTAGCTCCTTCCACACTTTGACTATTGTGGACATTGCTGCTATAAACATTGGGGTGCAGATGTCCTGGATTTTCATTACATCAGTATCTTTTGGGTATATTGGGCTAAATACCCCGTAGTGCAATTGCTGGGCCATAGGGTTGATTGGTTGGTTGGTTGGTTGGTTTATTATTTATTTTTTATTATTTATTTATTTACTTACTTACTTACTTACTTACTTATATATTTTTAACTTCCTGGGGAATTTCAACATTGTTTTCCAGAATGGCTGAACCTTCTTGAATTCCCACCAACAGTGCAAGAGGGCTCCTTTACTCTACATCCTCACCAACATTTGTTGTTTCCTGTCTTATTAATTTTAGTTATTCTCACCAGCTTAAAGTGATATGTCATTGTGGTTTTGATTTCTATTTCCCTGATGGCAAGTGATGTGGAACACTTTTTCATCTGCTTGTTGGCCATGTGTAGATGCTCTTTGAAAAGTGTCCGTTCTTTTTTTTATTTAATTTTTTAAGTTTATTATATTTTTTTCTGCTCATGTCTTCTGCTGACTTCATGACTGGATTATTTTTTTTCTTGGGTTTTGAGTTAGATAAGTTCTTTATAGATCTTGAATACTAGCTTTTATCTGATATGCCATTTGCAAGTATCTTTTCCCATTCTGTAGGTTGACATGTTCTTTAGACATGCCTCCTAGGTCTGTAGGTTTTGTTGACTGTTTCCTTTGCTCTGTAGAAGCTTTTTATCTTGATAAAGTTCCAGTAGTTCATTTTTGCTTTTGTTTTCCTTGCCTTCATAGATGTATCTTTCAAGAAGTTGCTGGGGCCAAGTTCAAAAAGGGTATTGCCTGTGTTGTCTTCTAGGATTTTGAAGGATTTATGTCTCATATTTATATCTTTCATCCATTTTGAGTGCATCTTTGTGTCTGGTGTCAGAGACTGGTCCAATTTCATTCTTATGCATGCGGCTGTCCAATTTTCCCAACACTATTCATTGAAGAGACGTTTTTTCCATTGGATATTATTTCCTGCTTTGTCAAAGATGAGCATAAAGTTGAGGACCCATTTCTGGGTTCTCTATTCTGTTCCCTTGATCTATGTGTCTGTTTTTGTGCCAGTATCATACTGTCTTGATGATCACAGCTTTGTAATAGAGCTTGAAGTCAGGCATTTTGGTGACCCCAGTTTTAGTTTTTTTTCAACATTTCTCTGGCTATCTGGGGTCTTTTCTGATTCCATACAAATTTTAGGATTATTTGTTCCAACTCTGTGAAGAAAGTTCATGGTATTTTGATAGGGATTGCACTAGGGTAGCATTGACATTTTCACAATATTAATTCTTCCAAGCCATGAGCACAGAATGTTTTTCCACCTCTCTGTGTCTTCCTCAATTTCTTTCAGAAGTGTTCTGTAGTTTTTAGAGTATAGATACTTTACCTTTTTGGTTAGGTATCTTATGGTTTCGGGTGCAATTGTAAATGGGATCAATTCCTTAACTTCTCTTTCTTCAGTCTCATTGTTAATATATAAAAATGCAACTTGTTTCTGTGCCTTGATTTTGTATCCTGCCACATTGCTGAATTGCTGTATGAGTTCTAGCAGTCTTGGTGTGGAGTCTTTTGGGCTTTCTATGTACAGTATCATGTCATCTGTGAAGAGAGGAAATTTGCTTCTTCTTGGCCAATTTGAATGCCTTTTATTTCTTTTTGTTGTCTGATTGCTGAGGCTAGGACTTCTAGTACAGTGTTTGAACAAAAGTGGTGAAATTAGGCATCCCTGTCATGTTCCTGATCTTAGGGGAAACTCCCAGTGTTTCCCCATTGAGAATGATATTTGCTGTGGGGTTTTCATAGATGGCTTTTAAAACGTTCCCTCTGTCCCTATACATCGAAGAGTTTTAATCAAGAAAGCATGCTGTATTTTGTCAAAAGCTTTCTCTGCATCTATTAAGGAGATCATATGGTTCTTGGTTTTCCTTTCTTGAGGTGATCAGTCATGTTGATTGTTTTACGAGTGTTGAACCACCCTTGCATCTCAGGGATAAATCCCACTTGGTTGTGAAAAATAATCCTCTTAATGTACTGTTGGATCCTATTGGTTAGTATCTTGGTGAGAATTTCTGTATCCATGTTCATCAGGTATATTGGTCTTTAATTATCTTTTTTGGTGGGGTCTTTGTTTTGGGATCAAGGTAATGCTGGCTTTATAGGACGAGTTTGGAAGTATTCTTTCTATTTTTATCCTTTGAAATAGATTTAGTAGAACAGGTATTATTTCTTCTTTAAATGTTTTGTAGAATTCTCCTGGGAAGCCATATGACCTGTACTTTTATTTCTTGAGAGGTTTTTGATGACTGCTTCAATTTACTTGCTGGTTATTGTTATATTCAGATTTTCTATTTCTTCCTGATTCAGTTTTGAGAAGTTGTAGGTCTCCAGGAATATATCCATTTCTTCCAGATTGCCTAATTTGTTGGCATATAATTGCTCAGAATAGGTTTTTAAAATCATTTCTATTTCCTTGATATTGGTTGTGATCTCTCCTCTTTCATTTGTGACTTTATTAATTGGAGTTTTTTTCTTTTTAAAAAGTCTGGCTAAAACTGTGGAAGGAGCCTTGGTGTCTATCGAAAGATGAATGGATAAAGAAGCTGTGGTCTATGTATACAATGGGATATTCCTCAGCCATTAGAAATGACAAATACCCACCATTTGCTTCGATGTGGATGGAACTGGAGGGTATTCTGCTGAGTGAAATAAGTCAGTCGGAGAAGGACAAACATTATATGGTCTCATTCATTTGGGAATATAAAAAATAGTGAAAGGGAATAAAGGGGAAAGGAGAAAAAATGAGTGGGAAATATCAGAAAGGGAGACAGAATATGAGAAACTCCTGAACAAGGGGTGGTAGAAAGGGAGGTGGGCGGGGGTTGGGGTGACTGGGTGACGGGCACTGAGGCGGGCACTTGATGGGATTATGCACTGGGTGTTATTCTATATGTTGGCAAATTGAACACCAATAAAAATAAATTTTAAAAAATCTGGCTAGAGGGTTATCTATGTTATGTTTCTTTCAAAGAATCAACTCCTGGTATTGTTGATGTTTTACAGTTGTTCTGGTCTCTATTTCATTGTGTTATGCTTCTCTACTTCTGCTTGGTTTAGGCTTTATTTTCTGTTCTTCCTCCAGTTCCTTTAGGTGTAAGGTTAGCTTGTTTATTTGGGATTTTTCCAATTTTTTTGAGGGAGGCTTGTCTTGAAATGCATTTTCCTCTTAGGACAGCCTTTACTGTATCCCAAAGGTTTTGGACATTTGTGCTATCATTTTCATTACTTTGCATGAATCTTTTTAATTCTTCCCTAATTTCCTGGTTGACCCATTCATTCTTAGTAGGGTGCTCTTTAACCTCCAAGTGTTTGAATTCCTTCCAAATTTCTTCTTGTGTTTGAGTTCTAGTTTCAAAGCATTATAGTCTAAAAATATGCAGAGAATAATCCCAGTCTTTTGGTATTGGTTGAGACCTGATTTGTGATCCAGTATGTGGTCTATTCTGGAGAAATTTCCATGTGCTCTTGAGAAGAATGTTTCATTAGGATGGAATGTTCTGAATGTATCTGTGTAATCCATTTGGTCCAGTGTGTCATTCAAAAACCTCCTTCTTTGCTAATATTCTGCTTAGAAGATCTGTTCTTGGCTAAGAGTGGAGTCTTGAAGTCTCCTAATATTAATGTATTATTATCTATATGTTTCTTTGGTTATTAATTGGTTGATATAATTGGCTGCCCCACATTAGGGGCATAAATATTTATAATTGTTAGGTATTTTTGGATAGACCCTTTAAGTATGATATAGTGTCCCTCTTCATCTCTTAGTACAGTCTTTGGTTCAAAATCTAAATTATCGGATATGAGGATTGCTCTCCCAGCTTTCTTTTGATGTCCATTTGCATGGTAAATGGTTCTCCACCCCCTCATTTTCAGTCTTAAGGTGTCTTTAGGTGTAAAATTGATCTCATATATAGCATATAGTGAGTCTTGCTTTTTTTTTTTTTATTTATGATAGTCACAGAGAGAGAGAGAGAGAGACAGAGACACAGGCAGAGGGAGAAGCAGGCTCCATGCACCGGGAGCCCGACGTGGGACTCGATCCCGGGTCTCCAGGATCACGCCCTGGGCCAAAGGCAGGCGCCAAACCGCTGCGCCACCCAGGGATCCCAAGTCTTGCTTTTTTATCCAGTCTGATATCTTGTGTCTTTTGAATGGATCATTTACCCTATTCACATTCAGAGTAACTTGAAAGATATGAATTTAGTGCCATAATTTACCTGTATAGTCACTGTTTCTGCATATTGTTTCTTTGGGCTCCCTCTTTGTCTATAGGGTCCCCCTTCCTATTTCTTGCAGGATTGGTTTGGTGGTTACATATTCTTTCCGTTTCTGGCTATCCTGGAAGATCTTTATTTCTCCTATTTTGAATGACACTTTTGCTGGATAAAGTGTTCTTGACTGCATGTTTTTCATATTCAGTACCCTAAATATACCATGCCAGCCTTTTTGGCCTGCCAGGTCTCTGTGGATAGGTCTGCTGTTAATCTAATATTTCTCACCATATAGACTTGGAATCTCTTGTCTGGAGCTGATTTTAGGATTTTCTCTTTATCTCTGAAATTTATAAGCTTCCCTATTTTATGTTGGGGTATTAATCAGTTTTTGTTGATTCTTGCTGGGGGGAGGGTTCCTCTCTATCTCTTGGATATGAATGCCTGTTTCCTTCCCCAGGTCAGGGAAGTTCTCAGTTACGATTTTTTTCAAGCATACTTTCTGGTTCTCTCTCTCTCTCTCTCTCTCTCTCCAACCTCTGAAATCCCAATAAGATGGATTTCATTCTTTCTCAAAATCTCACTTAATTCTCAGAGTCTCTCCTCATGGACTTAGTTGTTTTTCTCTCTTTACCTCAGCTTCTTTCCTTTCTATCAACTTGTCTTCTATGTCACTTGCCTCGTTTACCCTAGTTGTTAGAACATATGGTTTAGACTGCATCTTAGAGTATTTTTAATTTTGGCCTGATTAGATCTCATTTCTAGAGCAGTAAGAGCTTCTCTAAAGTCTTTTGTGCTTTTTTCAAGAGTCACCAGTAATTTTACAATTGTAATCTTGAATTGTATCTAACTTCTCACTTAAATCCATATCCATTAGATTTGTGGCAGAGAATATTACTTCTGGTTATTTCTTTTGGGATGAAGTCTCCTTTCTAGCCATTTTGTCCAGTGCAGAATGGCTATACAAGTGATCAGGGTCAAAAATATCAACTATGACCAAAGCAAAATACACCCTAAACAATTCTGAAGAGGTCAAGGACCAGGAAATAAGAGGGGGAAAAAAAAGACTACAAATGTGAAAAACAAATTAAAAAAAATAATATTAAGCATTAAAAAAAAAAAAAAGGAGAGAGGCAGAAATGGTGGGGAAGAGAGAATATAGTCTCACAGAGTGGACCAAGACAGTGATCCTCTTCATTCTGAGTGTATTTTGACCTGATGTTAAAAGGTAAGAAATTCCCAATTTATATTAAAAAAAGCAAAAATTATACAGAGAAACAATAACATCAACAACAAAACAAAAACAAGAAGAAAAAAAGAGGGAATGGGAAGGAAAAGAGAATATAGTCTCACAAAATGGAACATTCATTCATTCATTCATTATTTATTTATTTATTTATGATAGACACAGAGAGAGAGAGGCCTAGACACAGGCAGAGGGAGAAGCAGGCTCCATGCCGGGATCCCGATACAGGATTAGATCCCGGGACTCCAGGATCGTGCCCTGGGCCAAAGGCAGGGGCCAAACCACTGAGCCACCCAGGGATCCCCTAAATTTCCTCTTTGATTTCTTGGTTGGCTCATTCATTATTTAGTAGCATGTAATTTAACTTCCACGTATTTGTGCTCTTTCAAGATTTTTTCTTGTGGTTGATTTACAGTTTCCTGGTGTTGTGGTTAGAAAAGATACATGATACATTCTTTTTTTCTTTTGTTGAGATTTGTTTCATGGCCTAACATACAATCTATTCTGGAGAATGTTCCATGTGCACTTGAAGAGAATATGTATTGTGCTGTTTAGGATAAAGTATCTTGAATATATCAGTTAGATCCATCTGATCCAATATCTTATTCTAAGCCACTGTTTCTTTGTTTCTTTTCTGTAAGATGATCGCTCTATTGATGTATATGGGGTGTTAAATTCCTTTATTATTGTATTATTGTATTACTTTCAGTTATGCACTATGTTTGTTATTAGCTGCTTTATGTATTTGGTGCCCCCAGGTTGGGTGCATAAATATTTAGAATTGTTATACCTTCTTGTTAGATCGTTCCCTTTATTATTATATAGTGTCCTTGTCTCTTGTTATAGTCTTCGTTTTAAAGTCTATTTGTCTAAGCATTGCTACTCCAGCTTTTTTCATTTTCTGTATGCATGAAAAATGCTTTTCCATCCGTTCAGTTCCTGATTTTGTATTGTTTGTTCTCTTTCTAGATCCTTCAGGTGTAGGTTAGGTTGCTTATTTGAATTTTGTTGTTAGTTTTTTGTTTCATTTTGTTTTTCCTCTTGAGGTAGGCCAATATTGTTATAAACTTAGTAAAGTAAGTCTTGTGGAGGACTTATTGGAATGTGGTCCTTGATTGTAGCAGGAGACATTTCTTGTGTCTCAGCTAGAGTCTCAAGATGTTAATGACTTGTTAACTTTGTATCTGAACTATGGGTTGTGGATGGACTGGAATTCTACTCTTTCCCACGCTGCTTGATTTCCATTACTTCTATTTTGCTTTAAATTCTGTAGAAACCACTCTTTGGTAAACCATGTGTACTCTACTCTACATGTGCATAGTCCAAACCTCAGCCAAGAACTAATGGTAATCTTCAGCACAGGACTATGTGAAACCTCTCTATACAGCTCCTTCTTTTTCAGAGATGCACTCCACAAATTACAACAGATTCAGCTGCTCTGAACTCAGATCTCTATCATCTCAAACCCAATGTAGTTCCATACTTTGACTGGTGTCTGGTCCTTGTGCCATAAATAGGAAGCTGTACCCAGACTTACAGCCAAGACTCTTTGAAGCTCCCTTTCTGAGTTTCTTTCTTTCTTTCTTTTTTTAAGATTTTATTTATTTATTCATGAGAATACACAGAGAGGAGAGAGAGAGAGAGGCAGAGGCGCAGGCAGAGGGAGAAGCAGGCTCCATGCAGGGAGCCTGATGTGGGACTCGATCCCAGATCTCCAGAATCAGGCCCTGGGCTGAAGGTGGCGCTAAACTGCTGAGCCCCGGGCTGCCCCTTTTCTGAGTTTCTATTATCTCAATGCTGCAGTATTTGCTTCTTTTATAATACTTGAAAATATTGCTTTATATTTTTGTCCATTTTATGATTTTTCAAGGCAAGAGGATTAGCTTAGTATCAGCTACTCTATCATAACTGGAAGCTGAAGTCTTAAATAATTTCAAGTCTCTGTGACTGCAATCACCCTTAATCTTCAGTCTCTTATAGTAATATATCAAAAGAAAAAGATCTTAAAAATACAAATTTTAACTGAACCACTATGAATAGATCAGTAAAAGAAAAGTTGACTTTTTTTTTTCTTTGATGTATTCCCTATGACCATGTGGAAAACAAATGGGAAGTAACTGAACCTTCCTGATACTATTATTATTATTATTATTATTATTATTATTATTTTATCTGTAGAATGAGTCTCAAAATTCTAACATTACAGTTTCATTCTTTAAGTTATACACATGAACACATACACATACATTGAAAGGTAGTAAAATATTGACACATATAACACATTCAATAAAAGGAATCTTTTTTTTAGAAGCAGAATGCTAGGCAAGGGGATCCCTTGAAATTTGTTTCATTCCCCAAAATAATAATTCTTAAATCATTATTTTATAAGATGTCATTTTCTAAGTGTTATAAGTATAGCCACATAATTTTATTCGGTTTTATGATGTAAATATTGTTTTACCTACTATAAAACTGATGAAGCAGATATTCCAGAGTTTAAGAAATATATCCAAAATTTAATAGCAAAAATAATTGCATAATATCAAAATCAAGTTTCTTACACTACTAATGTCTTTCTACCCCTTTTTCTAGATATGAAATTCCAGTATAAAAGAAGTAGAGTCACTGAACATTTCCTAACACATGGTTTACTATCAGTTGAAATAATAAACATAAATGTTTTCCTACTTGTAATGTGGACTTTCTCCTTAATTGAGATAGTAGAAATGTAACCTCCTCTACCTGGAATGGAGTAAATTAAAAGCATCTCAAATGGTCTTCCTTTTGAAGCTAAAAAATCATCTGGCTAATCTCTTAAATAGTCAAAAATGGTCTTTTGAAGAAAAATATAAATCAAAAGCCTGCTACTCAATGACACCAATCTCTCTGAATACAATTTCTAAAGATTTCTGAGTGATAATGATATTCATTTCTTCTATAGTATCATTAACTCTGATTCAGCAATGCTGGAGTCTCGGAAAGCATTGCCATTTTCATGTATATCTCTGAGAAGAATTTCTTCTTTGAGCACATTATTCCATTTGACAATAAACTGAGGAAATATGATTTTAATTTTAAAATCCACCTTAGTTTAACCAAACATGCAGTAATATTTTTGAAATGAGTTTAATCTCCTAAAATATTATCACTTTATTCTAATTCTGCTATCTAAAGTTGGATACAAAATGGAATATAAAGTTGTTAAAGTGCTTAACATGTAAAACCAACAGGAGACCTACCAAATAATTGGGCATTACTAGAATACCTATTAAAATGTACAGTCTAAAATATAGTAAGATAAATAAATTTGAATGCTGATTGGACATAGGTTGGTTTGAGATCTATTGTTTTTTGTTATAGATCTATTGTTTTTTGCAATTTTTCATGTCTATTACTTTTTAAAAATATTTTATTTATTTATTAGAGAGAGAGAGCACAAGTGGGGTAGATGGGCAAAGGGAGAGGGAAAAGCAGACTCCCTGCTGAGCAGGGAGCCTGATGCGAGGCTCCATCCCAAGACCCTGAAATCATGACCTGGGCTGAAGGCAGACACTCAACTGACTGAGCCACCCAGGTTCCCTGATATGTCTGTTACTTTTAATAATAAAAATTATCAAATTGTAGCATGACTGCTTATAGCCCTCTTTTTAGATACTTGTGCTAAAACCCAGGAGATAAAGTCTTATTAGGGAATATAGAAGTCCAAGTAAAACAGAGCTAGGGATGGATAGGATTAATAGTAATATGAGGATAATCAAAGCTAAGCACAGACACATAAAAAAACCCATAGAAGTAAAACAAAAGGGAAGAGAATATAATAAAGAAAAATAGCAATTTAAAGAATCTGGATGATAGGAGAAAATAAAATTCAAATAGGTATAAGTAAGCGTGCTAATGTTTTAGGGTAGAACACAGTATTAGTCTAAACTCCTGCTGAGACCATTTGGTTCAAACTCAAAATCCTGAAATCCAGACTGATGGGATCATTTCCTCATTGAGGCAGGTTGCAGGTGGTAGGGAAGGCAGACTTAGTCTGCCTGTGATAGGCTCATATTTGGAAAGAGTAGGGGGTAAAAATAAAGCTTTCTGTTGGAGTTGGTGTTAATCCATTTTATGACAGTCTCTATTACAGTGCATCTCTTTCTCTCATTTAATCTCCTGTGTACCATCATTCCATGTATCCTTGGCATTCATGCACTCCAAGTATTTTCTCCCCATTGAATATTATATTCTTATTATTTGTTTCTGTGAATTTTACCAAACATTGACTTTGTGTTTGCTGAATCACATTTTTTTTTTAAAGCTTATTTTTAACCACATGGGATGGCTGGATATTATTTATTTGTCCTTAGTAATTTCTCCTTCTCATTTTCTATATTTATATTTTTACATTATATAACTTTGTCCTTCAGAAAGTCAAATGTACTTGGTAATGCTTTTCTCTTCATGCATCACTGCCAAGTCCCGTGGGTTTGAGGTTGATTTGTTCAAGGGACTAAATAATAATGTAGAAAATGATTCCTCATTTTGCCAGACAAATAGTGCTTTCATCAATCAGTTCTATAAAACATGATTAGAATTAAACAAAATAACAAAATGTGGATTTTGTAGTTTTCTAATTAATTTTTCTAATTGAATTATACAATGTAAACACATTTGCTGATACTGTTGACTGTACTTTTCTCTGTGGGATTTATGGGAAAAAAATGAAAAAGCCAGTATTTTAAAGACTGGAATTTCAGACATTTTTATTTTTATGATAGTCACAGAGAGAGAGAGAGAGAGAGAGGCAGAGACATAGGCAGAGGGAGAAGCAGGCTCCATGCACGGGGAGCCCGACATGGGATTCGATCCCGGGTCTCCAGGATCGCGCCCTGGGCCAAAGGCAGGTGCTAAACCGCTGCGCCACCCAGGGATCCCTGACATTTTTATAATATATTCTTATATATATACAGCTTTAGCATGCACTTATAAACTCTTAGAATTTTTAAACTATCTATATTTAATGTGTCAAAGTATCAGGTTTCTCAGGCCACTCATATTCTCTCACTTTTTATAGCTGAATATGGTGAATTTCAGTTTCCCTGAAAACTAACTCTGGGATAGAAAGAATAAATATGCCTCAACAACTAAGCAGAACCACATTAAAATTAATATTGAACTAACTAACAAGCAGTATTTCCATAAGCTACCACTCAAATTATTTTGTAGTACCTTATAAAAACATTCACACACACACACGCACACACACACACACCCACACACCATGACCATTCTACCAGCAAAGATTTTAAATTATATAGTGTTTTAAAAGCTATTCAACTCTATATTGGTATTCTCACTTGTGAAGGTCTTCTCTGCTTCCCAGACTGGAAAACTCTTGGAGAGGTGACAACACAGGAAAATTTATTCTTTCCATTGCACTTAAAATATAATTCTCTGAGAGGTGTAAAAACATAAAAAAAAATCTTAGAAAACTTTGGAAGTTGTTGATACCTCGTGATAAAAATAATAAATTTGTATTGATCAATAAGAGAAATATACATTGACTTTGGGGATGGTATACTCACAACATATCTTCCTTCAAAATCTGAGAATAATTTCCCATCAGAATCCTAAGGTGAAAGAAGCCTTAAGGACACTCTGATTTTATTAAAAATGCAACATTAAATGTGAAGCTTTAATAACTATGTCATTTTTATTATTTTGTTCCAATCTTTACCCTTTTTATATAAATATGGATTATTTCTGTGGCGCATTGGGTATTATAGGGGTAGAGCAAGGCAAATTTTTGCTGAAGAACAAAGAGGAAAAGTAAAAGTAGAAAATATTGTTTTGGATGAGTCTAAGACTAAGGATCTTAGCTTATAGGTAGATAATAACCTTTTGCATTTTTTTAAAAATGAAACAATAAAATGAAACTTTAGTAAAGCATCTTAGCTGGATATCCTATGCTTTGCATAGTTTCTCCTTGTTAGTAGATGAAGCAAAAGGATTCAGGTTATAAAGAGAAGAAAATTGGAAAATTTATAACTCAGTCATTATAATTTATTTTTCTGTCTTCTGTTAGGAGGTTGTACAACTGTGAAGAAGAGGTAAATATGAATCGGTAGCCAAACGATAATTACTTACGATTTGGGGTTATTATTTGATGTGAAATTTCTATTATAAAAATTAATGAAAGCAAAAAAAAACTTACTATGTCTCTCAAGATATAATGGCAAAAGGGATTGGATGCAAGACAGTAAAATATGACTATGTATCTATTTTTTTGATGAGTGAGGAAGGAGAAATAAAGACAGAGAACATCCATTAGGGAAGCAATCGCTATGTGTCTGCGTGATACGGCAATCTAACAAATTATTGATAATGGTCACTGCTATACATATGCATTTGTGAGATTTATGCATATACTTTATGGCCACATATTCTCTTTGTACAATATGAGATAAAGAGCATCTCAAGATATCTCCTTCAACATATCAAAAGTACACAAACATCCCTTGAAGAAGTTCTCATAGAGATAGACATGCGGTATCTTCCTTCTACTTACCCACTTCAGTTATCTCACAAGCACACATGGCCATAAATGCTCACACACTAGATTTTATGGATAAATTAATATCCCTTTGAAATGGAAAATTGTCGTTGTATAGTAATCCTATATAGTTGAACTTTAATATTTTTCTTAAACTTCAAAACTTTGTTAAAACATGCAAAAAAGGAAATAAGCAATTAAGATATAATCATCCTACTTTTTTCAGTATCCTGTTGAGAACCAGATGATAAACATCATATATAGTCATTTCTCTATCAGTACAAAATATCATCTATTATAAACATTAACAATTCATTCATTAGTCATAACAGCAGTGTTCTCATTTGAAGTGATCAATTACTAATGATTTCAAAATTCAGAAACTCTGGGCTTCCTCTAAGTATTAAGAGAATGATTGCTTTCTGATGAAACCCCATGCATGAGTATGAACTTGGCATATTATCCTAAAGGACTAATATTTGTAAAGTAACTTGCTATTTAAATACTTAATAACGTAATAACAGGAAAGGTTGAAATATTTTTGCACAAACATTTACTGACATAGGTCTTAAATAAGCTTTGACCAAAAAAAATCTGTATCTAAAACATCAATATTTAAGGGGTGCCTGGGTGGCTCAGTTGGTTAAGCTTCAGACTCTGGTTTTGGCTCAGGGCATGACCTCAGGGTCCTGAGATTGAGCCTGGCTGGGGAATCCATGCTCAGCTAGGAGTCTGCTTGAAATTCTCTCTCTCTCCTCTCTATCTCCCTCTTTCATCCTCTTTGCCCCTCTCCACATGCTCTTTCTCTCTCTTTACATTAAATAAAATCTTTTAAAAATCAGTATTTCAAAACAAGCACTAATTTGGTTAAGATAGTCATTTTAATTTCCTTAATAATAAAGTAGAATTTGTACATTTTTATTCATCTTTGGAAGTTTATTTTATTAGAACATAGTTTTTTTTCTTTTCTGTTATCATCTTATATCAAACATCTGTAAAATACTACTGTAAGATAATTTAGAACATACTATACTTTGTTCCTCTTTGTCATTAGCAGAATATCAAAGAAATGCTTACGTGATTCCTGTATAATTGAGCACATTTTCATTTAGTAAACATTTTTTTTTTGGTGGCAGTACATAGAAGTACTGAAAAAATATAGATGAAAGAGAGTCCAATATGTCTAGAGCTGCCAGATATTCAGTATTTGGAAGTTCTGATATCTATTTTGATGCCATATAACTTTAAACCATGAAACTTTTGAGATAATTCCATTTATCAGTCTATGATTACCTTTTCAGTATTCTCTTTCAACTGTCTGTCTTTTTTTACTTAGTCTAAATTCCTAGCCAATTTATTTGAAATCTTGATTTTAGCTACCAGGTGTTTTAAGATGACTCACCACTGTTATGATTTCACTTTCTGTTGAATTAGGTAATGAACATGATGAAATAAGCACAGTGCCTGAGACACAGTTCCTTTCTCATATTCCCTCTACCTTTCTGGAACTTTAGTTTTCATATTTGTCTAATTCTACAACACCAACTATTTTACATTTTAATTTTATATTTTACCCACCTCAGATGTTTCGACATTTCAACACTGTATCCAATAATTATAACACCTAGAGCCACATATTCTCCCCAGAGGAGAGTCTATGTAAATGTGATCTTTCATATATGTGGGTACTAAATGGGGGTGACACAAAACTCTCCCATTGTCTCTTGAGGATTATTTTCTAATAATATTGTTGGTGAACTCCAAGGAGAAAGAGAGTTTACAATACAGGGATTAATGCATCCCTCTGAAGCTGTTGTTAGTTATCAGATATTTGGTGCTGCTTCTGGACATCTTAATGGACTATTATCAAATGTCAAAGATATTAATATTAATGAATAGTTGTTAAACTTGTGTTGAACATTTCTAGTTCATGTGACATGGTAACAATGTTTTGGGGTATAGAAACTAATTTTGCTTAAAAGTCATATGAAGATTTACAATTAAACTTGAAGCATAAATAATGATATATCCATCAGGCATAGAAAGCAAACATTGGAAATTTATGTTGATTTGTTCTTTACAGATGCTATGTTAATGCATCCTCATAAGAATTTTATGAGTTAAATATCATCAGACTTCACAGTTGAAAAAAAGTGTTGTAAAAAAAAGTAAATTCTCTAAGATAACATAGCTAGTAAAGGTAATAATTTGAATTGAGCCAAGGTCTTCCTGTCTGTAAGAAACTAGTGCTAAGAAAGCAGACATAGAAGTCTAAACATTTTGTATTGTGTTGTAGAAGGTTCTGTTATGGGTGAATCTTTCACCATAGCCACAATAAGCACCAGACTCTCATGACATTTACTCATCAGATAACATAAGGAAAAAGTAGGGAAATCACGTAAGTAGATGCACTGTTAGATAATAAGTACCCCTGTTCCAAAGATGTAATTGATGTATTCCCCTTACCAAAATAAATGAAACAACTAACTGAAACTTTTCACTGAGACTTTCTTTTTCCACCTGGCCAACTAGTTGTAGAATTTACCTTTGTTCTCAAGTTTTATCAGAGGAAATTAATCAGGAAAGTGTTTATACCAGTTGAAGAGGCTACTTTTCTTTTACAATTAGGGAGACTATAAATTGTAAATGTATTCTAAGCTTATAAAATGAAAATAAAAATGTTTTCCATTTGCGTTCTTTAAGTTAGGGAAATGCTTCAGGGTATTTCAACATTCTTATTGCAATCGGTTGTTTTTATTTTTTTTATTTTTTTATTTTTTTTTAATAGGTTGTTTTTAAATGTTTCTGGATTTTTTTTTAATGAATCTTAAGTTACACAAATTTTTCTCCAATGAAATTCCTGAAACTCTAGTTCTCCATTCTATGTATGAGGGGCTCAGTTTCTTGATACAGGATCTTACTGAAGGTAAGACTGAATATTTAATCCCCACATGAGTCACTTGACACTACAGAGAGCATATTCTTGGACAGACTACTTACTGGTTAGCCTCAAGGAAACCTAGGTTAAAACAGTAGTTAATGGAGTTCCATCTACTATGGAAAAGACAACTCAAAATACAAGTTACATTGGTAGTGAAGGAGCAGGAGACTATTCACAAAGAGGTGTTTATTTTAATGTTACACAAAATGAGATTTTCAATACTGGCTGTAATGAAATACATTTGACTCTCTCACAATGATTGCAGAGTAAGAGTGAAAAGAATGTTTAAGGCTGTTCAATGAATTAGGTACATAATTCTATAAATCCAAAAGAGTAAGACATAATCGTGTTTTTCACCTGTCAGTTTGCATATAGGAGGAAACTTCAACCGGGCCATTCTTTCCTTCTACAGTTACAGAATACTTTTAAGAGAAAGCTTTTATGATAATCACTGTAAGGGATAGTCTTTTTCACATAAATAAGATTTCCAGTGCAACTTATTTCCTAATCAAATGGGCACTATTCCAACTGCATCAGTAAGTTATTACAATCCTGTACTTTTAAATCAAATGTACTTTTGGCTCCAATTTTCTCTTGTATATTCAAGTAGTTTCAGTAAGAAGTATTATTTCCACAGTTGCACTTCCATAATACAATGTCCTTTGCTGAAATGTATATAAGAAAGCAACCAGCCCTCACTTTTACCCTTGCATGGTGATTAATATTTCCTACCACAATGTAGGAAGATAATATTTGCGAAATCACCTAAGCTAATATGCAGACAGTGGTGGACACATAATAAATATTAATTCTCTGCTTATTTATACCTAAGGCTTAACTCTTACAATATTATATAAATTGTAAAAATGCCATTTTATATTTAATGTCAGAATATTGATGACTGAGACAAAAGACCATTAAGAAAATTACAATGTGGGATGCCTGGGTGGCTCCGCGGTTGAGCATCTGCCTTCAGTTCAGGGCCTGGTCTCAGGGTTCTGGGATCGAGTCCCACATCGGGCTTCCTGCGAGGCGCCTGCTTCTCCCTCTGCCTGTCTCTGCCTCTCTATTTTTCTGTGTCTCTCATGAATAAATAAATAAAATCTTTAAAAAGTAAAGTTACAATAAATTATATTATCACAAAATACTTTTATTTAATAGTAAACTATGTAAATTAATTGATTAATATCCATATGAGTTTATCTATAATTTGCTATTTTAACAAGTTGAATCATCTTTTAATTGATCTATTTTCAGTGTCTAAAACGTTGCCTGACATTTTGAACAGCTCTTCTCTAGCTTATTTACTGGGAAATATCATAATCTTTATTTTACATACATGTTTCATTACATTTAGCAAGTTTTGAGTTATACATTTTTTTGATTAACTGAAAATGTTAGAAAGCTATTTTGCTAACTCTAAAGGGGAGAAGACTAGAACCTGAGAAGTTAAAGTGAAGAAATAATAACTGAGGCTTATAAAAATCAAGGGAAGTATCATGTTTTCCAAGATAAGTAAAATATTTAAAGGAAAAAATATTTGATAAAAATGCTTATATGGAAAGCTTAAAAAATAAGGCACTATTTCTGCATAGGCCACTAGATATCTGTTTATAAAGGCCAATTATCTATTGTGTCTCCTTCTTTTATCCTTGGGCTAACTAATTAGGGAGTATCTGATGAATCATAATGTATTATTTACTACTGTACGTATATATATTACATTTTAATATGGCATAAATTATTATTTATTTATAAGAATACTTAATACACCTTTTGTAAGAATCCAAAGGCACCTTAATTTCTTTTTAAATAATTAAACTGAGCAAATGGGTATACGAACACCATGTTAGTGATGTGATGTAACATATGTAAGTATCCAAGCAATAGATCCAGATTCTGAGTATTTTTGTTGCTAATCAGTCAGTTGTAATTATATCTCCTCAAAACCTTTCCAATGCCATAGTACTTACAATATTTAAATTTGTCAGTGCAAAGTTTCTGAATTCCATTCTAAAAGGTAAGTTTCTTGAAGACAGAGACATTTATATCTTCTTTATATTCTCTGTACCTGCTCAGTAACCTACACTTAATAAATGTTGAATGAATCAGTAGATTGAATGAATAAATTCGAATTTGCTTACAGTGTTATATATTAATACTTTGGAATACCATAACCATTATTTTTAAAAGAAAAAAAATAAAACCCTCAGAGGATTTTTGCAGTTATTTTTACTGACTTACCATAGAATTTTCAGTGTTGCAATTTCGATGTCCTGATCACAGATAACCAGTCTATGAACTTCTGTGGATTTATTATTTTTTTTAATCACCAACACAAGAAAACTCTCTAAATCAGTTTAAAAACATTTCATATGTGCATGTCTAGGTATGCTTTCAACCTTAATCACTCAATATTTATTGTTTTATTGCTTAGATCAATAAATATCAAATATGCATAGAGTAAGCATTAGATCCCCTAAAGATGACAAGTAGGGTAGGTCCTCTGTGTGACAGGAACCCATGTAGGTTAGAAGAGCAGAAACCTGTCCCCATGGAATAATTTTAGAACATAAATGTCTCAGTCACATTAACTAAAATAGAAAGTGGATGAAATTAAAAGAGTTGACATTTCACAGAATGATTGCAAAATCACATGTGTAACTCCAAAAACTAGCTGAAAAATTACTTGATAAGGGAAAAAATAAAAAGAATCCCATGTGAGGGAAAGATCTGAGAATTTTAATGAGCTCAATATAAAGAAGCGGAAGTGGCTATTCCAAAAAACACAGCTGTAGGAATTATTGATGCAATTATAAAATACAAGGATAATATATAGCATTTACCATATACTCGTTTTTGAAATTGAAAAAAAATATTTGAAAATAACTAAACAATATAATTTGGTATTTTATTCTAACATATTTTATTCTTCTCTTTATCAGTAAGATGATCTTTTGGCTATATTGACTTTGTTGCTCCCTGCCCTTCTTTTGCAAAAACAAACTTCTTTATGTTCATCAGCAACAAATTCCTTTTTTGTTTAGTTATAAAAATCACTCTGTATACATAGTAGATTAACAAATATGATTTTCCATTTTTTTCAAGAATATATGTTTTACCTTGGCCAATATTATTCTTCCTTCAATATTTCATTGACTTTTTGAAGCATAAATTATATTTCACTTAGCTTTAAAACCATAATTATTATTTGAGAAACTAGATAAATTCACTGAGAATGATCATAGATTTGGAAACTGTGTATAGACATTTTCAAAGCTTTTGAGATTATTACTTTGTATATTTGAAAAATTATAATCAGTAGAGATTATTGATGCTATGTTATTTTGAACAGTAACTTGTAACTACAGTTATGAATGGCCTGCATTAAAAATTTAGCATGAATTTGCATTCTTTTGAGTGCAGATGTCTTTTTGTGGAACAATTTTAAGATGTTAGTTTGCTATCCTTTGCAAAGTGTGTATGTTGTCTGTCTTAGTCTATTCAGCTGCTACAATGAAATACCATGGACTGGGTGGTATTCCAACAACAGAAAACTATTTTTCACAGTCTGGAGGGCAGTTGTGAAATATCGGAGTGCCAGCATGGTCAGGTTCTGGTGAGAGCCCTCATCCTGGTTGCAGACTAACCACTTGTCCTCCTAACCTCACATGATGGGAAGAAAGCGAACCGGCTCTCTGTCTTCTCTTATAAGAGCACTGATACCATTTATAATGAAGGGCTCTACCCTCATGACCTAATTACCTCCTAATTACTGAGCCACGGTGACCTGAATACTTATTTTAAAAATGTCTAGGGGCACTTGGGTAGCTCAGTTGGTGGGCGGCTGCCTTTGGCTCAGGTCATAATCCTGGGGTCTTGGGATTGAGTCCCACATGGGGCTCGCTGCATGGAGCCAGCTTCTCCCTCTGCCTGTGTCTCTGCCTCTCTCTGTGTGTGTCTCTCATGAATAAATAAATAAAACCTTAAAAAATAAAAATAAAAATTCCTAATCTAAATTTGCATAAAGAACCACCTATCCTAAACTCTCTGCATTAGAAAGCACTTTAGCAAAATTATTTTCTAAGTATGAAGAAGTTCTCTCCTAAATATTCCTCATGATCCTGTCTAAGCCACAGAGCTGGATCATTCCTAGCCAGTTGGAACCAATGGTGGCCTTGGCAAGGTTGCGACTATTGGCATGATGCAGTACCTGCTCTGAAGAGTGCTCACACTGCTTAAGTCAGTGCGTGGAGATCTGCCAGATATACTAGACAATTTGGGGGAGGGGGCTGAGTAAAGGGAGGAAAAAAAAAAAAAAAACTACCACCACTACCACCATCATGTATTTCTTTTTGTTGTTCAAAGGTTTTTTTGTTTTTTTTTTTAATTTATTTCTATCACTACATCTTTGACCCATGGATTATTTAGAAGTGTGCTCTTTAATTTGTAAATTTTGGAATCTTTTCTTTCAAAATTTATTACATTGATTTCTAGGTGGATCCTATCGTGGCCAGAGACACACACAGTATAATGTCAATTCTTTTGTATTTTTCAACATTTCTTTTGGCCCAGGTCCTGCTGTATCTTGTTATGTGTCTGTGAGTGCTGAAAATCATATACTTTCTTTTGTTTCTTTGTGGAGTGTTCTATAAATGTCAATTAGAACCTGTTGATAGATGGTGTTGTGAAGTTCTATATCTTTGAAACTGTGGGTTACTGCCTTTTGCCAACTTGGGGATATTTTTAGCCATTACTTCTTCAAATACTTTTTTTTTTTTTTTCAGTCCTGCCCACTGGGATGCAGATGACATGAACATCACATCTTTTTTTATAATATCCCAGATCCTTGGGTCTCTGTTAATTTTTTTTTTCAGGCTATTTTCAGAATGAGTGATTTCTATTGTTCCACCTCCAAAGTTAATTGATTCTCTCCCATTTTTATGTTTATGTACTGAAAAAAAAGTGACCACTCATTGTTTTCTTGATATATATTTAAGTGACAAACTTTAAATTCTAAAGTGCAGGAAACCAAACCTAGAATAGATCATATTACTGATATCGTCCCTGGAATCAATAAAGAATACAGGGAAGGAAGCTGATCTGTCTCTTTAAATATCTTCTTTTTTTTTTCCCATTAAATATCTTCTTATGTTATTCTCTGGCCTTTTTAGGCCCACTGACCTACCATAGGAAATATTCTCATATTTTTATTATAGGAAAAACAATATATTATTGGGCCACAATGAAAATTGAATATTTCCAAAGTATGATATTTTAGTTAATTCTTTAAGAATATAATGGCACTGAAATTGGACTTCACTTGGCATAGCTTAGCTGAGACAAAGAGGTACATAAAGATGTCACTAATAACATTTACCATGTAAAGATGGGAACGCAGAATAAGAAAATAGAAATACAAACGTGCACACACACACATGCAAACTGTGGAGATCATTAAAGATAAATTTCTTCATGTGATAATTTTGTTTCAAAACTAAAGATAAAATATTACCTTTATATTTGGTGATCACCTTATGTTAATTACCATAAATTTGGTAAATCAACATAATTTATTAGCAGATCAAACAATAAATCAAATACAGAAAATATACATATATTCACCAGGGTAGTTTTTCTTAATTTTGTTATAATTCTAGATAAGTTAAAAAGTTAATGCATCTTGCAAAGAAGCCCAACTTTAAAAGACTTGAATATTCGGGGATGTAGTCTTCATGAATTTTTCTTCAATTCGTCTGGAATATATGATCAAAAGTACTTCAAACTTTCCAAACATCTAAATATCTGACATCTCAATTCAATTTATACTATTTTTAAAACCTGAAATTTATGAAGGTTGCAATTATTAGATCTGTTAAATTTCTGTGTTTATCAAGCCCTTATCAAAGAACTACATTTTAAAAAACTAATCTTGCAAAACAGCAAGAGAGATAACAGGTGGAAAGGAGGTTTTGAAATTTAGCATATTGAAGTTCTTACTGTTGAACCGCCTGTAAATAGCAGAGTTGTTCCTCTTCCACTTACATATCAATTTACCATTAATAGTTTGTGATGCTTTGTGTTTCATAAAATTTCTCTGCAAGATGTTTTTAATTAGAGGTTGGATTTCGGAATTTAAAAATATTATTCAAGTTGACCATTTTAAAATATGTCTTATTAATGCACTCAGATACCAATGAATATCTTTTCGGAGGGGAGAGATACCTTCATTCTGTTACACACAATAACTAGAAAGAGCTCTTTTAAGCTTTAGGTCAGTTCCCTTCAATCATCAGATTATGCCATTGTATTAAATTGCCAATCTGCAAATATATTGACCTTAACAACATGAGTTTCAATTACTCTAAAAGGCAAATTCCTTGCTTTCTTTATACCACCACTCAACTGTACTACAATCCATCATCAGGCTGATAGAAATGATAGAAATGAGCTGTTTTGTGTCATTTTTCTCTCTTTTCAAAATCAACTTTCTGAAAAGCAACCAATTCTGAAAAACATAGAGAAGAAAGCAAATCATCAGCCAAGATTGCTCCATCAGAAATATCCCTTGTTCTTTTTTCCCCCCCTCTGGTTTTTTAATAGTCCACAAATCTCCTATAGAGAAAAATAAAGTATAAGGCTTTAAGTAGAATAAACTAAAAGATACAATTTTTCACATATGGATGGTAGCATAATTGTTACTTAAAAACTAAATTATATGTAATCTTATTTAAATTGAATTTTAATTATATATTTAATATTTATATATTTATATATATACTTATATATATAAATATATATATATATTAAAATTTTATGAAACACAAAGCATCACAAACTATTAATGGTAAATTGATATGTAAGAGGAAGAGGAACAACTCTGCTTAAATATATATATTTAAGTATGATAAAAATACAATATGATATGAGTTTCAAGTATACAATATAATAATTCATCAATTCTTCGTTCTTTTGACAATAATGTACTTTTAATCCTTTGTCTTTTTCTCCCATCAACGTATCCTCCACCCCTCTAGCACCACTAGTTTGTTTTCTGTATTTAAGAGATGGCTTTTTTGCCTTGTTCATTTGTCTTTTTTTTTTTATTCCACATAAGAATAAAATTATATGTTATTTGCCTTTCTCTGACTTATTACACTTAATATTATGACCTCTAGGTCCATCCATGTGCTGCAAATAGCCAGATATCATTCTTTTATATGGCTAACATTTCATTATACACACACACACACACACACACATACACCACACTTCCTCATCCATTCATCTATTGTTTTCTATCTAAAGACTTTATTTATTTATTTATTTGAGGGAGAGTGAGAGATTATGACCGGGGTGAGGGGGTGGACAGAGGGAGAGGGAGAAGTAGACTGCCCGTCCAACAGATTGCCGAACACAGGATACTGGGATCTTGACCTGATCTGGCGCTTAACCCGTTGAGCTACCCAATGCCCTGTATCCATTCATCTATTAATGGACACTTGGGCTTTTTGCATAATTTGGCTATTGTAAATAATGATGCAATAAATATAGGGCTGTATTTATTTTTTCAAGTTAGTATTTTTGTTTTCTTTGTATAAATACCCAGAGATGGCATTCTAACTCATATGGTAGTTCTATTTTTCATTTTTTGGAGGGGCTTCCATACTGTTTTCCACCATTTGCATTCCCACCACAGTGCACAAGGATTCCTTTTTCTCCAACATTTGTTATATTTTGTCTTTTTAATTCTGGCCATTCTGACAAGTGTAAGGTGATACCACATTGTGAGTTTGATTTGTATTTAATCCATTTTTATTTTGGGGGGTATATGTTATAAGAAAGTGATCCAGTTTCATTCTTTTCCTATAGCTTTCCAGTTTTCCCAACACCATTTATGAAGAGACTGTCTTTTTCTCATTGTATATTCTTGCCTCCTTTATCAAAGATTAATTGACCATATAGTTGTAGGTTTATTTCTGGGGTCTCTCTCTATTCTGTTCCATTCATCTATGTGTCTGTTTTGGAGCCAGTCCATACCGTCTTGATTACTACAGCTTCATAGTAGATCTTGAAATCTGGGATTGTGATATCTTCTGCTTTCCAAAGATGGATTTGGTGATGCAGTCTTTTGCAGTTCCATATAAATCTTAGGATTATTTGTTTTAGTTCTGTGAAAAATGTTGTTGGTATTCTGGTAGGAATTGCAATAAATCTGTATATTGTTTTGGGTAGTATGGATATTTTAACAATATTGGTTCTTCCAATCCAAGAGCATGAGATATATTTTCATTGGCTTATGTCATCTTCAATTTCTTCTTTCAATATTTTAGATACATTTATTTATTTATTAAAGATTTTTATTTATTTATTCATGAGAGAGAGAGAGAGAGAGAGAGAGAGCGGCAGAGACACAGGCAGAGGGAGAAGCAGGCTCCATGCCGGGAGCCTGATGCAGGACTCGATACCAGATCTCCAGGATTTAGTCCTAGGCTGAAGGCAGGTGCTAAACCACTGAGCCACCCAGGCTGCCTTAGATTTATTTTTAGAGTACAATTCTTTCACCTCTTCTGTTAAGTTTATTTTTTTAAAATTTTTTATTTATTTAATAGTCACAGAGAGAGAGAGAGAGAGAGAGAGAGAGAGAGAGAGGCAGAGACACAGGCAGAGGGAGAAGCAGGCTCCATGCACCGGGAGCCTGACGTGGGATTCGATCCCGCGTCTCCAGGATCGCGCCCTGGGCCAAAGGCAGCCGCTAAACCGCTGCACCACCCAGGGATCCCTTCTGTTAAGTTTATTACTAGATATTTTATTATTTTTGATGCATTTGTAAATGGAATTATTTTATTAATTTCTCTTTCTGCAACTTCATTATTATTGTATAGGAATGCAACAGATTTCTGTATATTAATTTGAAATCCTTTGTACTGAATTCATTTATCAGTTCCTCGTGTGTGTGTGTGTGTGTGTGTGTGTGTGTGTTTATTGGAATTTTTAGTGTTTTCTACATATAGTTCTATGCCATCTGCAAATAGTGACATTTTCAGTTCTTCCTTACCAGTTTGGAAACCTTTTGTTTACCTTCTCTTGTCTGATAGCTGCAGTTAGAAATTCTAGTACTATGTTGAATAAAAGTGACAAGAGTCAACATTTGTCTTATTCCTAATCTTAGAGCACTTTTTTTTCCCATTGAGTATGATGTTAGCTGTGGGTTTTTAATTTATAAACTTTATTATGTTGATGCATGTTCCCCCTAAACCTGCTTGTTGAGAGATTTTATAATGAATGGATGTTGTGTTTTGTCATTTTTTCTTACATATATTGAGATAATCATGATTTTGATCCTTCCTCTTGTTAATGTAATGTATCACATTGATTGATTTGTGAATATTGAATCACCTTTAGGTCCTTGCTAAATCTCACTTCATTGTGGTGACTGATTTTTTTTAATGTATTGTGAAGTTTGGTCTGCTAACTTTTTATTTTATTTTATTTTATTTTATTTTATTTTTTTATTTTATTTATTTATTTATTTATTTTTTTGGTCTGCTAACATTTTATTGAGAATTTTTGTATCTCATTAAAAATAGTGGTCTATATTTTTCTTTTTCTTTTATAAATTTTCTTTCTTCTTTCTTTCTCTTTCTTTCTTTCCTCTTTTTGTCTTTTTCTTTCTTCCTTTCTTTTCCTTTTGTATAGTCTCTGTCTTATTTTAGTATCAGGGTAATACTGGCCTCATAGAATGAATTTGGAAACTTTTTCTCTTCTTCTATTTTTAGAATAGTTTGAGAAGAATAGAGGTTAACATTGCTTTAAACATTTGGTAGAATTCACTTCTGGTCATCTGGTATTGCCATCTGGTCTTGGACTTTTGTTTATTGAAAGCTTATTGGTTACTTATTCGATTTCATTGATAATAATTAGTCCGTTCAAATGTTTTTTATTTCTTTTTGATTGTTTCAGAATTGTATATTTCTAGTAATTTATCCATTTCTTCTAAGTTGTCCACTTATTTGGCATTTAATTTTTCACACTATTATTTTTTAATCCTTTATGTTCCTGTGGTGTCAATTTTTAATTCTCTTTATTTCTTATTTTACTTATCTGAATCTCTCTCTTTCTCTTTTTTTCTTGAAGAGCAGGGCTACCTGTTTATCAATTTTGTTTATCTTTTCAATGGAGTAGCTCCTGGTTTCTTTGAAGTCTCTATTTTTTTAAAGTGTCTTTCAAAAAAAAAATCAAAAAAAAAAAAGTGTCTTTCATTTATTTCTGTTCTAATATTTATTACTTCTTTCCTTCCACTGGTTTTGGGGATTTGTTTATTCTTGTTTTTGTAGCTGCTTTAAATGTAATGTTAGATTTTTATTTGAGATTTTTTGTTTGTTTTTGAAGTAGGTCTTTATGCTGTAAACTTCCCTCTTAGAACAGCTTTGCTGTGTCCCAAAGGTTTTGGACTATTGTGTTTTAATTTCCTTTTGTCTCCATGTATTTTTGATTTCTCCTTTGACTCTTGGTTGACCCATTAATTATTCAGTAGCATGTTAGTTGGCCTCCATGTATCTGTATTCTTTCTCAATGTTCTTAAAATCAACTTTAAAAAAATCTCCTGAGAAATTATATGCAAATATTAAAACCCATTTATGAAGATTTAATAACAGAAAGTAAATATATCAGCTTCAAATGGTTGAGGATTAATAATACTATAATGAGTAATTTAAGAAAAAACCTGTACAATTTAAGGTGTGTGTCTCTGTTTTTAATATTTTTAATGAAAATATTTTTATTCGTTTATTTTAATATTTAATGTTTTAATGAAAATTTTGGTAATAATCAGGTATAAAATAGCAAAATAATGCAGAATCTTTTGAGATTATGTGGTTTGTTTAGATAAATCACTAGTGATTAGTACTAGTAAACACTAATACTTGCTCTATGGTCACTGAAAACACTTTTCTACTTAATTATTGAGGAAAATAAATCACGTTGGTATAGAAATAATTTTAATTTCCCTTTTTAAGATAATTTTAGGGGCACTTCAGTGTCTCAGATTGTTAAGCATTGCCTTCAGCTCAGGTCATGATCTCCAGGTCCTGGAATCAAGCCCCACATCAGGCTCCCAGCTCAGTGAGGAGTCTACTTCTCCCTTTTCCCCTGCTTGTGCTCTCTCTCTCTTTCTCAGATGAATATACTTTTAAAAATAATAATATATTTTTTATTTTCTATTTGATTTTCTAATAAAAATTTTCATGAGTGTTGAAAATAAGTAGGTTGCTGTCAGTCTTTTTCATGCATTCAGGATATTTATGATGTAACTAAACATGGCAGAAAAGATAACTCTTTAACAGTATACCAAAAGAAGTTTTCTAATGATTTTAAAAATTCAAACTGAGTTTATAAAGCTAATTTCAAAGAATCAGAATTGCATGAATCATAAGAGATTATAATACTGGATTTCTATAAGTATGATTTTATGATACCATATGTTTAGAATAGCTGATCTTAGAGCTATAAATTACCCTGATTGCACATCTGCTTTTACTTTTGATATATAAATTTAACAAACCCATTTTTTCCAAATTTGAGTTCAATAGAAACAACTAATTATAAAAAAAATAAAAAATAATAATGCCTATCAGTTTTCAACCGTATTTGCTAATATTATCATTATCAGTTTTGAGTGTGATTTTTTTATGCAGCAGACAATAACAGCACCTTATGCTAAAACTAAAATAAATATAAAATGTGTCTAAGTAGTTTCTTTCAAATATACTGCTTCAGGTTACACAAATTTTGCTCTTTCAGCAAAGATCACTTTCTTTTTATTTTATGATTTATTAACATTTTGCCTAAAATAAAATATTTACAATTCTCCATAGGCCCACTACCCTTTCAGTATCTTCAATAAGAAAACAGTATTTTATCTCCCTATCATCTCATTCACCATGCTCTCAGGAACCTCACCTCAACAGTATTGCTGATTTCTGACTTCAGTATTTCACAGTGAGCTATTTAAAAGCGCTTATCTGTGAATGATTTTATTTTTTGTATTATTTTTTAGAAGGTCCAACAGTAAACCTGACATGTTATTTGATGTTCCAATATATTATCAGTTTCTTTTTAAAAATTATCAGTACCTGAGAGTATTACATATTTTATCCTTTTGATGATCTAATAATGCCTTAAATTTCATATATTACATAATGTGTTCCACCCTTTAGAAACATATTGAAGATATGTGGCAAATGAATTGTGTCTAAATAAATGCCTCGATCTCCTAAATATACCTGATAATAGCAGAGAAAATGAAATTTTCAGTGCAAACTGATGCCTACAAAGGCAGCCATATCTATGAGGCAAAGGTCTTATTTACCTACTTTTATTTTGTAACAATTTCATTGATATATAATTCATATATTATAACATTCAATCACTTAATGTGTACAACACAGTATTTTTTTTACTGTACTCACAGGATTGTGCAACTATTACTGCATCAATTTTAGAATATTTACTTACTCCAAAAATAAACCAAATATATATATATATATATATATATATATATATATATATATAATTTACTATCACTTCTAATCCTTCATCTTACCCTCCATGCTAGGTAACTACAAATCTACTTTCTATCTGTATATATTTCCCTATTATGGACATTTCATATAAATAAAACCATTAAAAAATGAATCATTGCTAATCGATCATTTCACTTAGCATAATATTTTCAACATTCATCCATGTTGGAGCATGTATTATTACTTTATTCATTGTATTATTTATATTACTTTGTGTGGACATACCACATTTTGTCTATCCATTCATTGGTTGAGAGGCATTTGATTGCATCCAACTCTTGGCTATTATGAGTAATATTGTTATGAACATTCATGTATAATTTTTCCTGTGGATGTGTGTTTTCATATACTTAGGAGTGAATTATTTGGTCAAATGGTCACTCTAGCATTTTGAGTTACTGACAGGCTTTTCTGCAAGTGTCTAACCATTTTACAGTCTCATCTACAGTACATGATTGTTTTAATTTCTCCACATCCTTGTTCACTTTTATTATTTGATTTCTCCACATCCAACCACTCTTTTCTGTATTTTTTATAATAGCCATCCTAATAGCTATGAAGCTGCATGTTATTGTGGTTTGACATTCATTTTCCTAATAACTAATGTTGAGCATCTTTTCATGTGCCTCTCATATTTGTATATCTAGTTATAGGGATGTACATTCAGTGCTTTTGCCCAATTTCTAATTGGGTTATTCATCTTTTAATATTGAGTTTAGGGCTTGATTGTATCTGCTAGGTATAAATCCCTTTTTAGCTATGTGATTTGAAAATATTTTTTTTGCATTCCATGTATACTCTTTCACTTTCTTGATAGTGTCCTTTCTGTCAGAAAAGTTTTTTTTTATTTAGGTGAAGTAAATTTAGTTTTTTGAATTGCTTATACTTTTCTTGTCATATCTAAGAACACATTTCCCAATCCAAAGTTGCCCTAATGTTTCTTCTATTTTTTATGATTTTAGTTTTTATGCTTTGATAAATTTTGAGTAAAAGTTTTTGATATATTGTGACATAGGTATCCAATTTCACTTTTCTGCATGTGGCTATCCACCTGTCTTAGCCAAAAGAAAGAAAGAAGGAAGAAAAAGAAAAAGAAAGAAAAAAGAAAAGAAAGAAAGAAAGAAAGAAAGAAAGAAGAAAGAAAGAAGAAAGAAAGAAAGAAAGAAAGAAGAAAGAAAGAAAGAAAGAAAGAAAGAAAGAAAGAAAGAAAGAAAGAAAGAAAGAAAGAAAAAGCAAAAAAAAAAGAAATCTTAGCATTTGCAATGATGTGGATGGAACTAGAGATAAGCAAAATAAGCCAGTTAGAGAAAGATAAATACTGTATGATTTCATTAGATGTGGGGTTTAAGAAACCAAACAAAGGAGCAAAGAAAGGAGAAAGGGGGGGGGCAAACCAAGAAACAGACTCTTAACTATAGGGAACAAACTGATGGAGGGGGGTAGGTGCAGGGGTAGCATGGATTAAATAGGTGATAGGGATTAAGAAGTGCACCGGTGATGAGCACCAGGTGTTGTATGGAATTGTTGAATCACTATATTGTAAACTTGAGACTAATATTACAGTATATGTTAACTAACTGGAATTTAAATAAAAACTTAAAAAATTAAAAAAAAATTAGCCCCATTGTATTTACACATTTATTAAAATTCAATTGATCATAAATACAGGTTTGTTTCTGAATTCTCAATCCTATTCTGTTGATCTATATGTTTATCTTTGTATTAGCACCACACTGTTTGGATTACCATTGTTTTGTGCTAACTTTCGAAAGCAGTTGTACATCATACAACTTTGTCCTTCAAGATTGTTGTCATTTTCCTGGGTCCCTTGAATAAGTCTACACCATTTCTAGGATCAGCCTGTAGATTTATACAAAGAAATGACAGTTGGGAAAATGACAGATTACATTGAATTTGTGAATATTTGGGCATCATTGTCATTTAAAATTTTCAATATTATGTCTTCAAATTCATAAATTTTACCAGCTTCAATTTCTGTCTTCTTTAATTTATTTCACTGATGTATAAGTTTTATACTTCATTAGGAATTTATTTCTAAATATTTTTTGCTTTTTGATGTTACTTTAATTGGAATTATTTTCTTAATTTCATTTTTGCATTGATCATTGAAAATGGTTCATTTTTGTGTATTGACTTTGAATATGCTTAATATGTATTTAAGGTGACCTGCTTTCTTTAGGCTTTTATCTCCCCCTCTGCTCTTCAGGTTGCATAAAAAATATATCCGTCTTGATGTTTTCATGTTTGCTAATTCTTTCTTCTATTGAGCTTCTCTGATTAACTTTTTTATTTCAATTGTAACTTTTAACTACAAATTTTCCATCTGGCTTTTTAAAAATATAGTTTTCATATCTTTATTTATATTTTCTTTTGCTGAAATGTTGTCTTCATAGCTTCATCCATTTATTTAACCATGATTTCCTTTATTCTTTGAACATACCTATAATGCTACCTAGTAACATGTAGTCTTTTATGTTAAATCTGTTATCTGATTGATTTCCCAGCTTCTTTCCATTGACTGATTTCCTCCCTCTCTATGGGTCATATTTTCCTGATTCTTTACATATTTTGTTGAAAACTGGACATTTTAAGTAATATGTTATAAAAACTTTGGGAAAAAAACTGGATACTGGCCTTCCTTCTATATTATAGGTTTGGTTTTTTTTTTTTTAATTTGTTTAGGACTGACTGGATTATTTTAATGGAATCTCTTTCCCTTGCAATTCAAAATCCCTGATATTGTTCCTCAGGGTGCAGCCTCAGTATGTGCAGTCAGGCAATATGGCAGTGGCTTTAGAAGTGCTCTCTTTGTGTCTTTCCCTTACCATATACAGCTTTATTATAAAGTTCTATTAATAGTTCATTTATCACTGCACTATTTTCAACAATGCCCTGGAGCATAAATTTTCCCATAGATTGATTCAATTAAATTTGAGCTCCTTTGCAGGGATAGTTCAGGAATTCAATGTTTGAGGTTTGTTCTGCCCCCAGGAAATTTCTTCTTGGTTGTCTATTTCCCTGGTTCTTTCTGGTAATGTTATTGGCTTATTGCTTAGCTAATATCTCTAATGAAGCCACAAATATTTTCTTAATCACTTCCTCCCCCACAAAAAATTCATTATTTTTGAGAGTATCCTTAGGCATCAACTTCATTACAGTTTCAAAGAAAGTAAATTCCTTCAGGAAACCTGTGGGCTTTTGTGTTGTATACCCTGTCTGTACCCTGAGAAAATCTGTGAGCTGTGGCTCTAGAAGTAAGGTAGAGATAGGGGACAGAGGTATATTTCTCCCTTAGTGATATTCCTTTTTTATTTATTTATTTTATATTATTATTATTATTATTTTATATTCCTTTTTTAGAAGCTGAGCACTGGGCTGGTGGTGGTAGTCTCTGGTCTTCTTAGCTTGTGTCCTTCCCTGTGGAAACTTCACCCTATAAATAGGCAAAGGAGAAAATCATCAGGATCCCAGCATTTTCAGGAGGCCATGATGGCAGTAGAGCTATGGAATACTCAACTTCTCAGCTGTATTCCAGAACCTGGACCCTGAAAAAAATAATGGGATTGGAAGTGTGGGCTGAGATCATGAGAATTCCCCATACCCAGCCCCTCGCAGAAATATACCATATGCCATGACTAAGAGTTTAGGGTATAAAACCCTGTATTTCTGGATAAATCAACTTGCAGTGAAGTTCCTATTACATGGGCTAGGAGGGGACAAAGGGATCATAAACAAAATGCCTCAGATTATCACTTTTCTTACCAAGTTTTAGCAGATAATCCTGAATATGTATTTCTTCACTTTCTATATGTCCTTAGAACCATTTCTGGAGACTTTAAGTGATTGATTTTCTATTGTTGTTCCATTTCACCAGCTTCTCTAAAGATTTGGCTCCACAGAGTTCCCCCATATTGTTATTTGAGTCAGGGAACTCATATGGACCTACTTTTACATCAGTGATGATGATGGTGGTAATAATTACTATCATTATACAGAATAAATATCACAACAGATTTTTAAAACATATATATTTCCCCAGATAATTAAATATCTGATAAAACATATTTAATTGTGGTTTCTTTACGGTTGAGAGTAACCTGTGTGTTTTCAATAAACTGGAAACATCTATGATACCACACTATCCTCCCTTTCATACATATGTATGAGTGTGTGTGTTTGGGTTTCTCTTCCCCACAAATTTAGACTTTCTGGAGGAACGATAGTGTTTATTCATCTTTATATTTTCTTACACATATCACATAGCCCACATTGTATGTTTTGAATATACTAGTTAGTTATTTGGCAGATAACAACTGCCTTGCTTGATATTAGGAAATATAACTAGATTTTGGTTTTGTGTAAACAGACTATTGCATTTTAACATAATGTAAAATGATGTGAGTGGGAAGTCAAGGGTCTTCTTTCGATTCTTTATGAGTTGAAGGTACACAAAACCTGTTACATATTTTCATATTGCTTCATCTACCTTTTTTCTGAACTCAAGGTCTATTTAACTATCCTGGTGATTGAATAATAACTGTAGATGAATTGAAACACCAATAATTTTTTAATCTTTCTACAAGTTCCAGAGGAACACAAAATTCCATAGACATCTTTGCATGTGAAAGAATTCCTTAGTAAAGAATTAGGTGGCTGAGGAAATAGGTTACTTAATTATCAAAACCTTAGCAAATTGACCTGATTTCTAGAAGTTGCCTTTCATGGACTAAAACATTTCAGTATACTAGCCTAGCTTTCATATAGATGTTCATCAATTGGCAGTTGATCTTCTGGAATCAGTATTTAATGAAATAAATAAAATAGCAATAAGGTGACTGGAAAAATAACTGTAATTTAGTTTTTGAATGAAAAACTGTCCTAGACCATAAAGATAAATTTATATGAGGAAGGATTTTAATAGAACACTGGAATTCCCAGTGCAATATAGAGTAGAGCAGTAGTTTAGCAGATAATTATTTGAATGAATGTACTTGATCCAGATTATAAATGCTTTAAAAAAGTCTCATTCTCCCTTTGTATGAATATCTGGAAATATTTAGTGGTTTGAGACTTTCAAAATATGTTAATTGTCTAGGAAATATATAAGCAAGTCAAGGGTTATTAAAGAGGCAGTTTTTACTATAAAAAGGGGACAAATCCCAGGTGGGAGATTTTAATTAAATTCTTCAATCAAATAATTAATATTCTTGTTTTTTTTTACATTCACAAATATAAATAAGTGTACTACTCAAATGATTGTACAGTACTTTCATACTTGACATTATTTATTCAATAACATTTTACTAAATTTTAATTCTAGTATAGTTTAATTCCAGTATAATATATACAGTGATATATTAGTTTCAGTTATACAATATAGTGATTCAGTAATTTTATACTTTACTCAGTGTTGATCATGATACGTGTACTCTGTAATCCCCATCACCTATCCATCCCCCCACCTATTCAGTAATTTTTATAATCATTTAGAAATTTCTCTCACATTCTAACACATCCAAATATCATAAGTAAAAAAATAACCTTTTATCTCTTCCAGATATAAACTATATAGTATAATACTCTCATATTAAAATCATAGATAAAATATAAAAACTTAATTTACAATTACATTTACCTTAAGCTGCCATATAAAAACAAGTAATTCCTTTGCTCTGTATGTGTGTGTATTACAATAAGACCCTTCAAATAAAATTTCTATGAAATTGTAAAGAAAAGATTAAAGAGCATGCACACCTAAAGTCCAACTATGAAACATACAAAGTCATACAATAATTTTCCAACTTACTGAGCAATCATCTTTTCCTCTAAATTAATCAGAACTAAGTATACCTATATTAAAATACTTTTCTACTTTACATTAATTCTGAATATCAGAAAAGTGTGTCAGTATCTAGGACATATATGCAAGCCTAGTGTTGTGCTCATTAGAAAAAATACGTAAATAACAGGGATCATGTATCTAAAAAATGGAAATTTTCTAATATGTTTAACAATGAAATTATACCTATACTTACTGTGTTTGAGTGAAAAAATTGTGCATTAAATGATGCTGTATTCTGTGGATGTTTCCTTTTAATGAAAATAAACATAAAGAAAAAATGGCATTGTAATGTAGGCCAAAGACAAATAAGAACAGTCTGCTCTTCTAGAGAAAACCATCATATCCAAATTATGAAAATAAACTGTTTTCTTCCCTGAATAAAGTGAACAAACACATTCCATTACCCAATGAAATATCAACTTACAGCTATTCCAATATAATTTCAAATTTTTCCCTTATTATTAAAGATGTCATGATTTAGACTGTAAATTTATATAGTTACCTAACTATAGATTTCCTAGAAATCGTGACATTTTCCTATTTATGTAATTTTTCAGTTAAATATTAAAAGCACCTTCAAAAATCTTCCCCCGGGAAGACAAAAATATTAATCTACTGTATTAACTAATATCAATTCCTATTCATAGTTTTCTATTATTTTATGCAGTTTAGTAAGAAAAAAACACTAAGATATTCTAGTTTTAAAACTGTATATTTGCTATAATTTTTAATAGCCTTCATAAGGCATAACTAAAATATAATTATTTTCTTTGGGAGAATAATTTGATGGTTATTCATAATCACATACAGTGATATAACCTCCATCACTACCAAGGTAGAGAATAATTTCATCTACAACATTGCCCATGTGCCACTTCATAATCAGTCCAGCCTCCGATTACAATGCCATTTTTTCTTTATGTTTATTTTCATTAAAAGGAAACATCCACAAAATACAGATCATTTAATGCATATTTTTTCACTCAAACACAGTAAGTACAGGTATAATTCCATTTTTATTTCCAGCCCCAGGCAGATGCTGATTTGTTTCCTGAAACCATAGTTCTGCATTTTCTAGCATTTTAGATAGCTATCATGATTTTTGTCATTTTGCATACTTTTGAGACTCATTCGTGTTGTTGTGTGCATGACCTCTGTGTTCATTTTTATTGTTGAATAATATTTTGTAATTTGTTTCTCCTTTCATTGGTTGATAGACATTTGACTCATTTCTTATTTTTGATTAAACAAAGTTGTTTTGAAATATTTGGGTATAAATCTTTGCAAAAACATGTTTTCATTCGTTTAGGGTCAATACGTAGTATGAGATTGCCAGGACACCAGGTAAATGTGTGTCACCTCTTGAGATACTGTTACACCATCTGCAAAGTGACTGAACTACTATTCCCACAGTGGTCAGGAGATACATTTGCTTCACACCCTCAGCAGCACTTGGTATCGGGAGGCATTTTAACTTTAGTCATATTGGTGGGCATGTGATGGTGTTAACTTGCGGTTCTCTGATGCTAAGAGGTGCAGAACCTCTTTTCATCTAATTTCGATTGTTTTCATTTGAAACTTGTGTTTGAGTATTTTGTTGTGTTTTACTGGATTTTCTGCCATCTTATTCATGGATTGTAAGAATTCTTTATAGAATATAACATTTTGATATTTTTTTTTATTTTGCTGGTAACTTTTACTAGTACTAAGTGTGCTTTTTCATTTTCTTAGATTTGTCTTTTGAAAAGAAGACCTTTAAAAATTACTTTTATAGATAATTTTATATATCACTGTGTTTGTATCACATATAAAAAATTTGCCTAGCCCAATGTCACTAAGACTTATACCCATTATCTTCTTAAAAATTAATAAATTTAGCTTTATTTTTTTTGGTTTAGTATATAATCCATTTGAAGTTAATTATCACATATTATGTGGGACAAAACTGAGGTACTTTTATTTCCATACAAATGTCTCTTTTATATAACACAATTTTTTATAAATTCTATCTTTTCCCCTTGAATTACAATGGAACTTCTGTTGAAATCCAATTGCTAATATGAATATGTGACTATTTTTGGATTCTCTATTCTGCTCCAATGATTCATATGCCTATTTTTACATCATAACACAACCTTTTAAAATGATATCCACAAAGAGGTAGGAGAAATCCTTTAAATTTGTAGTTTTTAAACTTTTTCTTTCCTGGCTATAGTGTTCTTTGTTTATATACTGTAAATTATAAAATCAGTTTTCCAAATTCAACATAAAACTTTCTAGTACTATGATTAAGATTGCATACACTTAGAAATTAATTTGTGAAAGATTGTAACCTTCAATTCAATGATGTTAGTACTTTGCACAGTTGTGCACCTGCCATCATACTCTATTCTAGAGAATTTTTATGACCCAAGACACTATTCTTGTGCATATTTGCAGTTATTTCTTACTGTCACCTTTCATTTCTAGGCAACCACTAATCTGCTATTTGTCTAACTTTGCATTTCCAGACATTTTATGTAAAAGTAATAATACCTAGCCCTAACCCTAACCATAACCCTAACCCTAACTCACTATAACCCTTTATGTCTGGCTTCCTCTGACTTAGCATAATGTTTTAGAGATTGATCCATATTATATCACACATCAGTATTTTTCTGCTTTTAGCTCCTAAATAGTATTTACTATTACTCTACATTTTATCACCAGTGGGGAGATATTTGAATTGTTTTCAGTTTAGGGCTATTATGGGTAATGCTGCTATGCACATTCACAAACATGTATGTTTTCATTTATTTTAGATATATTCCTAAGAATGCAAATGCTGAGCTGTATGATGTTTATGTTTAACTTAAAAAAATTATAAACTCCTTCCAAATTGGCCACATTATTTACATTTCCAATAGCAATATAAGATTCCAATTTCTCTACTTCCTTGCCAACACCCCATACTGTATGTATTTTGTCAGTATTAAACATCTGTTCCAGTCTCATTTGGTAGCGCCGTATTGTGACTGTAATTTGTGTTTCTAAAATGACTAATGAAATTTAACATCTTTTCATGTATATATCTTATTTGGTGAAATGTCTTCAATTTTTTAAATCATTATATATTCGAGGTATCAAGCATTCTTTGTAAACTTAGGATAGAAGTTCTTTATCAAATGGTATTTTCAAATATTACTTGTAGGTTTTTTTTTCCTTTTTACTGATGGTGACATTCAAAGCACACATTTTTAAAATTTTAATAAAATCCAAATTATATGGTTTTTCTTTCTATGTAGTTTACTTTTAATCTTGTATCTAAAACTTGTTGCCTAAATCAAGCTCCTGACAATTATTTTCTATGCTTTCTCTTAAAAATTTTATAATTTTAGCTTTCACATATATATAATAAACTTAAGCTAAATTTTTGTGTAGATTGAGGCAAATATCTAAATTAAATATTTTGATATGAATATCTGATCTTTCCAGAATTATTGAAAAAACTATCCTTTCCCCATTTTGTCTTGGCAGCTTTATCAAAAATCTTTATTTGAAGTCTATCAATGTTCTTTAATTAAAATATGTTCTGCCTTATTAACGTAGACTTATAGTTTGTTTTGATTTGGGGTAATGTAAGTTTTTTACTCTATACTATTTTTTTTTCAAAATTACTTTACTATTTTAGATCTTCTGCATTTCCATATAAATTTTAGCATAATATTTTCAGTTTCCTCAAGAACAACAACAGCAACAATAAGATAACAATAAGGCTTTGGGATTTTGTTTGAAATTTTTAACCAATAGGAGAATTACTAGCTTAATAATATTGAGTCCTTCAATCTTTAGTCTTTTCAAACATGAAAATCTCTATTTACTTAGATCTTCTTTAATTTCCCTTAACAAAATTTTCTAATTTGCACTATACATGAATTGCATTTCTGTTAAATTTATTTTTGAGATAAATTGTGTACTTTTTGATATTATTAAAAGTTAAATTGTTTTTAAAATTTCATTTTGAGATTGTTGTGAGTATAATGAAATATAATTGATTTTAACATCCTGAAAGCTTGTTATATTCATTTATTACTTCTATCGATTGTATTGTAGTTGTCTCTGGATTTTCTGCTTATGCAGTAATATTATCTGAAAATAAAGACACATTTAATTATTCTTATCTGATATGGATACATTTGATTTCTTTCTATTAGTACGTCAAAATGTGAGCATATAGTTGCTCATTTTGATCCTTTATTATCCTTTAAATCTCCATTGATCTGTAGGGATATTCCCACCTTCATTTCTGGTATTATTAATTTTGTCTTTTTTTAATTTTTTTAAATTTTGTCATTTCTTATATTCCATAGTTAGCCTGGCTATAGAATTTTATCAATGTTTAATCTTTTCAAAGAATCACATTGTGTTTTCATTGATTTTCTCTATTGATCTTTTTTTCAATTTCATTGATTTCTGTGTTAATTCTTCTTATTTTTTCTTTTGCTTATTTGGAATTAAATTTGCACTTTTTTCCCCCTAGTTTCAAAAGTTGAAAACCTAAATTAATGATGCTTGTTTGAGCTGTCTTTTTTTCTAATATAGCATTATTTACTATAAATTTTCCTCAAGTACTACTTTTACTGCACCCCACAAATTTTGATAATTTATCTTTACATTGTTATTTCAAAAAATATTTTTCTCTTGAGAAGTTTTTTAGATTAATCCACTGTTACTGAAAGGAGACATTGTATGATTTCTATGCTTTTGAAATCATTAAAGTGTATTTTATGGCCCAGAGTGTGCTCTATCTTATTGAATTTTCCATAGGAGTTTGAGAAGAATGTGAATTCTGTTGTTGGATGGAGTAGGCTACAGATGGCAGTTTATTGGCATCTGGTTTATTGATAGTTTTTGAGTTCAACTTTATCCTTATTTTCTACCTTCTAGATCTGCCCATTTCTAATAGAGGGCTGCTGACATTTCCAACTATGATAGTGGAATCATTTATTTCTTTTTACAGATCTTTTAGCTTTTCCTTCACATAGTTTGATTCTCTATTGTTAGACGCATCCAACTTAAGGATTGTTTTGTTTCAGACAAAAGAAGACTGGAAAATAATTGGGTTAAAATATTTTAAAACCTAATATTTACCTTTTGGTGGTATCAAAAATAGCAATTAAATTTCACCTTGAAGAGAAATAATTTAGTCAACACTGTAAAGTAAGGTAATCCCCAAATTGTATTCTTCAGAAGATACTATTGTAGAGATATTAATAAGTATTTTATGGGAAAAGTGTTTTTGAGGCAACTATGTTCAGGAAGCAACAATATTCAACCCTTAACACTCAGTGCCTTCTTTCTTAAATCACACTGCATGCTAACATACTAAAAGTTCTAAGAGGTCCTGCAGTAGTAAAAATATATATAACTATTAGTTATATCTTAATAAAACTGAAAAGAGCAATATATAACTCTATTCAATAGTTTCTGAAATTAGAATGTGTTTATAAGTATTTCATTAGTAGCTTTCTTATATATCATAAAATTTAGTTATATGACTCAATATATGAATATGCTGATCAACAAAACATTTTAATTAGCTAATCTACATATGGATTACTATTCAAAATCACCTTTAAATTTTAAAATCTATATTATTAATGTTATCCTGTTGCTAGGGCAAAATAGATCATTATTCTTTATTTACAGCAAACAATAACTACTGATTTACTGTTCCATAATTCTTACGCATGAGGTGATGTAATAGGACACAAATGTCATGCAACACTTGTGCAATCTATAATGCTGATAAGGAACCCCAAACAAAATGAATCTAGTCACTTATTTGCATGATGTATTACTCCCATCCAGAGTCTCCTTGGAAATATAATGGGGAAGATCCTGGCATCTTACTTTAACTCCATGGAATATAAATAAATCTCTCCAGGGGAAAGATAAATAAGTCCATTGTCACCAGATTTACAACCCAGAATGTCTTCAAGGTCCCAGGTTTCAGCCTACCTTGAAATGTAAATACACACCTCAGGAAGTAAATCTCTCTGGGGCTCTCTCTGTCTAATTAGTCATAAATTACCTTTCAAAACATGTTTTTTGCCCAGGCTTCAAGTTTCAGTAAAATTTGTTTAGAATGTCTTAACTGTGCAGAAACTATCTTCCCTACAGTGTCACACACGCAATGTGGTAATTAAAGCAAATCCAATTAAAATAAGATAATGTTTTTCTTTCAATATATGCAACACGTAAACAGTAATTTTGTCCATGTTGGTAACTCATTATAATTTATAGATATTTTCTTAGTCTTTATAAGAGAGTATCATATTAATAATTATTATGTATACCTAATATCAAAATATATTGTTGAACAAAATATTTGAAATATTGACTGACCTTCCATGCTAAAGATATCTTGGGGTCAATACTGACCTTAATCAAAAAAACAGTAAAAAGCAGAGTATAGCATTGTAACATTACATGGAATAATTTCTTGTAACATTATATGGAATAATTTCAGCTGATGAAAAAAAGTCAAATCACACCTAGTTATTTAAACAAGTGTATGTCAATCTATGAGGCATGTGAACCTTGAAGTTACTCCAGATGTGTATGGGGCTGTGCATTAAATAGATATAGAAATTGATCTCAAGATTAAATCCTTCATTGATTCCCTCGTCTTAATATAACAAGAAAGTCTGTATTCATATACTAACTGACAGATTGAACGTCATTTTACTTTTTCAAATAGTATATGAATACATGGCATGAAAATAAGTAATATACAGCACTTGAAATTTTAATAAACCTCAGTATGTCAGAACTATAAGATTGTTATTCGAATATGAAAGACAAAATTTATTCTTTTTTTTAAATTTATTCTTCTTAAATAAGATGGTCATTAATTTAGTTTCAACTTTTAATCTGTGGTTATTGCAATTGATATTTCAAAAGACTAGAAACTTTGTAGGTGAATTTCATTCTGTTATCCATTCATTGGTGGTTTTCTTTTTATGTGTTCTAGTAAACCCTCAATAGAAGCAGAATGATACAATGACTAATGCAATAAACACTCAAGTACTCACTCCACAGCAAGCACCATGAGTACATCTCCCTGATTCCATCCCCAGAGACATCTTTTGAATCTAAATTTTATCCTTTATGATTTGGTGACTACTTTTTTCATTTTTTAAAGATTTTTTAAAAATATTTTTTCTAAATTTCTGTCAATCTTACATTATCAAATTACTGAGAATAGTAGTGTGTATCTGATATCATCATTCTAAATACAAGATAGTAATTTTGCATCAACTTAAAATATTTTCAAATCTCTACAGTACACTATATTAAGCCTACAATCTTGGTACATATTTAGTCCCAAACTTCTCGGCAGCTTTTTATCATTTAATTATATTAGTAAAATGATTTCTTATCTTCCCCAAATTGTCTATATTAATTTATGTGTATTATACTTACTTATATTTCATTTTTATTTATTTACTACTTTCTACTTACTCTACTTTTATTGCCTTTAAAATTTAACAATATTTAATGTAATTCAGTATATTTACTTTCTTCCAAAATATTATGGCCTTAGAATACTTTAATTCTAGTCACTTCCTTCCAATTCACATCTTACTTTGTATAACAGTCTATGTTTATAATCTTCCAAATTAAATGCAATCAATGTTTATTTAAACATGTACTTCATATTTACCTTGCTCATCATTCTTTCTTGCATCTCAAATTTTTATTTTGTGTTCATGGTCTCCCCCCCTGAAGTACACCATTTAGCATTTCCTTTGAGAAGGGTGATTTTGTCACAAAAATCTTCTCTTTTGTTTATTAGTAAAACTTGATGCTATTCCATTTATAAAAAAAAATAATAATTTAATTACAAAAAAGATGCCTTTGCCCCAATTTTATTCTCAAAACAATTCTAAGATATTAATCCATTATCTTTTGGCATCCAAAGTTGACATTAAGAATCACTGCTGGTTGAACTGTAATTTGGCATATGTATGCTTACTTTATCTCAGCATAATTTTTGTTGTTTCCCAGTTTTAATATAATATGCATAAGTGTGAGTTTCTGGCAATATTCACTGTGGAATTTGTTGTGATTTCTGTGCCTATGACTAACTCATAATTTCTTTGCAGAGACAGTTATTACCTGTGGTTCAGCTCTAACTTCTGTGCTATAAGTTAATTAAACCTACAGTAAATATTCTATAGAAAATTCCCTTTACCTTTTACAAATTTGAAATATTCTCAGTATTTACTTATTATAAATTGTCCTTCTTTTATTTTTCTATCATTTCCTTATGAATCACTGATTAAAAAAAAATATTCTCCCTTTTCTTTCCCTTTAACTTATCCTCCATTATTATAATTATTTATCCAAACTTGTCAACCAAGAACATTCCACTTAAAGTTGGAATATATAGTTTTTTTTATTTTTATATCTCTAAATACCTTTTATTAGAAACCAAACATGATAATCTGACTTTTTAAATGTTCATAATATATCCATAATGTATGTGCAGGCTAAGTAGACCCAGGCTCTGGAAATCACTTGGAAGTAGTAAAGATTATCCTTCACATCTTCACTGTTTGTTTGTTGCTATGCCATTTTATTTGGTTTATACTGGCATCTTTAAAAAAAATTTAGCATCATTTTCTAGATGAATAGGTATGAGGTTCTTCCCTTCATTTTTATCAGTATCACTGAAAATAAACATCTTTTGTCATTTGTCACAATGCCACATTCACCAGTAGGACACATCTTATTTCTTAAGCCCTCACTCTGTTCTCTATGTAGACATCTACATAAGAAAGGTAAAATTAGAAAAACTGACACGAGTATTAAAAACATGCTTATTAAATGAATGGATAAATAAGTGGATATAGTAAACCAGATATGTGAAGAACAAAACTTGTAATAAGTTGCAGAAGAGAGTGCAATCCAAATTTCAAGTATGTCTCCTGACCCTCCCACTAGAGGTAGAACTAAGTGGATTCTTGTATATGTACTGATACATACTCATCTTTATGGAAAAACTTATACAAACGCACACACCTGTATACACAGAGAGATCTCATCTACAATGTCATCTTTGCTTACTACAGTTTTTATGCACAATAAATGTAAGCAAAGCATGTGTAGTAAGTTTTGTACTATAGCTTTGAAGGATAAGTCATGCACGAAGGATGGAGGATGGAGCATATCTAAGTGTTGCTACCTCCGACCTGGAACCAATTAAAGTGGACTAGTAAAGGCTAAAAGGAATTTTTATTTTTTTTTTATTTTTATTTTTTTTTTAAAGGAATTTTTAAAACAATATTTGGCATAACATCACCCTGCTAATTTCTCTTATAGTGCAAGTAGACTTTTTCCATGGAATATTTCCTATAGGTTTAATTGACTTATGGAACAGAATTTAGAGCTGAACCATAGGTAATAGTCAACTCTGCAAAGAAATTATGAGGCGGTAATAGGCAAAAGGCACAGTCCATGCATATTTATTTATTTAAAATCTACAGAGTTGTTATTCTAAACTGTCTGCTGAAAACCAGATTGTTTCTATTTTGTACATCAAAGTTACAAAAATATTTTGGTGGGAATATTATACAATGTGGGAATCTTGATGTTTGCACCATAGGTTATTGTAATCTAAATATTAGATTAGGAAACATTAGGTTGTTTTCTTTATCAATATCTTTTTAGTTCTTTACAAACAATTTTTAGATAACTCCTGTCTGATTTCGTAGAGCTTAGTAAATTTGGGAATCTTTCATTTATTCTAAATGCCTTTATGAGTTAAGATAAATGTCTATGTACTTTATATATGGTAAGAGAGAGCATAATTCCTATTCTGGAACAATGAATGACAGCCTAATACATATTGAAATAAAATTATAATTTTTCTTGAAGTACTTTTATGAACTTCTCAGAAGGTATTTAAATAGTCAAGGAAAGTTATATATATTTCCTGGATGAAAAATATTGTGACATTATGCATAAAAATGATTGGCCATTTAAAAACTCATAACATAGATGAATGTCTTTAAAATATAAAATGAGACTATGCACTAAGACTCTGATGTTTTTTATTACTTTGCTACTAGAGCACTAAAATCTGTTCCTTTCTAACATTTGCATTTTATTAACTATGAAGAATATACTGAACATCTAAGACACAGTATTTTTTAACTACAAAAAATATATTAAAGGGTGTATATTTAAAGTTAAAAATCATATACAGACTATAACTTGTTAAAAATCCTGCATTGTAGGATAAATAAAACAAATTCATATAACTGGAAATAACCACAATATTTTAACACTATTAAAAATTCTATCTGTATCATATCAAACACATTTCTACCATTTTGCCTTATGTTTTTACTCCTACTAAGACCTCTAAATTATTATTATTTGCTAATACCTCATACTCCTGTACTGTTATCACTGGGAACATAGATACCATTCTTTTTACTAAGATATTCCTTTCTATTTTTACTTAAATGGCAAAAATCCAAATTCCTTTTATCTGATAAAAGGTGACTAGCTCTTGCCAGTGAACATTTTCTAATATTCTTAAATTTTGGTTAAGTCATAATGATTTTGATCATGGATCACATGAGCCAACTCAGATTCTGAGTTACAATCTGAGGTATAATAAATTGTAAGATAACCTCCCTGATCTTCAATTTACTCATTTTTCAAAGTTCATTTTTTAATAGACTATCTTCGTGGAAACAAACTCCATCTTCTTTATCTGTTCATCTATCAATAGATATTAAAGTTGACCTAGTGGTGCAATATCTATCTGAAATAGTGTTTTCATTCTTTGAGTAAATACCCAGAATTATGAAATTGTATATTTCTATTTTTGTTGTTTTTTGAGGATCCTCCATACTATTTTCTACAGATATTGCACAAATTTTCATTGTTGTTAGTATTACACAAGGGTGGAGCTGTCCACCTCCTCACTGATAACTATTTCTTGTCGTTTTGATAATAGCCATTCTGAGAGGTGTTAGGTGCTATCCCATTGTGGGTTTGATTTGCATTTTCCTGATAATTAGTGATGTTTAGCATCTTTCCATGTGTCATTGGCCATCTATATATCTTCTTTGGAAAAATGTCTATTCAGGTCTTCTGCCTATTTTAATCAACTTGTGGTTTTGGTGTTGAAACGTAGAAGTTCTTTATATATATATATATATATATATATATATATATATATATATATATAGGATATTAACCCCTTATCAATATAACATTTGCAAATATCTTCTTCCATTTAGTTCCATTTAGTTCTTCTTCCATTTAGTTCTTTATATATATATATATATATATATATATAGGATATTAACCCCTTATCAATATAACATTTGCAAATATCTTCTTCCATTTAGTATATTGCCTTTCCATCTCATTGATGGCTTCCTTTGCTATGCAAAATCTTTTTATTGTTTAAGTTTTTGTTTAAATTCCAGTTAGTTAATATACACTGTAACATCATTTTCAGGTATAAAAATAGTGATTCAACACTTCCATAAAAAAACAGTGCTCATCACAAGTGTAATCCTTAATCCCCATCACTTATTTAACTCATCGCTCCACCCACTGCTATCTAGTAATAATTACTTTGTTCTCTATAGTTAGCAAATTGTTTCTTGGTTTGCCCCCTCCTCTCTCTTTTTTTTTTCCCCATTGCTCATTTGTTTGGTTTCTTAAATTCAATATATTAATGAAACCATATAGTATTATGTTTCTCTGACTACTTTCACTAAGCACAGCACTCTCTAGTTCTATCTATGTCATTGGAAGTGGTAAGATATCATTCTTTTTATGGCTGAGTAATATTCCATTACACACACACACTCACACACACACACACACACACTCCACATATTCTTTATCCGTTTATCAGTTGATGGACACTTGGACTATTTCCATAATTTGGCTATTGCAGATGATGAAGCTATAAACACCAGGGCACTTATGTATTTGATTTAGTATCTTTTTTTTTATTCTTTGGGTAAATACTCAATAGTGGAATTGCTGGATCATAGAGTAGTTCTATCTTTAACTTTTTTAGGAATCTTCATACTGTTTTCCAGAGCAGCTATACCAGTTTGCATTCCCAAAACAACATTTGTTCTTTTTTCTCTACATTCTCACCAGCACCTGTTGTTTCTTGTGCTACTGATTTTAGCCATTCTGACAGGTGTGAGGTGATAACTCGTTGTAGTTTTGATTTGTATGTTCCTGATAATGAGTGATGTTGAGCATCTTTTCGTATATCTGTTAGCCATCTGCATATCTTTTTTGGAGAAATGTCTACTCATGTCTTCTGCCCATTTTTAAAATTGGATTATTCATTTTGGGTATTGATTTATAAGTTGAATCTATAAGTTCTTTATAGATTTTGGATACCAATCCTTATCAGATATGTGATTTGCAAATATTTTCTCCCATTCCCTAAATTGCCTTTTAGTTTTGTTGATTTCCTTTGCTGTGTAGATTTTTATTTTGATGAAATCTAAATAATTTATTTTTTTCTCTAGCCTCAGGAGACATAGCTTAAGGAAGTTGCTATAGCTCATGTCAAAGAGGTAACTGCCAGTGTTTTCCTCTAAGATTTTTATGGATTCAGGGGTCACATTTAGATCTAAGATTTTATTTATTTATTCATGACAGAGAAAGAGAGAGAGAGAGAGGAGAGAGAGAGAGAGGCAGAGACACTGGCAGAGGGAAAAGCAGGCTCCATGCAAGGATCCGGGTCTCCAGGATCACACCCCGGACTGAAGGTGGTGCTAAACTAATGGGTCACTGGGGTTGCCCACTTTTAGATCTTTAATCTATTTTGAATTTACTTTTTTGTTTGGTATAAGAAAATGGTCTAGTTTCATTTTTCTGCATGTTGCTGCCTAGTTTTCCCAAAACTATTTGTTCAAAAGACTGCCTTTTTCTCATTGGATATTCTTGCCTCCTTTGTCAAAGATTAGTCAACCATACAGTTGTGGATTCATTTCTGGGTTTTCTATTCTGTTTCATTGATATATGTATCTATTTTTCTGTCAATACTATACTGTTTTGATCACTAGAGCTTTGCAACAAGACTTGAAGTCTGGATTTGTGACATCTCTAGATATGATTAAGATTCTTTTTCAAGGTTGCTTTAGCTATTCAGGGTCTTTTCTGGTTCCATACAAATTTTAGGATTGTTTAGCTCTGTGAAAAATACTGTTGATATTTTGATAAAGATTACATTAAATGTGTAGATTGCTTTGACTGGGATAGACATTTTAACAATATTTGTTCGTCCAATCCATGAGCATGGAATGTTTTTCCATTTATTTGTGTTATATTCAATTCTTCCATCAGTGTTTTATAGCTTTCAAGGTACAGGTGTTTTACTTCTTTGGTTTGATTTATTCCTAGGAACAGATTTTTTTGTTGGAGCCTCTTGAGTTTTCTATATATAGAATCATGTCATCTGCAAATAGTGAAAGTTTTATTTCTTTCTGGCTGATCTGGATACTTTTTATTTCTTTTTGTTGTTTGATTGCTGTGGCTAAGACTTCCCCTACTATGTTAAAGAACAGTGGTGTAAGTGGACATCCTGTCTTGTTCCTGACCATAAAGGAAAGCTGTTTCATTGTTTCCCCACTGAGGATATTAATTGTGGAGTTTTCATATTTGGACTTTATAATGTTTAAGTATCTCCCCTTTAAACTTCTTTCTTCAGTGTTTTTTATCATAAATCAATGTTGTACTTTGCCAAGTGCTTTTCTGTAATCTGTTGAAATGATGATATGATTCTTAATTTTTTTATTGATAAGGTGTATCACATTGATTGATTTGAAAATATTGACCCATACTTGCAACCAAGGAATAAATCCCACTCGATGAGCTGGCTCTTGCCATTTCCTTCCCTGCCCCCAGCATAAACACAAAGCCACTTGAGGGAAGCAGTTCAGTATGTACCCTGGCTACCCCACTCGCTTATACCACCACCACCTACCCCACTGCTCTGGTGGTATTGCCCCTCTCAGACAAGTTTGCCTTAGTCCCAGAATGGCCATCTCCTCCCACAAAAAAAACAGGAGAAATCCCTGCCCATGTTGTGTCTCCCAACCAGAGTCCTACAGAGCCTGAGTTCTGGTGGATTTGGTGTCAGGTGTCATTTCACAGGCAGACTGGAGCACACCTAGTTAAAATTCTCACATTCAGGCCAGAGACCAAACACTATCCACAGTAGACTGGATGAGCTCTGCATATGACTGGCCTGAAGGACAGAGTAACCAAAGCAGAACAGAGTACACTCAGCACACACCAGAGATAGTCCCCAAAACACCAGACCCTGGGCATTACCTGACTTCTTCTCCATGACATCATTACCTTCAGGAGCAGGACACACGGCTGGACTTTCTAATACAGAAAGGAAGGCAGAAACTTAAACAAAATGCCAAGTTGGAGACATTTGTTTCAAATGAAGGAACTGATAAGACCACAGCCAGAGATCTAAGTGAAACATATGTAAGTAACATGTCTGATGGAGAATTTAAAGCAACAATCATGAAGATAGATATTCACTGGGTTTGAGAAAAGAAGAAGTCAGTGAGAACCTTAATATAGAGATAAAAGAGTAAAAAGAGAATCAGAGATGAGGAATGAAATAAACAAGACTGAAAAAACCCTTGATGCAATGAACAGCAGGCTGGAGGAAGGAGAGTAATGAATTAGTAACCTAGAAGACAAGCTAATGGGAATTAATGAAACTGAACAAAAGAGAGAAGAATTATGCAACATGAGAATAGACTTAGAGAACTTAGTGACTCCATCGATTACAATAAAATTTGTATTATAGGAGTCCCAGAAGAAGAAGAGCAAAAAAAAGAGGCAGAAAATTTATTAAAAAAAAAAAAGAAAATAGAAAGCCTCCCTTATCTGTGGAAGGGAACAGACATTCAGATCTAAGAGTCACAGAGAATTCCCATCAAATTCAGCAAAAGCGGCCCAACACTAAGACATAATTAAATTTGCAAAATATAGTGATAAAGAAAATATTCAAAAAGCAGCAAGGAAAAATAAGTCCTTAACTTAGAAGAGAAGACCAATAAGGCTAGCTGGGTATTTCTCAACAGAAACTTGGCAAGCTGGAAGGGAGTGGCATGATATATTCCACATGCTGATTGGGAAATATCTGCAGTCAAGCGTACTCAATCCAGTAAGACTATCATTCAGAATAGAAGGAGAGATAAAGAGCTTCCCAGACAAAAACTAAGGAGTTCATGGCCACTAAAACATATGTACAAGAAATATTATAGAGGATACTTTGAGTGCAAAAAAAAGAGTCCAAAAGTGACAAAGAATCAGAGAAAATTTCTAGAAACTGGAACAGAACAAATAATAAAATGGCAATAAATACATAACTATCAATAATTATTTTGAATGCAAATGAACACGCTAATCAAAAACATGGGTGTCAGAATGGTTCAAAACAAAACAAAATAAGACCTATCTGCACGATGCTTACAAGAGACTGATTTTTTACCTAAAAACACCCACAGAATGAAAATGAGAGCATGGAGAAACTTATCACATAATGGACAACAAACTAAAGCCAGAGTAGCAATACTTATATAGGACAAACTAGACTTTAAAACAGAGAATGTAAAAAGAGACAAAGAAGGTCATTCTATAATCAAAAAGGGGACAATCCAACAAGATGTAATGATTGTAAATATTTACATACTCAACATGGGAGCACCCAGATATATAAAACAATTAATAACAAACATTAAGGAAAAAACTTTTATTTTGTTGTAGCCTAAACAGTTTTTTTCTTTTTTTTCCTGAAGAGACATGTTCATAAATACTTTGTTAAGCCAATGCCCAAGATATTGCTGCCTATTATTTTCTTTTATGAGTTTTAATGTTTCATGTCTCATAGTTAAGTCTTTTATCCATTTTGAGAGGTTTTTGTGCGTGTGTGTTTGTATGGTATAAGGTAGGCCACTTTCATTTTTGCATGTAAATGTCCATTTTCCTCAACACCACTTATTAAAGAGACTGTCTTTTTCCCCACTATCTATTTTTATCTCCTTTGTTGTTGATTAATTGACCATATAATCATGGGTTTGTTTCTGGAGTCTTCCACCTTGTTCCATAAATCTATGTAACTATTTTGTGGCAATAGCATGGTATTTTAATTATGATAGTTTTGTGATGTATCTTGAAATCCTTTGTCTCAGTGTTTCTTTGGCTATTCATGGTCTTTATGATTCCATACAAATGTTAGGATCATTTCTTCTACTTCTGTGAAAAATACTGTTTCTTTTAAAGATTGTTTTTTTTATTTGAGGGAAAGAATACCTGGGGATTGGGTAGAGGAAGTGAGAGAATCCTGAAGACTCCTCAGTGAGCATGGAGCCCAGTGTGGGGCTCAATCCCAGGACCCTGAGATCATGACCTGAACTGAAATCAAATGTCAGGTACTCCACTGAGCCACCCAGGTGCTCCAGTACTACTGGTATTTTGATAGGGATCACATTGAATCCCTGGGTTGCTTTGGGTAGTATGGGTATTTTAACAACATTCTTCCAATTCATCAACATGGTACCTTTTCATTTTTTGCATGTGTTGTCTTCATATACTTTCAACAATATCTTAATAGTTTTCAGAATATAGTCCTTTCATCTCCTTTATTAAATTTATTCCTAAGTATCACATTCTTTTTGGTGCAATCATGAGCTTGTTTAATTTTTCTTTGAACTATTTCATTATTATTGTATAGAAATATAATAGATTTCTGGACATTAATTTGTAATCATGCAACTATACTGAATTCACTTATTAGTGATAGTAGTTCTTTAGGGTTTTCTAGAAATAGTATTATATCATTTGCAAATCGTGACAGTTTTATTTCTTCCTTATATGGATGCCTTTTATTTCTTTTTCTTGTCTGATTCCTATGTCTAGAACTTTGATCATAATGTTAACGATAAGTGGAAAGAATATACACACCTGCCATTTCCCAATGTTAGAGAAAAAAACTTTCATCTTATCTCCATTGAGTATAATGTTAGCTGTGTGTGTGTGTGTGTGTGTGTGTGTGTGTGTGTGTGTGTAGCCTTTATTATGTTACAGTCTATTCCCTCTAAATCTACTCAGGTAGGTGCTTTTATCATGAACAGATGTTGAATTTTGTCACTTTTTTTCTGCATGTTTTGAGATGATCATATGCTTTTATCCTTTATTTTGTTAATTATTTAACATTGATTGATTTGCAATTATTGAATAATTCTTGCATCCCTAGAATAAATCCCTAGAATGACTGTGGTACCTGGGTGGCTCAGTTGGTTAAGCACCAGCCTTAGACTCAGGTCAGGATCCCAGGGTCCTGGGATTGGGCCCCATGTCTGGCTTCTTGCTCAGCAGGCCAACTGCTTCTCCCCTCCCCTGCCCCTCTCTTATGCTCTCTCTTGCTATCTCTCTCTTTCAAATAAATAAACTATATATATATATATATATATATATATATTAATCATGACATTTCTAATGTATTATTCAATTCTGTGTGCAAATATTCTGTTGAGGATTTTTTCATGTATATTCATGAGAGATATTGGCCTGTAGTTAGTTTCTTTCTTTCTTTCTTTCTTTCTTTCTTTCTTTCTTTCTTTCTTCTTTCTTTCTTTCTTTTTTTCTTTCTTTCTTTCTTTCTTTCTTCTTTCTTTCTTTCTTTCTTTCTTCTTTTTTCTTTCTTCCTTTCTTTCTTTCTTCTTTTTCTTTCTTTCTTTCAAGAGAAAGAGGGTTGGGGGAGGAGCAGAGGGAGAGAGATAAGCAGACTGCAGTGAATGCAGAGCCTGAGGTGAGGCTTGATCCCACAATCCTGAGATCATGACCTGAGTTGAAATCAAGAGTTGGATGCTTAATTGACTGAGCCATCCACATACCCCTATCATTTTCTTTTTTCAAATGTCTTTGGTTTTGGTATTACAGTAGTGCTGACTTCACAGTATGAATTTAGAAGCTTTCCTTCTATTTTTTTGGAACAGTTTGGAAAAAAAAAATTGTAATTCTTCTTTGAACGTGTGGTGGAAATCACTTGTGAAGCCATCTGGTCCTGGACTTTTGTGTTAGGAGTTTTCTGGCTACCAACTCAATTTTGTTACTAGTTTTTATTTTCTTTTTTAAAAAATTTTATTTTCTTTTTTTAAAGATTTTTTAAAAAGATTTTATTTATCTGTCACAGAGAGAGAGAGTACAAGTAGGGGAAGCAACAGAGGGAGAGGGAGACGCCAACTCCTGGTTCAGCAAGGAGTCTGATACAGGGGCTCAATCCTAGGACTCTGGGATCAAGACCCGAGCTGAAGTCTGGGGTCACCCAGGTACACCATTGTCTTCAGATATTCTATTTCTTCCTGATTTAGTTTTAGAAAACTGTAGGTTGCTTGGAATTTATCCATTTCTTCAAGTCTTCCAATTTGTTAACATGTAATTTTTCGTAGTATTCTCATAATCTTTGGATCTTTGGTTAATACATTGTTAATTCTCTTTAATATCTGATTTTACTTGAGTCTTTTTTCTTGATGAATCTGATTAAATGTTCATCAATTTTGTTTATATATTTTTAAAAACAGCTCTTGGTTTTACTGATCATCTTGTTTTTTAATCATTATTTCATTTATTTATGCTGCATCTTTGTTTTCTCTCTCATTCTATTAACTTTTGACTTTGTTTTTCTACTATTCTCTAAAAATTTGAGATTTTTCTTGATTCTTAAGGTAGGCCTGTATTATGGTATCTATGGTAATTCCCTCTTAAATCAATTTTGCTGCATTTCAAAGTTTTTTTTTCTACTTCTATTTGTCACCATTGTTTTTGTTTTTTCTTTCTTTTTTTGATTTCTTTATTGACCCAAAGTATTGTTGCATTACTGTCAATTTCTCCTTTTATGTCTGTTAATATTTGCTTTATATATTTAGGTACTTATACATTGGGAATATAGATTGTTAAATTATTATATTCTCTTTTTAAATTAATTATTTTATCATATGTGCCTTTTTAGGACTTGTAACAGTCTTTGTTTTAAGGTCTATTTTGTCTGATATAACTATTGCTAACTTCACTTTTTAAAATTTTTATTTTACTTCCATTTGAATGAAATAAATTAAGCGTTCACTTTCATTCTGTACGGTTCTTTGAGGTCTGAGTGAATTTTTAGTAGGCATCATAGAAATGAGTCTTGTTTTAATACATTCAGTCACTTTATGTCTTTTTGATTGGAGTATTTAATTCATTTACATGTAAAGTAATTATTGATAAGTTTATACATATTGCCATTTTATTATTTGTTTTCTGATTGTTTTTGAAGTTCTTCCCTGTTTCTTCTCTTGCTCTCTTCCCTTATGGTTTGATGCTTTTCTTGAGTTCCTTTATTCTTTTCCTTACTGTGTATCTAGTATATGTTTGGGGTATGGGTTATATAAGCGACATCCTAAATATATAAAGTATATATTGATTGTCATTGAAGTTCAAACAGAATCTGAAATAACTACATTTTATTCCCCAATTAACTGTTTTATGTATATGATGTCACATTTCACAAACTTTTTTTTAGTTTCTGAACTAAATTTTAGTTATAATTTATTTTACTATTTTTGTCTTTTAACTTTCATACTAGCTTCAAAAGCGATTCATACAATCTTTTTTTTTCTAAATGTATTTTTATTGATGTTCAATTTACCAACATACAGAATAACACCCAGTGCTCATCCCGTCAAGTGCCCCCCTCAGTGCCCGTCACCCATTCACCCCCACCCCCTGCCCTCCTCCCCTTCCACCACCCCTAGTTCATTTCCCAGAGTTAGGAGTCTTTATGTTCTGTCTCCCTTTCTGATATTTCCCACACATTTCTTCTCCCTTCCCTTATATTCCCTTTCACTATTATTTATATTCCCCACATGAATGAGAACATATAATGTTTGTCCTTCTCCGACTGACTTACTTCACTCAGCATAATACCCTCCAGTTCCATCCACATTGAAGCAAATGGTGGGTATTTGTCGTTTCTAATGGCTGAGGAATATTCCATTGTATACATAAGCCACATCTTTTTTATCCATTCATCTTTCGAAGGACACCGAGGCTCCTTCCACAGTTTGGCTATTGTGGACATTGCTGCTATAAACATTGGGGTACAGGTGTCCCGGCGTTTCATTGCATCTAAATCTTTGGGGTAAATCCCCAATAGTGCAATTTCTGGGTGTAGGGCAGGTCTATTTTTAACTCTTTGAGGAACCTCCACACAGTTTTCCAGAGTGGCTGCACCAGGTCCCATTCCCACCAACAGTGGAAGACGGTTCCGTTTTCTCCGCATCCTCTCCAACATTTGTGGTTTCCTGCCTTGTTAATTTTCCCCATTCTCACTGGTATGAGGTGGTATCTCATTGTGGTTTTGATTTGTATTTCCCTGATGGCAAGTGATGCAGAGCATTTTCTCATGTGCATGTTGGCCATGTCTATCCTCCTCTGTGAGATTTCTCTTCATGTCTTTTGCCCATTTCATGATTGGATTCTTTGTTTCTTTGGTGTTGAGTTTAAGAAGTTCTTTATAGATCTTGGAAACTAGCCCTTTATCTGATATGTCATTTGCAAATATATTCTCCCATTCTGTAGGTTGTCTTTTAGTTTTGTTGACTGTATCCTTTGCTATGCAAAAGCTTCTTATCTTGATGAAGTCCCAATAGTTCATTTTTGCTTTTGTTTCTTTTGCCTTCATGGATGTATCTTGCAAGAAGTTACTGTGGCCGAGTTCAAAAAGGGTGTTGCCTGTGTTCTTCTCTAGCATTTTGATGGACTCTTGTCTCACATGGAGATCTTTCATCCATTTTGAGTTTATCTTTGTGTCTGGTGCAAGAGAGTGGTCTAGTTTCATTCTTCTGCATGTGGATGTCCAATTTTCCCAGCACCATTTATGAAGAGACTGTCTTTCTTCCAATGGATAGTCTTTCCTCCTTTATCAAATATTAGTTGACCATAAAGTTCAGGGTCCACTTCTGGGTTCTCTCTTCTGTTCCATTGATCTATGTGTCTGTTTTTGTGCCAGGACCACACTGTCTTGATGATCACAGCTTTGTAGTACAACCTGAAATCTGGCATTGTGATGTCCCCAGATATGGTTTTCTTTTTTAAAATTCCCCTGGCTATTCAGGGTCTTTTCTGATTCCACACAAATCTTAAAATAATTTGTTCTAACTCTCTGAAGAAAGTCCATGGTATTTTGATAGGGATTGCATTAAACGTGTACATTGCCCTGGGTAACATTGACATTTTCACAATATTAATTCTGCCAATCCATGAGCATGGAATATTTTTCCATCTCTTTGTGTCTTCCTCAATTTCTTTCAGAAGTGTTCTATAGTTTTGAGGGTATAGATCCATTACCCCTTTGGTTAGGTTTATTCCTAGGTATCTTATGCTGTGGGGTGCAATTGTAAATGGGATTGACTCCTTAATTTCTCTTTCTTCAGTCTCATTGTTAGTGTATAGAAATGCCACTGATTTCCGGGCATTGATTTTGTATCCTGCCACACTACCAAATTGCTGTATGAGTTCTAGCAATCTTGGGGTGGAGGCTTTTGGGTTTTCTATGTAGAGTATCATGTCATTGGCGAAGAGGGAGAGTTTGACTTCTTCTTTGCCAATTTGAATGCCTTTAATGTCTCTTTGTTGTCTGATTGCTGAGGCTAGGACTTCCAGTACTATGTTGAATAGCAGTGGTGAGAGTGGACATCCCTGTCTTGTTCCTGATCTTAGGGGAAAGGCTCCCAGTGCTTCCCCATTGAGAATGATATCTGCTGTGGGCTTTTCGTAGATGGCTTTTAAGACGTCGAGGAATGTTCCCTCTATCCCTACACTCTGAAGAGTTTTGATCAGGAATGGATGCTGTATTTTGTCAAATGCTTTCTCTGCATCTAATGAGAGGATCATATGGTTCTTGGTTTTTCTCTTGCTGATACGATGAATCACATTGATTGTTTTACGAGTGTTGAACCAGCCTTGTGTCCCGGGGATAAATCCTACTTGGTCGTGGTGAATAATTTTCTTAATGTGCTGTTGGATCCTATTGGCCAGTATCTTGTTGAGAATTTTTGCATCCATGTTCATCAGGAATATTGGTCTGTAATTCTCCTTTTTGGTGGGGTCTTTGGTTTTGGAATTAAGGTGATGCTGGCCTCATAGAACGAATTTGGAAGTACTCCATCTCTTTCTATCTTTCCCAACAGCTTTAGTAGAATAGGTATGATTTCTTCTTTAAACGTTTGATAGAATTCCCCTGGGAAGCCATCTGGCCCTGGACTCTTGTGTCTTGGGAGGTTTTTGATGACTGCTTCAATTTCCTCCCTGGTTATTGGCCTGTTCAGGTTTTCTATTTCTTCCTGTTCCAGTTTTGGTAGTTTGTGGCTTTCCAGAAATGCATCCATTTCTTCTAGATTGCCTCATTTATTGGCGTAGAGCTGTTCATAATGTTTTTAAAATCGTTTGTATTTCCTTGGTGTTGGTAGTGATCTCTCCTTTCTCATTCATGATTTTATTAATTTGAGTCTTCTCTCTCTTCTTTTTAATAAGGCTGGCTAATGGTTTATCTATCTTATTAATCCTTTCAAAGAACCAACTCCTGGTTCTGTTGATCTGTTCCACAGCTCTTCTGGTCTCGATTTTGTTGAGTTCTGCTCGAATCTTTATTAACTCTCTTCTTCTGCTGGGTGTAGGGTGCATCTGCTGTTTTTTCTCTATCTCCTTTATGTGTAAGGTTAGCTTCTGTATTTGAGTTCTTTCCAGTTTTTGAATGGATGCTTGTATTGCGACGTATTTCCCCCTTAGGACTGCTTTTGCTGCATCCCAAAGATTTTGAATGGTTGTATCTTCATTCTCATTAGTTTCCATGAATCTTTTTAATTCTTCCTTAATTTCCTGGTTGACCCTTTCATCTTTTAGAAGGATGGTCCTTAACTTCCACGTGTTTGAGGTCCTTCCAAACTTCTTATTGTGATTTAGTTCTAATTTCAAGGCATTATGGTCTGAGAATATGCAGGGGACGATCCCAATCTTTTGGTATCGGTTCAGACCCGATTTGTGACCCAATATGTGGTCTATTCTGGAGAAAGTTCCATGTGCACTTGAGAAGAATGTGTATTCAGTTGAGTTGGATGTAAAGTTCTGTAGATATCTGTGAAATCCATCTGGTCCAGTGTATCATTTAAAGCTCTCGTTTCTTTGGAGATGTTGTGCTTAGAAGACCTATCGAGGGTAGAAAGAGCTAGATTGAAGTCACCAAGTATAAGTGTATTATTATCTAAGTATTTCTTCACTTCGGTTATTAATTGGTTTAAATATTTGGCAGCTCCCACATTCGGGGCATATATATTGAGGATTGTTAAATTCTCTTGTTGGATAGATCCTTTAAGTATGAGATAGTGTCCCTCTTCATCTCTCACTATAGTCTTCGGGGTAAATTTTAGTTTATCTGATATAAGGATGGCTACCCCTGCTTTCTTTTGAGGACCATTTGAATGGTAAATGGTTCTCCAACCTTTTATTTTCAGGCTGTAGGTGTCCTTCTGTCTAAAATGAGTCTCTTGTAGACAGCAAATAGATGGGTCCTGCTTTTTTATCCAGCCTGAAACCCCGTGCCTTTTGATGGGGTCATTAAGCCCATTCACATTCAGAGTTACTATTGAGAGATATGAGTTTAGTGTCATCATGGTATCTATTCAGTCCTTGTTTTTGTGGATTGTTCCACTGAACTTCTACTTAAAGGGAAATTTTAAGAGTCCCCCTTAAAATTTCTTGCAGAGCTGGTTTGGAGGTCACATATTCTTTCAGTTGCTGCCTGTCTTGGAAGCTCTTTATCTCTCCTTCCATTTTGAATGAGAGCCTTGCTGGATAAAGTATTCTTGGTTGCATGTTCTTCTCATTTAGGACCCTGAATATATCCTGCCAGCCCTTTCTGGCCTGCCAGGTCTCTGTGGAGAGGTCTGCTGTTACCCTAATGCTCCTCCCTATAAAGGTCAGGGATTTCTTGTCTCTTGCTGCTTTAAGGATCTTCTCTTTATCTTTGGAATTTGCAAGCTTAACTATTAGATGTCGAGGTGTTGAACGGTTTTTATTGATTTTGGGGGGGGGGAATCTCTCTATTTCCTGGATCTGAATGCCTGTTTCCCTTCCCAGATTAGGAAAGTTTTCAGCTAGAATTTGTTCAAATACATATTCTGGCCCTCTGTCCCTTTCGGCACCCTTGGGAATCCCAATTAAACGTAGGTTTTTCTTCCTCAGGCTGTCGTTTATTTCCCTTAATCTAACCTCATGGTCTTTTCATTGTCTGTCTCTTTTTTCCTCAGTTTCCCTCTTTGCCATCAACTTGTCTTCTATGTCAGTCATTCGTTCTTCCACCTCGTTAACCCTCATCGTTAGGACTTCTAGTTTGGATTGCATCTCATTCAATACGACCTTTTAATTTTAGTACCTTGATTGTGCAAGCCATATACAAAACAATGACTAGAAAACACATAATATGCTATGAAACATGAAGCATTCTAATTTCATTCATACTAAGAAGCATTCCTACCATTGAACATATTAAGACAATCTACAGCTCTAAGGTAGGACTGTACTAAATCTGTCTTTATATCATAATTAGACTGGTTCAGTTAATATAAGTTAGTGTTGCCTTGGGGTCTTACAATTAAGGCCTCATTTCATACAAAGGACACATGAAGTCATTAGATGATGTAACGAACTATTCAGTTTCTCAGAAGCAACCATATTAAATGTTACCTATTTCCTTGAAATGGTTAGCAAGTAGTATTATTCTTAACCTCCTAAAAAAAGGCAGCTATCTTGGGTCTTTATTTCTTAAAATAGATTGACTGACTACCTAGAAATCAGGAGAAAACAGGGATTGATTTTTTTTTTCATCAATTCTAGAGATTCTTACTGGATTTATTCTAAAATAATGATATATCTGATTCTTTTTTTTTTTTTTTTTGCTAATTCCCTCTCTAAATAGAAATTGTCAACATTCTACCTACATATTAGATAGACTCCTGTTCTTCTGCAAAACCATCCTTAATAAGTTCAATTTTTATATTTTATTTTCTAATAGTTTATAAAATGATTTTAATCTTATATCTCATGCATAATAATGGCAATATATTGATATTATGGTTATAATGAATAATTTCTGTGTCTTGCAGTGTAATTTACTAATTGTTCTATACAATGAAGACCTTGAATTCTATGTAATATATTATTTATATTTCTCATTTTTTGTCAGTCTGCATCATAAGCTTTTTGTAAACAGGACATTATGCTTCTTTTATATTTTCAAAACAGTCTGCACAATGATAAACACATAATAAAAAATAGATTCTTAGGTTCATCTCAGCATTACAAATAAAGATTTTCACAATATTTAGCAAAAGTTAAATAAAATCCTGGGGGAAAACAATTTATTAAGGAATGTTTCAATAAATTGGAAAATGAAAACAAGGAATAAGATTTTGGTGGGGATAAAAGAGGACATGAGATTGGAAACGATTGGGGAGATAGCCTGTGGTGAACTTCCATGCCCCAAACTCCTGCTCAATTCCAAATAAATAAATAAATAAATAAATAAATAAATAAATAAAAGGTGATTAAAATGAAAAGAAAAATAGGGGCACCTGAGAGTCACAATCGGTTAAGTGCCCAATTCTTGATTTCAGCTCAGCTCATCATCTCAGGGTCATAAGATTGTGCACTGCTGTTGGGCTCCATGCTGGGTGTGGAGCCTGCTTAAGATTCTCTCTCTCCCTTCCATCCCCTGCTCGCACATGCTCTCCCTCAAGAAGAGAGGAGGGAAAGAAGGAGGAAAAGGGATTAAAATAGGGAAAGTGAGGTGGGAGGAGAGGGAGAGAAAGGACAGGAGGGAAATGGGATAAGGAGAAAGGTAGTAGTACAAGAGCATACTGCTTTCATTTAAAGTTTTTCTGTAATATTGGGACAGTAATTCTACTCTTTGGGTGCCATTCTGAAAATGCCAAACACAAGTGGCAGGAAAATGGGAGCCATTCTATACACTTATGAATGAAACTCAGGGCAATCCCAATACCTTAAAAATTCCACACAATTCAGGACCACTTTGCAATATTGAATATTGAACATGAATCATTGTGAAGAATATCATATAAAAAATGATATGGAGAAAAAAGGGATGAGAATATGGCATATATTATTTGGTTAATGTATATGGTATATCCATTGGGAAAATGGAAAAAAATGTATATAGAGTATATTACTTGGCCTAATACAGTTATGAAAGCCCATGATGAACTATGCAGTTTAGATGCTATTGTTACTGGGGGTGGAATTTGAAGTTGGATGAAAGTCATGCAATACAAAGGAAAGTCTAGGACAGAGAAATAATAGTGTTTTTCTTTCTTGATTTTAAATCCTAAACTCTCAGAGCTTTGGGACTCATGTAAAGTCAAGAATACATTTTTCAACAATATTTTCTTCAAATCAGAAAAAATAAAACTTTTAGCTTATGTCAGTATTTCCCCAGTCCTTGTAGTATTTTTGAAGTCATTTTCATTACATCAAACTTACTATTTTATGGGTATTATTAGCTTTCTTCTTATGGAGTATCCACCTTCCCTCCTAATGAGATTGCTATTACATTTACCTGAAAGATAACAGTTGGAGAAAGTTGACTTAAGTTTGAAATTCTCCACCCTTCCTCAAACCACTCTATGCTCTTTGCCTTAGTATATCGAAAATCCTATTTTCAGATATCTGGCTATGGCATGAATATCTTTCAATGCATAGGTTAGAGGTATCATTTCCAAACATGCATTACATGTGCTTTTCTATGTTTTTTGTTCTCAATTAATTGTATAAATACTGAGAAAACTCTTTCCCAAATCACCAAAGATATTCTTATTGAGAGTAGAAGGACAAAAAAGATTTCTTAATTCAGTAATATGTTGATACTGTTCAATGATATAAAAATTACAATCAAGTATCAGTATTAAAATGATAGAAATGAGAAAAATAGGAGCGCTTTGTGGCACAATTGGTTAAGCAACTTCTCTTGGTTTCAGATCACATCATGAGCTCAGGTTTGTGAGATCAAACCCTACATGGGGCTCAATGCTCAACAATGGAGTTTGCTTGAGATTCTCTTACCGCCTCTCCAACTCATGCTGTCTATCCCTCTCAAATAAGTAAATAAATCTTTAAAATAAAGAAATGAGAAAAATAAGCATAATTTTTAAGAGCATAAACTTCAGGAATTTCCCTGCAATATTGTACAATGAAACCCTTATACAAAAAGTAATCCTTTTCTGTCTTTCTGAGTTAAAGGTTTAAGCTGCAGTGCAATACCTGCAAGTAAATTGTAGAAAATGCCAAATGTTGGCAGGCATGCTGAAAACGACTCCAGAACATGAGAGAATATCATATGCTTAGAGATAACACGTTGAAATTTATGAAATTACCTGTCCACCATGAAATAATAGGCTCTAATCTATGGAGGTATACTTTGCAAGATTTTTTTTTATTTCCTAGTGTGGAAGTTATTACAATTATTATTATTTGTTGCCTCAATATATAGAAGTAAAGGAAGCATATTTTAGTCTAAAAAATAATCAAGCTTCAAATCACCTTTTTATTTAAAGATAACATTTTTTTCACCAATTCAGAAGCTAAATGTAGTCCAAATAAAGGAACAGCTGGCACAGATGTTAAAGAATTCTCTGTTCCTGCTAGTCATAGCTGAAGTTTATGTCTAGCTTTTCTTGGAGCCTCAGAGGAACATAATAACTGGTCAGCTTGAAAGAAAGATGACAAATTTTGCATTTTTATTTTTTACTAGTTAGTTTTGTGAAAATATACTCCTCCAATATAGCAGTATGCTGAGCCACATCTGTTGTAACCTATCAATACCCCTGAGATATGATATCTTAACCCTGCCTGTGACATTATTATAAAAATAGAATAGTTGGAGAGAGTACTCAGATTCTTCTTTCATATAGCTCACTGAGAAGCCCTAAAACATGCAGAAAGATAATGGGCATTAACAGATTTCAAAACTCTGTCACCAAATCCTTTTTTCATTATACCAAAGTACCTGCCAATTGTCCACAGAATGAGTCTTGGCTAGAAAACCTAAGGAATGTTTGTATTCTTATGTAACAGTAGAAACTTCACAAATGTTATGCATTTTCTAAAAAATCCAGATCTTTGTTTGTTTGTGGATAGTGATGGAATTCTAGAAAAACAGGTGATATTTAAGAAAGAGAATATTCTCTGTGGGAATCTCAAATTTCTGCCCATCTTGCAAGTAGAGGTACTGACTGCCTGTGTTCCAAATGCCTTATTTTGTTGTTGTTGTTTTTTAGCAGTTGTAGCAAAAACCTTGGAAGATGTAGATAATGTCTGCCTCGGTAGCAAAAGGCAAGTTCGTTTACTGTCGAGTTTAAGAAAAATAGTGTACCTGGAGCATAGGTTGAGCAGGCTGCAGCTCACTAAAAACATTGGTGGGTTTTTTAATTTTGTTTAACATCAGGGTTCCTCTTTTGTAATACACCTACTCTGTGTATAATAAATACTCTGTGAGAAATGGGAAGGGACCAACTACAGTTGCTGATTTTCTGGCTATTGCTTTTGCTAAAAAAAACAAAACAAAACAAAACAAAAAAACAAAACAAAACAAAAAAACAAAAAAACCAAACCAAAACAAAAAAACCTTTTTTCCTCCTGACCCAGTAGTCTTATGTCTTTGGCCACCATGTATGAAACCGGGGCAGGCTAACTTGTTAGACTGAAAGTAGGATAAAAAATCTCTAACTCTTCCAAGTCCTTGACAGCAATATTGAGCTAACAGACATAGAAGAAATATTTTCATTTAACTTCAGGAAGAAAAACTTGACAGGACATTAGGTTTAGAGGCAGTTTACCTATCTTAATGCCCTCATTTCTTCTATTACCCCCAATGTATTTATTTTATTTTTCTTTTGGGAAAAAATATTAGGGAGTTGTGCTCATTACCCTTCTTTTTTTCCCACTCCAGATCCAAACCCCATCCACATCCACTCTGCTCTGTGCTTAAATACTTCCCACCCCCAATAGTGTGGCATCTGTGGGGTTTTTGGAGCCCAGACTTCTGGCTGTAATTAGACCATGGGGATAGTGCCAGATATTTGGAGTGAGAAAAAAAAAAGAGTAGGTTTTAGTGTTTAGTTTTTGGTTCCTTTTGAGAAGGGTTACTGGGGGTGGGTAGATGTTGATAGATATAAATATAGATACAAATAAAGATACAGGTTACCCAGTCATTGTATGTCCCTCTCTGGGTTCCATGTTTCCTGCAAATGGCTCTCCTGGCCTGGGAGCTGTTCAGCGGTGTACTACTTGATATTATGCGCTGAGCCAGCACATGACTGGTTCAAACTATGTGAACCATTTATTGCCACACTTTTGTCACTTGTGAAAATTCTGCACAAAACAATGGGACCTTGTCAGGTCTGCTACTAAGCAAGATCCAGATTTTATCAATGCTCAGTAAATAATTTTGAAAAAATAATTGAGCTCACTTACTCATAAAACTTATATATGGCCAGACCACTTTATATTTATGTGCCATTTTTATATGTTGAAATGCAGAAAGCTCTTTAGCTCTTCAAATCTCTACCAAACTATTTCTTAACATGCTATATGGCCCAAAGTCCAGACTCAAATTCTCAATATTAGAAAATAGAATACCCACCTTTTCAACAGCGGTTGTGACTAACTAGAAATGGGGCACTTCTTGCTTAGGGAGGCCTAAAATCAATTGATAAACTCCACATATCGATGGACAATGTGTTGACTTCTGAGTATTATGTATGCTCGTGTAGCCACCCCCAAACCATACGGAAATTCACTCCCCATTTTTCAAGTTTGTTACCTTGCATCTGATCTTAAATCACTTTCTGACAACACTCGCCATAGATGATTGCTGCCTGATACATCTTGGATGTCGTACCTATGAAAAAATAGAACACATTTTGTATTTTTCGTGTATCTGGCTTTTCTTGATTATATTATTTTTGAGCCCATGCATATTAGTAGGTCTATCAGTAATTATATTAGTACTTATCACTGAATATACAATTATATGAATATATGTAAGGTGTTTACTGTCCTGCCGGTGGATAGTTAGCACATTTACATAATTACTAGGAATAGGCTGCTATGGACATATTTGTATGTCTTTCTATATTTCTAGGTTTTTGTTTCAGATAAACGCCTAGAAGTGGAATGTTTATCTTTTCACAAAAATCCTCAACCGTCCTACAAGTTGGTTATACATTTTCCACGTCAATCAGTAATCTGTGAAATTCTCTATGATTCAGCATCTTGCCAGAATTTGTTTTCAGTCTAATTGATTTTAGTTATTCTGGTAGGTAGACAATGTTGTATCAACCTTGTTTCAATTTGCATTTCTTCAATTACTAATGATGTCTTTTGCCTTTTCACAAGCTTATTTGCCACATACATAAAAATGGGCCATGCATACCAAATAAATAAACAAATATATATATGCACACATCTTTTGAAGTATTTTTCAAATCTTCGCTAATTTTGTTTTTTAAAATATTTTAAAAAATATTTATTTATTTATTTATTTATTTATTTATTTATTTATGAGAGAGAGTGAGAGAGAGAGAGAGCATAAGGAAGAGGGTCAGAGGGAGAAGTAGACTCCTGCTGAACAGGGAGCCCAATGCAGGGCTCGATCCTGAGACTCAGGCTGACACTTAACTAATTGAGCCATTTAGGAACCCTGTTTTTTAAATTATTTTTAATATTGATGTGTAGAAGTTCCTTACATATTTTTTTCACATTAGATCATTGCTTGATCTTATTCTTCAACTGTTTTTTGCCTCGTCTAGTCTATGATTTCCCTACTGATCTCTCTTTTGATGAAAAGAAATGTTTATTCTTTATTAAGTCACTATTTGTTTTACTTTTTTGTTTATAGCGATTGCTTTCTTGTCTTCTTTCAAATAAAATATTCTCAATGTAAGGCATGGATATATTCTTTGTTCTACTAGGAGATTTATGAACATTGTGTTTATATATATGAACCTTCTTAAAATGATTTTTTTGATATGAGGGTTGATTCAAAATGTTATGAAGGTGTTTAGAAAACTTTTTTTTTTAAGCAAAGGAGAGAAAGAGCACATGCAAGTGGGAGGCAGAGGGGCAGAGGGAGAGGTAGAGAGTGAATCTTAAGTGGGCTCCACACCCAGCACGGAGCCCGGTGGGGTACCTGACTTCAGGATAGTGAAATGATGACCTTATGACCTGATCCAAAAGCCAGAGTTGGATACTTAACAGACTGAACCACCCAGGTGCCCCCCCCTTTTTTTATATGTATATATCTATTTAGCTCCAAAAAAATTATTGAAAATACATTCCTCCCCTTTGAGCTGACTTGGTCAATATTCCATTGTTTCTAAATACATACATCACTTTTTGGACTCTCTTTTATTATTTTAATTTTTTTTGTCCCATCCTCATATCAATACTTATTATTATGATCATGCTTTAGCCTTGAAGTTGGGTAATGTAAGTCTCAATGTTGTTTTATATTTTTCAAGATTTGTTTTTGGCTACTCTTTATCTGTTACATATAGGTATATATTTTAGAATCAATTTAACAATTTTTTAAAAGATCACCTTTATGAGAATAAATATATTAAGAGTACAAAGTGTTTCAGTTTCAGTGATCATGGTATATGCCTCCAATGATCTTAACCTCTTTTAAAATCCCCATCACAGTGTTTTCTAATTGGGGTAAAAGTCAAATGCATGTCATTCTATTTAAAATTAGGTAATTTATACTATTCTTCTATTGTAAGTAGTTTTGTTTTTCTTAATTTAATTGTTATTGATTTATTGCTAGAAATTCAGCTGCTTTTATTTTAGCTGCTTTTTATATAATCTTACATCTTACAATTTAGCTAAATTCATCTTTTAATGTTTTTTTCAATTTTTTCTGTTTTTTCTCTTTTAAAAAAATTTATTATAAAAATATAGTTGACATACAATGCTCCCTTAGTTTCACGTGTGCAGCAGAGTGATTCAACAATTATATTAATTCCACAATGCTCACCATAATAAGTGAATTTACTGTCTGTCACTATATAACATTATTATAACATTGTGAACTATGTTTCTTATACTGTACTTTTCATCCCCTATGTGTTAATTATTTTATAAATGGAAGTTTTTACCTCTTATTCTGCTTCATCTATTTGTCCCATCCCACCATCCTTATCCCCTGTAGCAATCATTAGTTTGCTCTCTATAATTATGAGTCTGTTTCTATTTTTTTGTTTTGTTTTACACATCAATTGATTTACAGATACTGAACCAATCTTGCATACCTGGGATAATTTCTACTTAAGTGAGGTAAATGATTTTTTTTTAGAGCATCTTGAATTCAGCTTGCTAATATTTTGTTGAAGACTTTCCATCCATGTTCATGAAACATACTGGTCTGTAGTTTTCTGTTTTACCTGTAGCATTTTTGTTTGGCTTCAGTATCAAAACCTCACAAAATAAATTTGGAAGGTATCCTTCATTATTATTTGTTGAAATAGTTTGAGAAGAGTAAGTATTAATTATTCTTTCAATGTTTGGTAGCATTCATAATTGAAGATATTTAGTCCTAGATTTTTGTTTTTGGGGTGTTTTTTGAACATCTATTCAATTTGGTTCCCAGTAATCCCTCTTTTCAGATTTTCTATTTCTTCCTGATTCACTTTGGGAAGATTATATGTTTCTAGGAACTTTTTTTTTTTTTTTATCCTAGGTTGTCCAATATTGACATACAATTTTTGAAAGTAGTGCCTTACAATCCTTTGTATTCTGGTGTGAATTCTCTTTAATTTCTGATTTTATTTGAGTACTCTCTTTTTTTCTTGATGAATCTGGCTAAGGGTTCATGAAGTCCATTTATTTTGTTTTATTTTTTTATAGGACCAGCTCTCAGTTGCATTGATCTCTTTCTTTCTCTGATCCATTTTATTTTCACTCTGATTTTTTTAAATTTTTTAAAATTTATTTATGATAGTCATACAGAGAGAGAGAGAGAGAGAGAGAGAGGCAGAGACACAGGCAGAGGGAGAAGCAGGTTCCATGCACCGGGAGCCCAATGTGGGATTCGATCCCGGGTCTCCAGGATCATGCCCTGGGCCAAAGGCAGGCGCCAAGCCGCTGCACCACCCAGAGATCCCTCACTCTGATTTTTTAATTTCCTTCTACTAATTTGGGGCTTTGTTCTTTTTTTCCTTTTGTCATCCCTGTAAGCATAAGGTTATTTATTTGGGATTTTTTTTGTTTTTGTTTTTTGAATTTGGCATATATATTGTTTTAAAGTGTATATTTCCTGATGTAAGTACTGTTACATAGGCTTTTTGTTTTTTTGTTTTCTTTTCCACTTTCATTTGCTTGGAATATTTTTCCATGCCTTAATTTCCTGTATGTATACTTAGGTTTCAAGCAAGTCTTAGAGAAGATATGGATAGGTCTTTTTTTTTTTTTAATCCATTCAGTCTCCCTATATATTTTTATTAGAACATTTAATCTATTCACATGTAAAATAATTATCTGCAGATATGTACTGTGTACCTCCTGCCATTTTGTTGTTATTAGAGTCCTCTTCATTTCTTCTCCTGTTCTTGTCTGTGTGTGTGTGTGTTTGTGTGTTTATGTGTTTGAGTGATAATGTTGTTTAGTACAATGCTTGAATTCATTTTCTTAATTTTTTGTGTATCTGTTTTAGATTTTTGGTTCATGGTTACCGTGAGGTTTAGATATCACTTTCTAAGTATATAGCAGTATCTATTAAGTTGATGTCACTTAAGTTCAAAAAAATTGGAAAAGTACTACTTTTTTATTCCCCACCCCACCCCTGAGTTGGATGTATATGATGTAATATTCTACATCTTTTTATTTTGTGATATCCTATTTTTTAATATAATGGATTTACTTCTTTTGTCTTTTAACATTCATATTAGCTTTGTGAGTGATTCATCAGCTACTTTCACTATATTTTTTTTTTTTTCACTTATGAAAAAGTTTTCTAATTATGGTCTTCTCTCTTTTCCACTAAAGAAGTTCCTTTAACATTTCTTGACAGGCTATTTTAGTGGTGATGAAATCCTTTACTTTTTCTTGTCTGGGAAACAATTTCTGTCTCCCTCCATTCTGGTTGATAACCTTGCTGGGTAGAGCATTCTTGGTCATAGGATTTTTTTTTTCTTTTCAGCACTTTGAATATATCATGTTACTCTCTCTGGCTTGCAAAGTTTCTGCTGAAAATTAGCTAAATAGACTTAGTCATTTTCCATGTCTATAACTAATTGCTTTATCCTTGGTGCTTCTAAGATTCTCTCTTTATAGTTACTTTTTGTAATTTTAATTTTTATGTATCTTAGTATGGACCTTCTTGGTTTCATCGTTTTGGGGGCCCTCTATTGTTCCTGGAACGGAATGTCTGTTTCCTTCCTCAGGTGGGGTCATGCAGCTATTTATGCAAATATTCTCTACCCCTTTCTTTCTGTTCTCCTGGCATGCCTAAATACAAATGTTAGTAGATTTGCTTTTGTTCTAGAGATTTTTTACCTACCCTTATTTAATGTTTTTAATATTAACAAATTATCACTATCCTCATTTTTTCTCTTTTTTGCTGGTCAGCTTTCATTATTCTGTCCTTTAGATTGTTGATTCATTCATCTGCATCTTCTAGTCTGCTGGGTTCATTTCAGTTATTGTATTCTTCATGTGATTTTTTTAGAATATATTTTCTCACTTTCTCTTCAAGTTCTCCCTGAGTTTATCCATTCCTCTCAACTTCTGTTAGGCATATTTATGACCATTACTTTGAACTCTTTATCAGATAGATTGCTTATCTCCTCTCATTTAGTTCTTCTTTTGGACGTTTTAACTTATTCTTTCATCTAGAACATACTGCTTTGTCTTCTCATTTTGTTTCACTATCTGTGTTTATTTCTATGAATTAAGCAGAACAGCTACTTCTCTGGTATTTGAAGGAATAGTATTTTGTAGGAACATCTCCTGTGTAGACTGTGCAAGTTTGACATCTTTGGCTGGTTGGCTGGCTGGAGTTGTGTTAGGTATTGGCCACTGGTTGTTGGGCATTTCATGCTGGGGCTATCCTGGTGGAATGGCTGGCATTTATGCAGGTGTGGGCTGGTTGTCCGGGGGTGCTCTGCTCAGCAGGTACCCTGGTGGGTCATTTGGTGATGAGCTGGGTGCAAGTTGTGTTCCTTCAGTGCCCTGGAGAGTAATTTGGAGCTGGAATATGTGTAGTCCTATGTCACCTTGGTGAGATGGCTGAAGCTGTAATAGGCTAGCATTGTTTGGGTATGTCCTGGTAAATGCCATCCTAGGGTCACTTCAGGGGAACAGCTTTAGTTGAGCAAGTGTGTGTGTGTGGAGGGGCTGTCATGTGAGATGCACTGGGACTAGATGGGCTATGGCCTGGGGCCCTCTAAGGGGGCAGGCCACCTAGGGTAGCCAGACCCTGCCCCTGTCTGGCCCATCAAAGTAGAGGGCAACATTAACATTGGCACTTGCTAGCATCTCTGCACAGCTATTCCAGTAGCTCTCCTGTTATTTGCAAGATGCTCTAGGACTGGTCCCTTTATATTCTACTTGATCTTTTAGAACACAGCATTTTGTGATTCTTTGGGGTTGGTGTGGTCTAGGGCCCAAGGACTCACTGAAGTAGCAGACTGGTTAGGACACCCATACCTTGCTCCTCTCTGTGCTATCAAGGTAGGAGACAAAAGTACTTGATAGCCCCTCTGGTTCTGGAGAGTCTTCCATTAGCGCTGCCCCCCCTAACCATTTGGTTGAAGGTTAGTTCTTTTTTTTATCTAGACACTCTAATAAACTATGGCTTTTTTTTCCCTGTGCCTCAGGGGCAAAGTGGTCCTTCAGTAGTCTTTTTCCTAACTGTAATTTGTAGCATCAGGGATGGGGTTCCTGTCATTAGAATATCTTTATCTCTCCTGCCTTTCTCTCTGTGGTCCCTCTATGCTTTTGTTGTGCAGGAGCTGTTGCATCAACTTTCAATTCACTGAATTTTTAATATTTTCCAATTTTTCTTGTGATTTATTTTTTGATCAATAGGCTATTTATAAAATCCACATTGTTTTGTTAAGACAAGGGTGACAATCAATAAGTGGAGATAGAATTCAGCTTTTATTTTTACCATTTTATTTTTACCAAAATTACCCCAATATACAATTTTCTTCAGAGAATGAAATCTGTGAGTTTCACCCTTCTTAAGAAAACTGACCTCATTTATTCTCAAATGACATGCCTGTCTATATAAAATCTTACTCTGTGATTTCATTGGAGATTTCCATTCCAAAGAAGAAATGATCAATGTTTTAAAAATAATTTAGTATCTTGGCAATACCATTTTATAGCTAGTATCTTAGGGGAAAAAAATCTCTCAGGTTTACTTTCTTGTCTGACTTCCATCTAATCACTAATATTGCTACATTAGGCATTTCTATCTATGAAAAGGAAAGTATAGATGAAAATACTATAAATGAAAACATACATTTGAAAATGCCATTTTTTTAAGTATACAAATATCTGTTTTGCCAGGGGAAATATCTTAAATTCATTTTGTACTTCAGTTTATCCATGTCTTTTCTAGGTACACTCTCTATTTCAGAAAGTTGTGTTGAAACAATCATGAAGAAAGCACATTGAAAGAAACTCTTAAACTCTCTACCAAGATCATCCAAACTTTATTGAAATTGACTGTTTTTTCTTCTGAATTAAATATTTACTGCAAGAAATTAAGAGAACGTCAAAGTTGCCATATGTTTGTTTTTCACAAATTATCAACAGAAAACTTGTTCCTGGACTGTTGATAATTTGTCAGCAATTATTAATAGGTATTGACACTGACAAAGTTCCCACTGGGGTTTAGTCTTCAAAATAGTTGAGGATTCAAAACTTATCAGCAAGCAGCTGCTGCTATCATCAAGTGCACATTGCAGTTCTATTTTATAAGGAAGTATTTATTTTAAATAGAAATTTTTGAAAAATGGTGATTGTTTTATATCATAAATTTATTTTCAAATTTCAAGAGTACCAATCAGAATATATGCAGTTGGTAATAACCTTAGTAAAACAAAAACACACTCAAAATCTTAATTTTTAAAATAAATCCTTATTAAAAATAAATCCTTATTTCTATCAATGTTTCACATAAATATACTCTACAAGGTTAAATAACTTTAGAAAAAAATACAAAAATAAGCAGTGCCCAGTTTCAATTATTTTAACAACTCTCTTTGGGTCAGTTGGTGATTTGTTATTCTTGGCTGGGTCCACTTATTTGTCTCAGGGGTCAACTAGTTTATTTGTTTATGTAGGCTGCCCATACATGCAATGACTAGAGAAGCTGCTATATTTCACATGTCTCACATACTCCAGTAAACAAGTCTGGCCATATTCCTATGGTGTTGATAAAAGTACTAGAGAGAGAGGAGGGGTGGGAAACAATTACATAAGCACATTTCAAGCTTACATTATGTCTCATAACATCCAATCTGTCAAAGTAAATTACATGACCAAAAACAGAGTCAACCATGGGCAAATTATAGTTTTATGGCAAAGGACATAGACAGAGGGAGGGATTAAATATAGAAATCAATGGCACCACCTACTATGCTATCTATAGGCCTTTAAATTAAATATTTTACCTACTTACACATTTCTTATATTTGTGTATATGTGGTAAGTTATATCAGAAAATTTATAGTTAAGTTGAGATTACTAGGTTAAATAATATTGTTTCTATATGTATTGGTATATATATATATAATCAAATATATATCAAATCAAATATATAATATATCAATCAAATCAAATATATATAATCAAAATAAAGACGTAAGAAATTGTATGTAAGAGAAGATTATGCACTTTAAAAATGCACAGAAAATATTGATTATCAAGGAAAAATCTGCATGTGTTGTGGATGGTAGGTCAAAGTCTCAACTTTGGCTACTTGATGAGCCATATAACACTGGAGGCTTGGATTTTAAGCTTTGATTTAGAATCCCCAGAGGTGGGGCACAGAGCAACAGCAGCACAGCCTGATGACAATGGTTCAAAGCTGGGATTACTTAGGACTCAGGGGGCAGTCATAGAACAGCAGGAGCTTGACCCATTTGATGTCACATGAAAGCCCCAATTTAGGACCTAGAGGACATGGTGCAGTGCAGCAGCAGTATGGCTCTAGGAACGGCAGGTTAAAGCCATTACCTGGGTGTGGGGGCAGAGCACAGAGCAGCCATGGTTCTGGTCTTTTGCAGATGACAAGGCTCTATGGTGCCTGACACTAGAGAGCTGGCCCAGCGGTAACTGAGGCCTCAGGGATCAAGTTCACTACAGCAACTATTCTAGCCCTACCTAGGAGCACCACCACAGAAAACCCAGGCGGCTCGGTTAGTTGGGTTCAGCTTTAGTGAAGATTGGGATACAGGTCACCAGTAGCAAAACTTGCAAATGTCTACGGAAGCAAGGTTTGCTGAGCTTCTCCTTTTTTTTTTCTTCATGGGCTAAAATCCCTCTGAGGGGAGCCCCTTTGGGGCCAAGCTTCTCTGGACTGGGGGGTAGGGTGACACAGGTAAAATGCTTTGTATTTTTTTCTTCCCAGCCATCCTTGGTTTTTGAATTCCACAGGGTTTCTGCAGCTCATTCAGTGTAGTCCAGAGTTTTCCCAGAAGTATTTTCATCGGTTTGTAGTTGTTCAATTTTGTCAGAAAGAAAAGTGTTAGGACCTCCTAGTCCTTTATCTTGTTGATGTCACCCACCAAAACCAAGGTTTAATATGATAGTCTTTGATTAGAATTGTGTTTTCTAAGGATAAAATTTTCTGCTCTTACACTTATTGGAATGAGCTGTGCTCTGCACATGTATGAGCATTTCAGTGATCAATGCTAAGAGCCCATACATACCAAGGTAATATGGAACAAAATCTGGGCCAATTTGAAAAGATTCAAGTTTCTATAGTAATTATTTTGTTGGAATCTGTCCATGCAACTTCTCCCTGAAAACAATTAAATGTTACTTATTCATGTATAGAGAACATTGAGCACACCACCTCCTTTAATAGATATTTTATAAATCTTTGCAGGAAGGAAGGCAGGGAGGGAGGGAAGGAGGGACAAAGGAAAGAAGGAAGGAAGGAAGGAAGGAAGGAAGGAAGGAAGGAAGGAAGGCAAGCTATTAACATGCAGTAAAAATATACAAGGATTCAAGAAAAAAATGGTCCTGAATTTGGATCCTTGCTAAACAAAATACATATTTTCTGAGCCTAGGGAAACTATTTGATTTTCTAAACTTAGCTAGCAATCTTTACAATCTGAACAAAATTTCCCAAGTTGTTGAAAGAATTAAATGCTTTATCAAAAAAAAAAAATGCTTTATCACATGTAAAATTCTCATATCAATGCTACATCCAATGTACTCAAGGAAAAATAAGTATTAACTTTTCTGTCTCTGAGAAGAATTTTATATTAAGAAGAGCACAATGTCAGGTTGTTACTAAGTGTGAAAACTGGAGTTTTGTATGCTGGCTTTCTGGACAGAGGCTGAGCTCTTAGCAACCACACTTTACCACACTCCCTTTACAGAGTAGACTAGAAAATCACTGTGAATTCTATAGAGGAGCCAGGTCTGTCTCACACTTGTCCTGCCTTGTACATCCTGCCAATTTCAGCACTGTGTAAATGTTGCCTCCTCTCAAAATCTGCAAAAATATTTTTTTCTCCCCCCCTCAATATCTTATTTTAATAGAATTAATCCCCATGTGTTTTTAGGACCTTGTCATCCGTATATTTCATTGTAATTATTTATATATCTCTTTCAATCTTTTTATTACTAGCACATGACATATTATCTAAAACATAGTAAGTACTCAATTTTGCATTGAACAAATAATAACTTATGCAAGTGATATTTCTATTGAAAACTATGACTATTGATCATCAAAATACAAAATTCATACTTGTGATGAATAAAGACACATATGCTGTGAAATAATATAAATTTACTCAATATAGAAACAAAAGCAAATGAGATCATAAAATCATCCCATAAATAGACAAGGGCCATTTTCTGTCATTGATGGTTCATGATGAAACATGGTTTGTTTAATATAATTTGTGTTTCCCAAATACCATTGACTAGCATACAGATAAATAAGAGTATTGAAGTTGACTTTAAAGTTATTTAGAAAAATTAAAAAAATAAAAAAAAATAAAGTTATTTAGTCTCTGGATTTTCAGAAAAAAATATATGGGTTGGAAATAGCAAACAAACAAAAAAACCAAGCCACTTGAAAATTTTAAGACATACAGTTAAGTATAAGGTTAAGTTTTCTTCTCTGCACATATTAATGCTTCTCAGAAGACAGACATCATTCCATAAATATTTATTTTCCCAAGTGATCAAGTTTATAACCATTAGTGCCTCATATTAGAGAGTAGAAGTGTCAGGAGAAGAGCATTCAGTTTTAGTTTGCGTTACTTTGTGAGAACTAGAAGTAAAGTGGTGTGTCACTTACAGAAGTGTTCCCACAGTATTTCCCTACATTCCTTTACCTCAATCAACTTGTATGAGAACACAGAAAAATTCTAATAAGAATGTGAATAGTAAGACTATTTTAATCTCCAAAACTGGTCAGTGTTGAAACCACTCCCGCTTTCAAATCCCTTTTCAAACACGGATTTCTTTACAGGACCAAGTTAGGCAGTTGATTTGGGGAGTGTCATTATTATCTTCATTAAAGGTAATAGAAATGAATTTCAGGCATTTTAAATATATGCCTAAAGACCTCAGAATGGACAAACATTTTATAGATGCCACAAGTTAGTATTTTTCATCCCTTAAAATAACTAGTGGGTAACTTACTCAAGTTTTCTTTTGATTATTAAATGCATTTTTACTGTGATTTTATTCGGTCTCATGACTTTAAAAATGTCCCACAAAAGACTTTAAGAAAGTTGCTTTATTTGGTTTAGTGTCAATTAGATATTTTTGAGATTATTTTCTTTCCTAGTTTATTCATTGTAGACGTTATTTATTTTCCTTAGAAAGTTTAGCCCCAGGGTTTCATGACAATGCTATTATATTATAGAATATAAATAGAACTTCAGTCTCCCTTTCCCCCCAACCCCTATAAATTCATTTCTAATGACTGAAGAGCATGCAGAGGCACTCAAATATATATCAGTTTTTTTCAAAGTCCTTATTTTCAGCAAGAAAAAAGAACTCTAAATCGGAACCCATTACTTATAGTTCATTTATTTACTGGTCTAGAAAAGCGAATAACCTCATTATAGCTCAGCTTTGTCTTGCACATATAAGAAATCTTTCATCATTATGATGTAGCAGTTATCTTGAGTAAAAAATGAAATTATTCTTTTAGCAGACTGTCTTCCTCTCTACTTATTAAGTTGTGTTAAAAGTACATTTCTTACAGAAAATGCCAATGTCTGGTTAGATTTTCAACATACTACATTGAACTGACTGCATACATTAAATTGAGTTTTCCAAGTAATATTTTTTCTCATCTCATTTTTTTTCCTCTTTAATTTCAGAAAATACTAAGAACATGTGCCATGTTATTTGCATTTTTGAAGTTTCATCTTATAAGTTCTATTAGGCCAGAAACTGGACTCAGTGAATATGATCTTCAAATTATTATAATTCAAGAATTATATTTATTATTATGTGAGTGAACATACAAAATGTTTTAAAATGATATATACTAAAACAAATTCCATATAGAAAAAAGGTAGTAGTAAGAGACCATCATATTTTATTTTTATATAGACTGCTGAAAAATTCTGTTTGATAGCAAAATATCTTCCTTTGGAATGAAATACATATTGATGAAAATATACTGTGAGTAATTTAATAAGGCCAATACTTAGCTACTCAGTACAGAAAGTGAAGTAAGAAAGAAAGACAAAAGAGTAAACCTAATGTATCCAAAGCAATTAATGATAGTTATATACTCACGGGACAGAAAAGCATGGCTTGCTCATAACCCACTGACAGTAACCTAGGATGCCTCCTTAGATTTACCCCATCTTACAAAAAATATATTTAATTGATTAAAGTCTATTAACTATAGATGTCATTTGAAAAGTTAAAAATAAATAAATTTGGTATATAGAATTGTTTCTCTAATAGTTGTACTGATTTTTGCAATGCCTTTAGCAGTAGAGATATCATGGTGTAAAATCAAGGTACATAGTAGTCTTTAAACTCAGACATCTATAGAAATCACAACAAAAGCTGTGTTATGTTGAAAGTAATAGTAATTAATTACATACTTAACTCACCTACTTGCAGAGTTTTCGAATAGTTGTTTTTTTTTTTTCTTTCTTTCCTACAGTTTCAAGACAGCTATCTTAAATGTTCATTACGGAACATAACAGTAAAAGGAGAGGGAATAGCAAAGTAAATCATCATGGGGTGTTCTTATTTTCTCTGCCTATGCAAACTTCTTTCTCTTCACAAATGTATACATTTTCAAAGATTATTTATGAACTTATTATTTGAGAGAGAGTAAGCAGGAGAGAACACGAGTGGTGGGTGGGGAGTGGGCAGAGGGTTTAGGGAGATGCAGACTCCCTGCTGAGCAGAGAGCCCAATGCCTAAATCCACAATTGCAACCCCTGGATGTTTGAGTTTAAATATATTTAAGGGCAATTTAAGGAAGAGATGTCACTCCCGGCCACTCTCTAGAAGAGTTTGTTGTTGCTGCTGTTGTCTTTGTTGTCGTTGTTTTAAATCTTGTAATCAAATCACAGAAACATGCAAATGGATGTCAGGGGCTTGGAGAAAATGGTGGAGAAGGGAATGGCATATTCCTTTTGGACATACAGTCTTCTTACCACTCTTATTGGCTAGAAAAACACACAGACACACACACACACACACACGCAAAGATGTCTTTAAAAATATCTTAATCAGTTAATTTCACAAAATGTCCTTTTTATTTATTCATGGAATCAGTATATAAATTTATATATATGTTTTATATGTCGAAAAGACATATGTTTAAATAAGTATAGCATACAAACTCATTTCTATCATAAAAACCCTTTCCTATGGTTTAATTTACAGCTTTGCTCTTGCAGATAAAAAAAATCATGCATTTATAATCACTGCCATTTTAGAGTCCCTGAAATAAGACAGTTAATATAAATCAGTCTCCCCTTTATTTTATTTTATAGATACTAAATACTGTAGGTATTTGTGCAATGTGATCACTTTACCTATTTTATATTTCTTAATATATCTCCTGGATCATTTACTATTCTCCTAATTTCAGAACAGAATATATTATGAAATAATTCACCTGCTATCAGTTTATCAAATTACATAATCTACTATTTTTTTAAATTTTTATTTATTTATGATAGTCACACAGAGAGAGGCAGAGACACAGGCAGAGGGAGAAGCAGGCTCCATGCACCGGGAGCCCAATGTGGGATTCGATCCGGGGTCTCCAGGATCGCGCCCTGGGCCAAAGGCAGGCGCCAAACCGCTGCGCCACCCAGGGATCCCCATAATCTACTATTTAACCAATAAAGTAAAACTACAAATTTATAAGTTCCTCCTTGTGAACTGATGTTTCTTTTTTCTCAAAACTATGCATAAAATAATTATCAAATATATCTACTGAACTAATTATAATAAATATTAAAATAAATCAAAATAAGAAACATCATCCAGAGCATGTAGTTAGGTTTGATTTTGATTCACTAGTATTTAGTTCTTTGAAATTGGTTCTTACATGTTTATTTCTTTTTTTAACAATTTCATAATTGCTTATTATATGCCAGTGTGTTTCTAATCACTTTATAAGTATCACCACATTTAATGCTAATAACAACCTTTTGAGATAGGTATTGTCATCGACTCTATTTTACAAAAGAGAAAAATGATGTGCAGATAAATTAGTAAGTTATCCAAGACATTAGAATGGTTACTGACCAAAGTGGATGACCAAACTAGGTTCTTTTCTTAAGATTTTATTTATTTATTCATCAGAGACACACAGAGAAAAACAGAGACATAGACAGAGGGAGAAGCAGGCTCCCAGCAGGGACCTGATATGGGACTCATCCAGGACCCCGGGATCATGACCTGAACCATCCAGGCATCCCACAAATTAGGTTCTATAAGAGTCTACAATGTACAATAAACTTAGTGGGATTTGAGAAAAATACTTCTTTTTTTTTTGAATGTCATATAAACTGATAACATTTTATGCTGACAAACAAGAGAAGGCAGCCTTACACCATTATTCTGTGCTCTATTTCTATTTCTATAAAATTGGCTTTTTTCTCTTTTTAATTTTTTTTTTTTTTTAGATTTTGCATACAAGTGATACCGGACACTCTTTATCTTTCTTTGTCTTACTGCATTTGGTATAATGACCCCCAGTTTCATCCATCTTATTACAAATGGCAAAATTTCTTTCTTTCTAATGGCTGATTACTAATCCATTGTCTATGTGTATGTGTGTATAAAGTAACATTTTCTACAGTCATTTGTTGATGAACACTTAGGTTGCTTCCATGACTTAACTCTTGTGAATAATGCTGCAAAAAATATGAGGGTGCAGATACCTTTTTGATATACTGATTTCTGCTTCTTTTAGTTATATACTTAGAAGTAGGATTTTTGAGCCATATTATAATTCCATTTTAAAATTTTTGAACAACTGTCATCAATGATGGTTAGTGATGCTGAGCATCTTTTTGAGTACCTGTTGGCCATCAACATCTTTTTTGGAGCGGGGAGGGACATGAATTCATATCATCTGGCATTTTTTAATTGCATAATATTTGTTGTGCTATTGAGTTGTAATAGTTTCTTATGTATTTCAGATATTAACCCCTTATCAAATATATGGTTTATAAGTATTTTATCCCATATCTTAGGTTGCTTTCTCAGCTTGTTCATTGTTTCGTTTGTTGTGAAGATTTTTAATTTAATGTAGTCACACTTGTGTTTTTTTGCTCTTGTGGTTTGTGGGTTTGAGTCATATCCAAAAAATTTTGCTAAATCTAACGTCAAGGAGGTTTTCCCCTGTTTTCTTGTATAAGTTTTATAGCTTCAAATATTAAGTTTTAAAATCCATTTTGAATTAATTTTTGTGAGTGACACAAGGTAGGGGATTGTTTTCATTCTCTTGCATGTGAATGTTGAGTTTTCCCAGCACTATTTCTTTTAAAGACTATCTTTCCCCCATTGTGTGTTCCTGGCATCCTTGTCAAATATCAGTTAAATGCATAGGCAGGAGATTATTTCTGGATTCTCAATTCTGTTCCAAAGGTCTATGTGCCTGTTTTTATGCCTGTGACATATAGTTTTGCGATATAGTTTGCGATCAGGACATGTGATGCCTCCAGCTTTATTCTCAAGATTGCTGTGGAGGAGCTATTTTGGAATATTTTGTGGTTTCTTACAAGTTTTAGGATTTTTTTTTTATATCTGTGAAAAATGCCACTGGAATTTTAATAGAGATTACATTGAATCTATAGATTACTTTGGATAGAAATGACTTTTTAAATGATATTATTTCAATTCAAGAAGATGGGACTTTATTTTTTCATTTGTGTCTTCTTCAGTTTCTTCCATCAGTGTCATAGTTTTCAGTGTACAGATCTCTTACCTCTTTGGTTAAATTATTCTGAGGTATTTTATCCCTTTTGATGCTATTGTAAATCGAATAAACTTCTTAATTTCTCTTCATTATTAGTGTATGAAATATAACTGTTTTTATTGTTGATTTTGTATTCTGCAACTTTACTGAATTCATTTATTAGTTCTAACAATTTTTTTGAGGAGGCTTCAGAATTTTCCACATGTAAGATTATGTCTTCCACAAATAGATACAGCTTTACTTTTTCCTTTCTGGTTTGGATGCCTTCTATTCCCTTTTCTTGACTAAATACTGTAGCTAGGACTTCCAGTAGTACGTTAAATAAGAGTTTGAGTGGGCATCCTTGCCTTGTTCCTGACCTTGGAGGAAAATCTTCTGACTTTTCATCTTTGAGTATGAGGTTAGCTGTGGGCTTGTCATAGATGGTCTTCATTTTGTCGAGATACATTCCCGCTCCAGTTTTTTGAGATTTTTTTTTTTTTATTATGAAAGGCTTGAATTTTGGCAAATACTTTTTTTGCAACTGTTGAGATGATTATTTGAGTTTAATTCTTCATTTTATTAATGCAGTGTATCAGATTTATTGATTTGCAGATGTTGCATGGCTGGGATAAGTCCTACTTGATTGTGGTGTATGATCCTTTTAATGCACTCGAATCCAGTGCTAATATCTTATTGAGGGTTGATTATATTTTTAATGCATTTTATATAATGTCCCAAAATAAGGCTCTTTTTGCTGATAGTAAAAATGCTGTAGAGTATGTCACATAAAATAAATTAGTATTTCATGAGTAAAGAATTAAATGATCTCAGTCTAGTCAAAACACCAACAAATAGTATAATATAATTACTATCAACAAAATGAAATAGTGTTTGTGCTGAAAATCCTAATCCAAAATGATTTGTGACAGAGTAAAGAATGGTTTTCTTTTCTCCTAATTTATAATTTAGTCTAGCAAAAACTTATGTATATTTTTATTCATAGCATTTATCAAGGCTAATGTATTAGCTTAAATTTTTTAGGTAAGGTTTCTTAAATCAGAGTGTGAGTGTGATTATGATCTTGTTTAAAATCTCACTTATTGGGATATCTGGTGGCTCAGTGGTTCAGCATCTGCCTTTGGCTCAACACGTGATCCCAAGGTCCTGGGATCGAGTCCCACGTTGGGCTCCCTGCATGGAGCCTGCTTCTCCCTCTGCCTGTGTCTCTGCCTCTCTCTCTGTGTCTCTCATGAACAAATAAATAAAATATTTTTAAAGAACTCATTTATTTTTTCTAATTAATTTAGTGTTAGCATGTTTATAGTGAAAAGGACGTTGCTGTTGACTATTGATATCCACCTCAGCCTGCTTGCTATTTGTCCATAACCAAATATAACATTCATAGACTTTTACCATGGAAATAACATTTATCTCCAGACTTCTTACATATTGAAATATTATGCATTTGATATTTAATACTAGGTTTTTAAAATCTTTCTCACTTTGTCCAAATATTTGGGTATTAAACACTGTTGTATTATTTATAATCAAACTTATTGATTTTGGTATTTTGTGAAATCTGAACAAACACTTAATACAATTTTCTTCCCTTCCAGTCTCACTTTTGCAGATTAAGATGCTATGTACAGAGATTTTAAGTTATAAATCAAATGGGTCATAGTGGTTCATTCATCAACAAAATGTATTAATTGCCTAATAATGTGTTCAACACTCTTCTAGGTGAAGATACAAAAGTGATCAAGATAAGACAAAACTCTAAACATTTTTTAGACTTTAAAGGGGCAAAGACTAAAAATGAATAACTAGAGCAAGATTATTTCATATAGCAATAAATAAAAAGAAGTTAAGGACATCCAGAAAGTGATGTCATTGTTTAGGTAAAAAAATAAGTGTCGATGTCATTTTTTTTTCTTTTTGATGTAAAATAATAATGTTTGCTGCATGACAAGAACACAAGATTTGAAGTGATTGCATTCAAATCTGCAGCTGAGACCAGATTCTTTACTTCAGCCATCTGGATTGAGTGGACATTCAAAAAATCATTATTGTAATATAAAAAAATTTCATTTCCATGTGACTTCACCTACTTGCATATTTATTATATGTTATTTCAAAATATCAACTAAATTTCCAGGTAGTTTCGTTATGATTGCCTGACCCATATTTCAGAATAGTCCAAGAACATCCAAAACTGATTATACATCAACTGATTATACATACATAAATCCAAAACTGATTATCTTGGCAAATTATGTTAATAACTGATGATCTATCTCCTTGCTTTTGATTTATCATAGACCACCTGATGTATTTTAATAGAGTATTTATTTTTTCAACTACAAAATTTTTGTTCAAATGAAACTTTACGTACATTTCCAATATATGAAACAAATTGAACTGGAGCTGGTCTGTGAGTAATCCATTCTGCTTGCCCTCTTTTCTCCATCTACTCAGTAATAACTCAAGAAGTCTTTTTTTTTGCTTTTAAATTTCTCCCCACCTTTATTAATAGACTATGCTTTGTGCTATGTAGCCTGTAGCCTAAAAATACTTTAATCCAATGAGATATCTTTTAGATTGCAGAGAATGGTTTTCATAGACTTTATAAAAAGCATTGAACTGTTCTGATTATGGGTAAAGAAGGAAGTATTAATACTTTTGAGGTGAAATTATTAAAAATAATTAAGCTCTATTTTACTTTAGTATTTATTCATAATAACATTGAGCAATATCAATATCTTATTCACTCTAGGAAGTTCAGTGCATGCTTCTTAGAATATACTGTGTCAATGATTGGCTTTGGGCAGGGTGTAATGAACTGGAAAATCCATAAATTCCTTTCACATTATGCTGTAATACATCATTTTCCTTTTTTATAGAACAAGTGAGGCTTAATATTGTCATTTTTATTATTATGTTTGTTTCCATAACCGAGATATTACACAAAATATTAATTGAATTTTATGAAATATTCCTGAATTACTATTTTAAATGAAGCATGGTGCTACTGCTGAAATGTAATTTGAGCTCACATTTTACTCATTACTGTATTTTGAAACATAATATCTTCAGATTAAAGTAACACTATTTTGTCATAGATGGATGGAAAGTTATATCCTTATTATTATTTTGTGAATAATGACACAGATCCATTTTGCAATTACAAAAAAAAAAAAAACACACTTTTGAGGCTTCCTGTAAGAACCTCGAAATCCCTGTTTATGGGACCAATGATTTATTTTGAAATTGCTCCAGCTTTAGAGTAAATTGTTTATCCTACTAAACATCTTTAAAAGTGTGTTATTTTTCCTAGACATGATTCATTGCCTTCTCCTGCATTTTTTTCCTCAATTACTTCAGTGTTAATTGCTTCCTACAATTAGCATCAGCCTCAGGAACTAGTTACTGCTAAGCAGCATACGTAGAATAAGTATCCTCAACCAGCTCCACAGACTTGTGGTTCATTGGTCTTTATCTCTCTTGTACTTCCATTGATCTTGATATTTAGGCTACATTAGATCTATTAATAAACAAGCATCAAATATATGTTTCTGATGTTTCATGACCTGAGCTGAAATCAAGAGTTGGATTGCTTAACCCACTGAGTAACCCAGGCTCCCCTACAAAAATATTTTTGAATTAGTATTTAGGAAAATGATCAATGAGACTTAGTGATAGAACAGGAGCTAGATTCAATACACCGCACTATTTGTTAAGTGTCTAAAACAAAACAGACTTTCAATCTTCATGTTATATTTTCTGTTTGTATAAAATATGTTTGCATGTTTTTTTTTTAATTTTTGTTTTAATTAACTCAAAACTTTTTTCAAATATCTGGATTAACACTTTTGTTCGTTAAATTATACTTTACAAAATAAAATTACAATGCTATTAATGTTTTTATACAAATAAATGAACTCTGAGGCTTAGGTCTGAGGTTGCCAAGGAAACATATCAACTATCAAGCAATACTCAATGCACTTCCCAGGTCAAATCATTTCATCTTCCCTGGATTATTTTCTCACAACACGTTACAGCTTTAAAAATAATTTGTTAACCTAAATAAGAACAAATGTCTCAATTCCATATCACATTTGTGGTACTCTTTTGAACCTTGTAAATTCCTGTATCTCTTAAGTTTTAATATTTAGAAAAGTATCCACCATTAAGATATTAGCCTGGTAAAATGTGAATATTATATTATAATGGTTTATTTTGCTTATTGTTTGTATATTAATTTTTTAAATGTTATGATTTTAAATTTTATGATCTTTATATAGTATATGCCAAAGTACAAAGGGTTAATGTATAAATGTATACATTTTAAGAATTATCACCAGAAAAAATTAATATATGTATATCTCTAGGATTAAGAAGATGTTTTCCACATTCTTTTCCTTAAGGAACTAATAGTACAATCACTAGACGGGGGAAAATAATATAACCCGGAACATCAGATGATCAGTTATTACTGAAGGATGCTTTCTCTAAGGAGGCAACTGAGAAGGAGTGGAAGTAATCTTGAGGGGAATATAACTGATAACACAAATATTCTTTTCTGAAATTATAACCCTTGTAAAAATGACCATTATGGTTCATTATTTTTTTAGAAAGAATTTGTTATTCAAATCTTAATAATTTATGTATTTCTAATTCATAAGCTCACATTTTATATTATTCCTACTTTCATTTTATGAGGCTCTTTTGGAGTTCTTAAATTTAGATAAAATGTGATATTGAACTTCTTATTTTGAAAATAAAAACACACTATATAGGGGCAGCCCCGTGGCTCAGCGGTTTAGCACTGCCTTCAGCCCAGGGCCTGATCCTGGAGACCCAGGATCGAGTCCCATGTCAGGCTCCCTACATGGAACCTGCTTCTCCCTCTTCCTGTGTCTCTGACTCTCTTTCTGTCTCTCTCTCTCTCCCCCTCTCTGTGTCTCTCATGAATAAATAAATATAATTTAAAAAAAAACACTACATATAAAAATAAAAGTAAAATAAGCTATGCATACTTATGTTGACTCTAATGTTATATATATATATAACAGTAATTCCTCTTTCTCACCATGTAAAATATTTTTAAATGAAACAGGAAAAACAACAGAGATAGGAAAGTAACATCAATGTAAATGGGGGGCAAGGGACAAGGTGAACAATAAATATAGAAATAAAAACATATTTCAGGTTTTTTTTTAAACTCTTTGAAATGAAAAACAAAAACAAAAACTCTCTGAAAGTCTTTTGTAATATTTTTAAAGGCAGGCTTTATATTTAGCTCCAAGATGATATTACAAATCTGATCATAGGTTAAGAAAGGAAATAGTTTGGTTTTGCCCTCAATATTTTGAAATTGAAGATAATTTCTTCTCTGTAATTATATCTATCTTTTAAATAACATCTAAAAATTGGACTAGTTGATAGCTACAGAAAGATAAATGTTTACTGAGATTCCCAAAAGTACTTTTGAGAAGAGTAGATAAATATCCAAATTGTTTGAAATGTCTTTCCATTTTTTCCCTAAACTTGTCTGTGCTATCTTGAGGGGGGATTAGGACAAAACTGTCTGCATTAACTCTCTGGGCACCTCATTTCCATACTACAGTTTCTTGTTCTATATCTAGGTTCAAGTATGGAAGAGTCAAAACAATTGAGGTGGGACAGGGGGCAAGCAGAGTTTTGAAATGAGGAAAACCGTAGCACTCCCTTATTCGTGGTTTTGCCTTCCACAGCTTCAGTGACTGCCAGTCAGCAATGGTCCAGAATCATCAGGTCAGTAGTAGCCTAATGCTAATATCTATGTCACTCCTTTCACTCCATTTCATCACATACGCATTGTATCTCAAATAATCACAAGAAAAAGGGTGATAAAAAAGGGTATTTGTTGTTAAGCTCTCAACTATTCCTCATTTATAAATTAAATTTTATGATAGGTTTGTGTGTATAGAGAAAAAACATAGTGTATTTAGAACTCTTACTATTCAAGTTTCAGGCAGCAACTGGGGGTCTTTGAACATGATCCTCATGGATAAGGAGAGACTACTGTATTTCTGTGAAAGGTAGGGTAGCATTTGCCCTTCAGATGAGTTACATGAAAATGGTAACCTTATTATAAGATGCATAACCGGAGTCACTACGATTAAAACCAGAATTTAAGGTTTATTCCAATTTTCTAACACAAGCACAATGTTACGATCCAGGCAACAGTCTCTCTGAATCCTGGAGATTACTAAAATGATTGCTTTTATAACATAATTTTCTGTGTGCTCTGCTCCATACCAAAAGTGCTCAGGGTTTTCTTTTTAAGTAGCTATTGAAATATTATATTAGGTTTTAAATAGTATGTTAACAAAACATCTTGATAAAAAATCGGATACAACAAGTTTTTATATTTTATTTAAAAGAACTTTTATTCATTCTAGATAAAATTTTCCACATAGTACAATTTATATATATTTGGGTATATAGATACGTATACACACATACACATATAAAGGGCCGAGTGAACTGTATAACACTTGAATATAAATGTTTGTTTTGTCATTTGAATTTATAAAAATCTTTTGATATATTTTTAAAGATTTTATTTATTTATTCATGAGAGATACAGAGAGAGGTAGAGGCAGAGGGAGAAGCCGGCTCCCTGTGGGGAGCTCAATGCAGGACTCCATCCCAGGACCCCGGGATCAAGACCCGAGCTGAAAGCAGATGCTCGACCACTGAGCCACCCTGGCGCCCAATCTTTGATACGTTATTATTATGTGTTTTTATTTTTGGATTTTTGCAAGCTCTGGAGAAAGGGGAAAAAGCATTTATTCTTAAACATAAAGACTCAAGGAAAACCCCTAAATATCCTGTCACATGTTCTAAAACTAGCTTCCTTCCTCTTGTAGATTAATCAATACCCTCATTTGAAATGTTGTATTACCACTAATTCTCATCTTTGCTTTCCTCATCTTTGATGGAGCCTTTCTTGCTTTAGAAACATCCTCAGGAATTTATTGGAAAAAAATAAACTGTTAAAAGACATGGTACTGTTTTAAAGTTCACTATATTCAAGAGAAAAATTATTAATGTATTTTGCCACTATCCTTTCCTTGTAATGGTGACACCGACTGTATTGGACATAATTATGGAAACATATAATTTATCTGAGATATATATTTTTGAAGGACCTATATAGATTTTTTATTCTTTCATAGAACAGAATCTCAGCTAATAAATTTGCGTATTCTTATTTCCATATCAGCATCTTGATAAATAAAATATCAGGTTCCATGAAAAAAATAATTTTTATCTTAGTTCATTATACATTCTTAATAATTAAAATTGGGTAGAATCACGAAATTTAATCAGAAACCTACAAGTTCATTCAGCCTTAACACATTCTTTTTCCTTTCCTTTTCCCAGTACACTAGAACAGTCAGATCAGCTATCAATTTCTGAAATGCACTTTTCCTGTGGGATCAGATGTCTTAGCAAGTATGTCCAATCTGTCAGCAACTTGAACCTGTTGATATTAAAATCTATATTCCCCAGTTCATTGGTACTTCTTCAAGCATCCTGTTATGTGTGACCTTGCCCTGACATGTGTTATGTCACAAATCCTAGACTCTCCTAAAACAATCTGGAAGAAAAGGTATTTAAATGTGGGGAATACTATATATATTATATACAGTATAGAAAAAGAAGCAAGATAATGGCGAGCATTCTCTCCCCTAATGTATCTTGGATATTCATCGTAAATTCTTTTTCTTCACATGATTTGCCTTTTCTTCAGAAAAAAAAAAATCTCTGATTTTCAGTATCTGTCATAAAACGTTTAGTACATTTCAAGTTTGTCATATAGTTCCAAATAAAGGGAAGCAAAACTTACCAAAAACTCAAAAACTTACCACAGGATGCACCTGGTGTTCATTCTTTAGCTCCCTATAGGCTACCAAGACAGCAAGAGCTTCAGGCTCATTTTGCATAGATCAAGTAACTCCCTAAAGTGCCATATCATTCCTGAGAAGAAGCCTGAGATAGCATATGAAGATAGCATTTCAGAAAATAGCATTAAATAGATTGCTTACATTAAGCCTCAAATAAGTGTAAGTCAGAGAGCAAGACAAGTTGTTTTTTAAGGCTATGTTTAATTGAATTATTGATAATAGAAAAATTAGAATATACAAATAAATTATTTGGCTCTCTGTACCCAAGGAAGGCATGCACGGTTTGAGAAGTTGAATAGGAAATATAGAAAATATCTAACTAACCAGTCTTAGGAATTCAAAATGAAGCTTTTTTCAATTTCTATCAGCAGATTTTTAATTGAAAAATTTCAGGAAATATAGGCCTATATCACAGACACATCATTTTTAGATTAGTACATTTTACTTTTATAAACCCCAAATGAGAACTAGATGAACTTTTTATATTTTTAATTGGTAATTTTAGAGAAACAAGCATATTTTTCAACAAGGTTATTTGCAGAAGTTGAAAATGTATAAAACTTAAGACTGAAGAATTGACAGTCAAATTCACATTTCCGTGCATGTGTGTGTTTGATGGAGGTGAAAGTCACATAAGACACATTTAACCATTTTAAAGTGCATAATTCAGTGATATTTGGTATATTTGTGACACTTTTTTATCGCTGTAAAAGGATGTTCCATATGCATTAAGTAATCGCTCTCTGTAGCCCGTTGCCTCCATGCCCTGACAACCATTAATCTACTTTCTGACTCTATGGATTTGCCTGTTATGGATATTTTGCTTAAAAGGAATCAAACACCATGTGACATTTTGTGTCCTTATTTCACTTAGCATAATGTTTCCAAGGTTCATGCAAATGATAAAATTTATTAATATTTCATTCTATGTTATGATTGAATAATATTTCATTGTATGTACGTAACAAAATCTGCACATTTAAATATTTGCCGATGGATAATTTGGCTATTATATTTTAAGCTGCTGTAAACATTCATGTATAGGTTCCTATGTGAATATGCATTTTCATTTCTCTTGCATATATACCAAGGAGCAGAATTGCCAGATTATATGATAATTCTATTTCTAACTCCTGGAAGAGTTGCTAAACTGTTCTCCCCAGTGATTATGTCATTTTCCTTTTACGCTAGCAATGTAGAAGAGTTATTTCTCCCACATCCATACCAGCGCTTGTTTTCTGTCTTTTTTCGTATAGCCTTTTTAGTGGGTATGAAGTGGTATCTCAATGGGACTTGAAATATATTTCCTTAATTGATTAAATGATTTAAAAATCGTTTGTAAATCATGTTGACAGAAATGTCTGTTTAAATCCTTTGCCCACTCTTTACATTGTGTTGTCTTTTTGATAAGAATTCTTCAAACATTCTAAATATTAACCCTTACTAGATATGATTTGCAAACAATCTTTTTTTGCATTTTTTTTGTGTTTGATAATGTTTGGTGCATAGTTTTTTTTTATTTTTAAGAAATCTACTTTAATTTTTAAAGTTTTGTTCTAGTAAGAATGCTTAACCACAGACCAACCCCTTAACATTTTAAGTGCACAATACAGTGTTTTCAGATATGGGCACTGTGTGTTACAGCAGATCTCTAGAAATTATTTATCTTGTATAACTGATACCATGTACTTGTTTAAAAACAGCTTCCCATCTCCACCTCCCTCCAGCTTCCAAACTGCCCCCTGTACTCTTTGCTGCCATGAGTTTGACTAGTCTACATAGTCACACAGCTGGAATTGTGCAGTATTTCTCCTTGTGTAACTGGCTCACTTTATGTAGCACAATGTCCCCAGTTCATCTGCGTTGCTATGTCTGGTAGGGTCTCCTTTCTTTTAAAGGTGAACACTTCCCAGTATGTATATACCATATTCTCTCTATCTAGTCGTCTGTGGACGGCATTTAGACCACCTCTCTACCTTGGCTATCATAGAATAGTGCTCCAGGGACTGTGAGAGAACAGATATTCCCTGAGAATCTACCACCAAATCTGAGGTCCTGAAGATTTATCCATGTTTTCTTCTTTGTTTGGGATATTAGCTCCTATATTTAGAGCCCTGTTCCATTTTGCTTTAACATTTGTGTGTCGTGGATTAGAGATCGGGTAGCCTTTTGCTTATGTGTGGCAAAGACCTACTATTATGCTATAAAATTATGTGCTGACTTGATATTTGATAAAATAGGCCTAACGGCAAATGGCCTCCCTGCAAGTTCTAGTCTTCACTCTGCTCCAGCAGATAGGTCCCCTACCCAAACAACCCTCCTTTTTTTTTTTTTTTTTTTTTAACCCTCCTTATTAAACAGACCAGATGCATTCCTATTTATCTTTAAGCAATGGGTTTCGGTTCCCTGCAAACCCTTGGAATTACTGCCAGCTGACGAAAGTATCCAAACACATCATATCGTCCTGAGTGCACCAAGGCCACCCCAAACTGTTGATAGTACAAAGCCTGCCTGCATCTGGCTGTCCATTTTGTTCCTAAGTGCAACTTGTGACTTTGCATAGCATTTGATAACCTCCCACCACAGACTGGCTCTAAGTGTATGCAGCTAATACATTTTTGTCAGTCTAATCTGCCCAGTGTCGGATCAGGTATGGTCCACCACTCCTAAAACTCTAGGGTGGAAATCCCTCCCTCTTGAATGGGGTGAGTAGAAGATGATTAAAACAATGAGATTGTCCAGTTGTCCCTTCACCGTTTATTGAAGAGAACATTCTTTCTCCCACTAAATATTATTGGACCATTGTTAAAACCAGTTGGCCATGAACATTCGGGATTACGTCTGCACTCTCAATTTTACGTTGTTTTTATGTCTATCTGCATGCTAGTACCACATTGTTTGGATTAATATCGTTTTATATTAAATTTTTAAATCAGAAGATGTGAATCATTCAGCGTTACCTTTTTCAATATTGTTTTGCCTGTTTGGAAGCCCTAATAATTCTGTATCATTTTGAAGTTCAATTTTCTAATGCTTCAAAAATGGCCACTGGAATTTTAAGAGTTACTCCATTTAATTTGTAGATTGCTTTGGGGAAGTATTATCATCTTAATAATAAGAATTCCAATCCATTAATCTGAGAGATCTTTTCATTTAATTAGAGTCTTCTTTATTTTTTTGGTAATGTTTTGTACTTTTTAGTGAACATCCATATTATATCCTTGGTGAAATTGATTCTTATATATTTAATTCTTTTGAATAATGTTTATTTTAAATGAAATTATTTCCATCACCACTATCCATCTCTTTTCTCTATCCATTCCTTTCCTCTCATAAAGGTCAATTTTGTATCCATTAAACAATAACTCCCCGTTGTCCACTACCTCTCACCCAGAAACCCCAAATACTTCCTACAATTATAATTGTATAGTATTTGTTTTTGTGTGACTAGATTATGTTACTAATCTTATTTTTTAAATTGAAGTATACTTGACATGTAACATTAAATTACTTTTTGATGTACAACATAGTGGTTCATAGTGGTTCCTAAATACATTATAGAACAAGTATATGCTATATTATTTTGTATGCTGTATTTTTCATTTCCATAAGTAATTTTGTAACTTGAAGTTTGTACTTCTTGATCCTCTTCACTCATGCCTCAAGTCCTTCCTCTTTGGAAGCAGCTACTTTGATCTTTATGAATCTGTTTTTTGTTTTGTTTTGTTTTGTTTTGTTTTGTTTACATTTCACACATAAGTGAAATTAGCATTTGTTGTTCACTGTCTGACTTATTTCACTTAGCATAATACCTTCTAGGTCCATCCATATTGTTATGAATTGACAAGGTTTCATTTTTATGACTGAATAATATTCCATTGTATATATATACCACAACTTCTTTATTCATTTATTTCTCGCTGAACACTTAGGTTGTTTTCATATCTGGCTATTGTAAATAATGCTGCAGTGAACATAGGGTGCATTTATCTTTCTGATGCAGCATTTTAATTTTCTTCAAGTAAATACTTAGCAGAATTACTGGATTATATGGTACTTCTATTTTTAATTTTTTGAGGAACCTCATGCTGTTGTCCATAGTGACTGCACCAGTTTGCATTCTCACCATAGTGCACAAGGATTCCCTTTTCTTCAGCATGTGTAATTTCTTATCTTTTTGATACTACCCATTCTAACTGGTGTGAGGTGATATCTCATAGTGGTTTTAATGCATTCCTCCAATTAGTGATATTGATCATCTTTTCATGTGTCTTTTGGTTATCTGCATATCTTCCTTGGAAAAAAAAATTCTATTTAGAAAAATGAGTTCACTGCCCATTTTTTTAAAATCCGATTGTCAGTTCCTAGGGTGTTAAATTATGAGTTTTTAAATATTTTTGGATATTAATCCCTTACTGGGTATATCATTTACAAACATTTTCTTCCTCTCAGTAGGTTGCCCTGTGTCATTTTCTTGGTTTCCTTCTCAGTGCAAAAGCTTTTTTGTTTTGATGTAGTCCCAAGTTTTTATTTTTGCTTTTATTTCCCTTGCCTGAATTGACAGATCTGGAAATATTACTATGTCCAAGGAATTACTGCTTGTGTATTGTTTCAGAATTATTATAGTTTCAGGTCTTACATTTAGAACTTTACCCCATCAGAGTCTATTTTTGTATATGGTATTAAGAAAACGGTCCAGTTTCATTCTTTTGCATGTACCTTTCCAGTTTTTCCAAAACCATTTGTTGAAGACTGTCTTTTCCCCATTGTATATAATACTTGCCTCCTTCATCATAAGTTAATTGACCATATATGCGTGGGTTTATTTTTGGGTTCTCAGTTCTGTTCTTTTGAACCATATGCCTATTTTTGTTCCAGTACCATAATATGTTGATAACTGTAGGTTTGTAATATATCTTGAAATCTGGGATTATGATATTTCCTTTTTTTTTTTTTTAGTTTTTATTTTGGTTATTTCTCAGTATTGCTTTGGCTTTTCAAGGCCTTTTGTGGTGTTATATAAATTTTGGAGTTTTTGTTCCAGCTCTTAGGGGAAAAACAACAACAACAACAACAACAACAACAACAACACTATAGATAACTTGATAGAGGTTGCATTGACTCTGTAAATTGATTTGGGTAGTATGGATTTTTAAACAATGTTCTTCAGCCCATGAACATGGCATATCTTTACATTTATTTGTGTCACCTTTGATCTTTTCATCAATGTCTTATGCTTTTCTGAGTATAGTGTAGCTCTTTCACTTCTCTTGTTAAATCCATTCCTAGATATTCCACTTTCTTTAATGCAAGTGTAAATGGCATTGTTTTATTTCCCTTTCTGCTATTTTATTATTAGTGCATAGAAACATGATGGATTTTTTTTTAAGATTTTATTTATCTATTCATGAAAGACACACAGAGAGAGGCAAAAACATAGGCAGAGGGAGAAGCAGGCTCTCTGCAAGGAGCTCGATGTGGGACTTGATCCAGGATCCTGGGATCACAACCTGGGCCAAAGGCAGGCGCTCAACCGCTGAGCCACCCAGGTGTCCCATACATGATGGATTTTATATGTATAGATTTTATATCCTACAATTTTTAATGAATTAATTTATTATTACTTCTCATACTTCTTTGGTAGAGTAGTGAGCGCTTTCTATGATAGTATCTTATGATCTACAAATAGTGACAGTTTTACTTCTTTCCTAGCAAATTAGTTGATTTTTATTTCTTTTTCTTATCTGATTGCTATGGCTAGGAATCCAGGGCTATCCTGATTAAAAGTGGTGAGAGTGAACGTCCTTGTTTTGTTTCTGATTTTGGAGAGAAACTCCTTTTTACATATTTGTCCCTTATTATGCTGAGATATATTCTCTGTAAGCTCACTGTGTTGAGAATTTTTATTATGAGCAGGTACAGAATTTTGTCAAATGGTTCTTCTTCACTTACTGAGATGTATACTTTGTTGATGTGGTATATCCCATTGATTTGTAACTACCGAATCATCCTTGCATCCCTGGAGTAAATTTGATTTGATCTCGGTGAGTAATTCTTTAAATGTAGTTTTGAATTTGATTTGCTAATATTATGTTGAAGGTTTATGCATCTATATATCATGGTTATTAGTTGGTAATTTTCATTTTTTGTAGTGTCTGTCTGGTTTTTGTATCAGAGTAATGCTGGCCTCTTAGAATTTAAAGCTCTCTTTCATCTACTTTATGAAATAGTTTGAGAAGGATAAATATTAACTCTTTAAATATTTGATAGAATTCACAGGTGAAGCCATCTGGCCCTGGACCTTTCTTTATTGGGAGTTTTTTTTTTTATTATTGATTTAATTTTGTTCCTAGAAATCAGTCTTTTCAGACATTCTATTTTTTTCTGCATCAGTCTCAGAAAATACATTTGTAGGAATTTATCCTTTTCTTCTTGGCTGTCAACTTTCTTGGTTTTTATTTAATTCCTTGTAGTATTCTCTTATAATCCTTTTTATTTCTAGCGTCAGTTGTAACTTCTTTCTAATTTTGAGTCTTTTATTTCTTAATTGGTCTGGCTAACGTTTTATGAATATTGTTTAATTTCAAAGCAGCAGCTCTATTTCTACTATGATCTTTATTATTTTCCTTCTTGGACTAACTTTGGGCTTTGTCTTTCTTATGTTCTGATCTTCAGGTGTAAGGTCAGAATGTTTAAGATTTCTCTGTGTGTGTGCCTCTTTTTAAAGTTAGGCCTTGGTACTATAAACTGCCCTCTTAAAACTGTTTTTACTGTGTCCCCAAAGACTTTGAACTATTATGTTTTCATTTTCACTTGTCTACACCTATTTTGTGATTTCCTCTTTAAGTTTTTCATTGATCCACTGGTTTAGCATCATGTTATTTAGCTTCCATGAGCTCTTCTGGCCTGCAGTATTTCTGCTCAAAAATCAGCTTCTTGCTACCTTTAACATTTTCTCTTTCTCTTTAATGTTTGTCATTTTAATTTTGTCTTTGTGCAGACCTCCTTGGGTTCATGTTGTTTGAGGCTCTCAGTGCATATTGGAACTGGATGTCTGTTTCCTTCCCTAGGTTAGGCAATTTTTCAGCTATTATTTCTCAGAACAGGTTTTCTGTCCCCCATATCTCTCCCTTTTATTCCTGGAACTCCCATAATAGGAATCTTATTACTCTTGTTGCTGGCACAAACATCTCTTAACCTATTCCAATTTTTTAAAGGATTATCTTATTTTTATTTTTGCAATTCAGCTTACTTGCTTTCCATTACCCTGGCTTCCAGATAGCTGATCCATTCTTCTGCATCTTCTAATCTGCTGATTCCTTCTAGTTTATTTTTTATTTTAATTTTTGTATTCTTAAGCTCTGACTGGTTCTTTTTTTTATATTTTCTATCCCTTTATTGAAGTTCTCACTGGGTATATATTCATTCCTTTCTCAAGTTTAGTAAGTAACTTTAAGACCATTACCTTAAACTCTTTATTTAACATATTGTTCATTTCTGTTTCATTTAGCTCTTTTTCTGTGGTTTCATCTTGTTTTAAATTTAGGACATATTCCTCTGTCTCCCCATTTGGTCTAAATTTCTGTGTTTGTTTCTAGGTAAAGGTGATTTGGCCGTGTCTCCTGGTTTGAAAGTAATAACCTTGCACAGAAGAGGTACCATGCTGCTCTACAGCAGTGTCCTCCCTGGTCAGCAGAAGCGGGTCAGGCATATCTCCAGGGAAACATTGTGGCGTGGCTCCTGTGCTAGAAGTGTAAATAGAGAATGCTAGCCCTGGCTCCCACCAATGTCTAGCTATCTAAGCTAGGGAAGGGCAAGAAAAATGGTGCTCATTAGCTCCTCTGGTCTCAGAAAACTCCTGCAAACCTCTGCTCCTTCTACACACATCCTAAAATTAGTCAATACATCTTCACATATATTCCAGGCCCTTGTAAAACTGCTTATTTTGTGTCCCATTTCAGATTGAATGATTTGGTGTGCTGGCTCTTTAAGGCTAGGAACTCAGTTTTCTATTGCCCTCTGGCTCTGTCAAAGTTAAGCCCCACTGATTTTCAGTGTCAGGCATTATGAAGACTCACTTGTGTCAGCAGGAGATCCTAAGCCAAGAGGGCCTGGTGTGAGGTCTGATCCCCCCATTCCTCCATGCTTGTGTTGTCCCCCCCATTTGTAGTTATTTTCACCAGCAGTTTGGTTCGTGATGTATTTATTTGTTTCTTCATACAATATCTTTTTTTAATTGAAATTCAATTAATTGGTGTATACTGTATTATTAGTTTCAGAGGTAGTGGTCAGTGATTCATCAGTCTTGTATAATACCCAGTGCTCATCAAATCGCATGTCCTCTTTAATGTCCATCACCCAGTTACCCACCCCTCCCCAGCTCCTCCCTCCAGCAACTCTCAGTTTGTTTCCTAAGATTAAGAGTCTTATGGTTTGTTTCCTTCTCTGATTTTGTTTTTTTTCTTCTTTCCCCCTATGATCTGTTTTGTTTCTTAAATTCCACATATGAATTAAATTATATAATTGTCTTTCTCTGATATACTTATTTTACTTAGCATGATGCCCTCTAATTCCATCCACATTGTTGCAAATGCAAGATTTCTTTCTTTTTCTTTTTCTTTTTTCTTTCTTTCTTTTTTTTTTTTTTTTTTTTTTTTTTTTGATGGCTGAGTAGTAGTCTATTGTATATATACACCAGGTCTTCATTATCCATTCATCTGTTAATGGACATCTGGGCTCTTCCCATAGTTCAGCTACTGTGGATATTGCTGCTATAAACGTTGAGGTGCAGGTGACCCTTCAGATCACTACATCTGTATCTTCGGGGTAAACACCTAGTAGTACAACTGCTGGGTCGTAGGGTAGCTCTATTTTCAACTTTTTGAGGAACCTCCACACTGTTTTCCAGAGTGGCTGCAGCAGCCTGCATTCCCACCAACAGTGTAAGTGGGTCCCCTTTCCCTACATCCTCGCCAATGTTTGTCATTTCCCGACTTGTTAATTTTAGCCATTCTGACTGGTATGAGGTGGCATCTCTTGTGGTTTTGATTGTTTTTTCCATGATGCTGAATGACATTGAGCATTTTCTCATGTGTCTGTTGGCCAGTAGAATAGAAATGTCTATTCATGCCTTCTGCCCGTGTCTTGATTGTATTATTTGTTCTCTGGCTGTTGAGTTGGATAGGTTCTTTATATATTTTGGATACCAACCTTTACCTGATGTGTCATTTGCAAATATCTTCTCCCATTCTGTAGGTTGCTTTTTGGCTTTGCCAACTGTTTCTTTTGCTGTGCAAAAGGATTTTTTTATCTTGATGAAGTCCCAATAGTTCATTTTGCCTTTGTTTCCCGTGTCTTTGGAGATGTGTCTAATAAGAAGTTCCTGCAGCCAAGGTCACGGAGGTTGCTGCCTGTGTTCTCCTCCAGGATTTTGATGGATTCCTGTCTCAGAGTTAGGTCTTTCAGCTATTTTGAGTATTTTTTGTATGTGGTGTGAGGAAATGGTCCAGTTTCTTCTTCTGCATGTGGCTGTCCAGCTTTCCCAACACTGTTGAAGTGACATTTTTTCCCCCCATTGGATATTCTTTCCTGCTTTGCCAAATATTAGTTGACCATATTGTTGACGGTCAATTTCTGGGTTTCCTATTCTATTCCATTTATCCATGCATATGATTTTGTGCCAGTACCACACTGTCTTAATGATCACAGCTTTGTAATATAGCTTGAAGTCTGGCAATGTGATGCAACCAGCTTTGATATTCTTTTTCAATATTCCCCTGGCTATTTGGGATCTTTTCTTGTTGTATATCAATTTTAGGATTATTTGTTTTAGCTCTGTAAAAAATATCAATTGTATCTTGATAAGGTTACATTTAATGTGTAGATTGCCCTGGGTAGCATAGACATTTTCACAATATTTATTTTTCAATCCATGAGCATGGAATGTTTTTCTATTTCTTCGTGTCTTCCTCAATTTCTTTCATAAGTTTCTGTAGATTTTAGAGTACAGACCCTTTACTGCTTTGGTTAGGTTTATTCCCAGGTATCTTAGGTTTCTGGTACAATTATAAATGGGATCAAGTCCTTAATTTCTTTTTTCTTCTCTCTCATTGTTAATGTATAGAAATGCAACTGATTTCTGTGCATTGATTTTATATTCTGCTACATTGCTGCATTCCTGTATGAATTCTAGCAATTTTGGGGTGGACTCTTTTGGGTTTTCCACATAGAATATTACATCATCTACAAAGAGTAAGAGTTTGACTTCTTCTTTGCCAATTTGAATGCTTTTTATTTCTTTTTGTTGTCTGATGGCTGAGGCTAGGACTTCTAGTACCATGTTGAACACTAGTGGTGAGTGGGCATCCCTGCTGTGTTCCTGACCCTGGGGGAAAAGCTCGCAGTTTTGCCCAAGGTTCTTGATGTTTTTTGTCCTTCCTACCCTTTTTGTACAACCCCTTTCTCTAGGACTAGCTGTGGAAGATCTAATCTGCCAGTCTCGGGTTGTTTTTAGGGGAAGTTGAAATACATATAGCTGTCAGTATGTTTATATGATAAGGTGAGCTCAGGATCCTCCTATTTGGTCATCTTCCCAGCAACCAGGGAATTTTCTTTTTTTCAAATGTAATTAATATTTCATTGTATTTACACACCATGTTTTGCTTATTCATTCATCCATCAATGTTCTGCAGTAGATCTGCTTTTGCATCTAGTTGGTTTATTTTGTTGTAAAAGTTCTCTATTTACTTAATATAGCTCCTATTTGGTTGTTCTATCCATTATTGAGAGTAGGTTACTGAAGCCTCCAACTACAGTCTATTTCTTCCTTCAATTCTATTGATTTTTGTGTGAATAGTTTGATGGTTTATTAGATGGGCAAATGTTTATAATTTTGATATCTTCTGGCTGCATTTGACTCATTTATCTTTATGTAATCTCACTTCATAAAAACTTTGATTTAAAATCATTTTGTCAATATTAGTATACCCATCTCCCCTCTCTTTGCTATTATCTGTGTGGAATATCCTTTCCTACCCTTTCTCTTTCAAACTATTTTGTTGATCTAAGTCCCATAGATAACATAGTATTTGGAGAGTTTAGTCCATTTATATTTAATTACTGATAAGGAGAAACTTATTTGTCATTGTTTGCTACTTGCTTCCTATGACCTTTATAGGTTTTGTTGTTGTTGTTTTTGTTGTTCCTTATATTTGCATAAATATCTTCTTTTGTGTTCAGTTGTTTTTTAAAAATAGTGAAATATTTTGATTTTTAAAAAAATAGTGAAATGTTTGGACTTTTGGAGAAGATAATAGAGTAGGAGGATCCTAAGCTTAACTTGTCCCATGGCTACAACTAAGTAACACACACACAACAATATAAATAGCCTAGAAGATGACTGAGAACTTGCAGAACAGACTCTCCACATCACAGAAGGCAGGAAGGGTGGAGCCACTGTCTGAACCTCAGAGTCAGCAATCAGAAGAGCACAGATCTCTGATATTGGTGGACAGGCCTACTTTTTTACCCTCTTTGGCTCCATCAAACTGTGTAGAAACTCTGCCATAAACATGTTGCATGGCTATCTGATGGGGATACTTCTGTGCAAAAAGTTGAAATTGACCAAAATTAACCACAATTTACTGTTCAAAACGTCAATTGACTCCAAAGTTACAAAATAGTTACATTCTGTAGGAATCCTGATTCATTCTAACATTGTACCACAACCCTCGCTCATTTTTCTTTAAATATTTTTTTTCTTTCTCTTTTTCTATCCTCCTCCTCAAACTCTTAGCACGTATATGTTAGCATGCTTGAATTCATCCCATAAAGTCCATTAGGCTTCATTCATTTTCCCTCACTCTGCAACTTTATATTTTCTCAATTTTGATGTACCTCTATGGTGAATGTCTTATTTACACTATTATATTTTCCATCTCCACAATTTCTATTTAGCTCCTTTTTATCAATTCTTAATCTTTATTGATATTCTCTACTGATTCATATTTCATTTTCTGACCTCTTTTGTTCTTTGTCCATAGTTTTCATCAGCTTATTTTTAAAGATTTAAAACATTTAAGACAGTTAAAGTCTTTGTCTAGTTATGCCCAATGAGACAGCTTCCTTGGAGATGGCTGCTGTCAACTTTTTATTTCCCCACTGTGATTGGACCATACTTTCTTTGTGTGTGTGTGTGTGTGTGTGTGTGTGTGTGTGCTTTGTATTTTTGTTGCTGATGTTAGTATTTGATGGGGGGGGCTTCATTAGTCTGTTTAATGAGATTATTTTTGCAAAATCTACTTTTTCCCCCCAGATATAGTCACTGAAACCTTCGTTTAGTTATCTCTATAGGCAATCAGTGACCTCACAGAGGTTTCCTCAAATGCCTGGATTAATAATCATAGACAATAATAAAAGTGTTCTTTATCTTTAAACTTTTTCAACAGATGCTGCCTGAGAATCCATTTGTGACACAGGTGATTGGGACAATAACTTATTTTCTAGGCCTTAAGGGAACCATCCATCCAAACCCAATTTTTGGTTATCAAAGCTCTTATTGCCTAGGATGGCAATAGTAAGGCACGCCAAAATTCACCAAAATGCACCAGTTTTTCTCTCTTTTTAATTGTTTTAGATGTTTCAAGTGTTTGGGTAATATTGAAATTTTAATAGGGTTTAATTTTAATATTACAAACTCAATAGATATTTTGTTAGAAGGACTTATTCTTAGAGCTTTTTATTCCATCATTTTTAAACTACACTTAATTCATGTTTTAGCAGCTTTTAAATATTGTAGCTTGGTAGAAGTTATATAGTCCTGTCCTATGAGCTGGGAAGGATAGACTGACTTTTAATATCTTGGAATAGGGACTCCTGGGTGGCTCAGCAGTTTAAACAGCTACCTTCAGCCCAGGGTGTGACCCTGGGGTCCTGGGTCCCCAAGTCCCACAGGGGGCTCCCTGCAGGGAGCCTGCTTCTCCCTCTGCCTGTGTCTCTGCCTCTCTCTCTGTCTCTCATGAATAAATAAATAAAATCTTAAATTTTTTTGGGGGGGAATAGAAATTATATTGGTGGAGGAGGGAGGTGCCTAGGTGGCTTAGCTGGTTAAGTGTCTGACTCTTGATTTCAGTTCGGCAAGCCCCACATTGGGCTCTGTGCTCACCGTGAGTCTGCTTGAAATTTTCTTTCTCCCTCTGCCCCTTCCCCCACTTGTACTCTCTCTAAAAATAAATAGAATCTAAAAAAACAATTGTATTAGAAATGAAAATCTTTATATAAGAAATTTTGTCTTACAGGTTGATGGCTAGGGCCAAGATGGATCAAAACTATAAGACAATGTTTTTTCTTTACACAAACACACATATGAATGTATTTTCTAAATTGAGTGTGTGTCTGGAAGGGATGTAATAATGATGAGGAAACCAAGGAATACTTCCAAACATAAGCTGATAGGGTAAAGAATACAGGATATAGAAGAAAAGTATAATGATTCAAAACTAAACTAATGGAAATTAAATAACAGGGGAACATGAGGTCCTAAGACTCGTAAGGATGTTTCACAACTTATATGTAAATATTGGGCAAGGAGATCTAAATAACAATATAGTCAAACCTGTTTTGTATAGAGAATTCCAAAACATGTTATTCAAATTTCAAACTAATATGTTTAAAAATATATTGCCCTTGACTGTCGCCAAACTTTTGGTCTAATTTTTTCTGTGAACCAAAATATATATATTTTTTTCTTAGCCTGACTGCTACTCTTGTAATATTTTTACTTGTATATGATAGTTCATTTTTCTTAAATAACAAATTACTTTTGTTGTTGATCTTTTAACTCGTCTTATAGAATACTTCAACAAGCTACATTCAACAGCTCTCAAGACACAGTTAATAGTACCTGTATTTTCTAGTATCTGTGTTTTTCCTTTATCCCAGGAATAGGAATTGCCTTCTGTTCGGGGATTCTGGGCCCTATTAAAGAGACATATTGTAAAAATCTAAATTTCTGGCACAGAGATGCCCAAACTTAGACATTTATTTTGTTCAGCTCCCATATGTAACATCAAAATAGAACAAAGCCAGCTGCTTTGTTCTGATCATTGTTTTTAAGAACCAAAGTGAAAAAAATAATGCTTTTCGAATATTCAAGTTTTGATGGGTCATTTTCTATCCTGTATATCCTTTCATTAATGGACCTTGGGTAACGTTACATTTATCTTATTTAGTTTTTTTTAAGATTTTTAAAAATTTATTTACTCATGAGAGAGAGAGAGAGAAAGAGAGAGAGAGACAAGCAGAGAGAGAAGCAGGTTCCCCATAGGGAGCCCCATGTGGGGCTGGATCCTAGGGTTTCAGGATCACACTCCGAGCAGAGGGCAGATGCTTAACCACGGAGCACCCTTTATTTAGTTTTATATCATCAAATTCAGAAAAATAATCCTGATGAATTAGGAAAACTCTTCTTTTTTTTTTTTTTGGAAAACTCTTCTGATAACTATAATTGAAATATTTACCCACTGACTTTGGTGTCGACCGTATTAATTTATGAATGCTTTATATTAGTGCCAAGACTATAATAACCAGATTATAAGATTCCATTTGAAGCAAAACCAAAGAAATTTTGTATAGCAATAGTCTGCAATTCTGGGCCTGGAAAATAAGCCATACTGACTCTAACATATGCTACATGTGATTTCCTATTTATAATATTTAAAGTATAAACTAATAATATTATAGATAATTGTTAGCCACTGTTGGGGAAAATATATAAATATATATCATCTTACCTTCTTAACAAAATAAATGATTACAAAGCATAAGGTATATCTAGGTAAATGTCATTATAAATTAGGTACAAAACATTAAAACTATTTCAAAATAAATAGCACAAGCATGACACTACTATTAAATAAATTAAGATTATAGGCATTTGTTATGGGTTGAATTATGTCCCCACTGCCAAAAAGAAAAAAGTTTTGGAATCCTAACCGCTAGTATTTCAGAACGTGACCTTATTTGGCAATAAGGGGTAATAAAGGTAATAATAAAAGCAAAAGCAATAAAGCTAAATGGGTCATCAGGGTGAACTTGAATCCAATGGCTGTGTTCTTTATAAAAAAGGAGGAAATTTGGACACAGAGAGATACACTCAGAAGGAAGTTAATGTGAAGAGGAGCAAGAAGAACATGGTCACCTCCAAAGCTGAGAAGATAAATCTATCTTTCTTTCACAGCCCCTCAGAAGGAACTAATCCTGCCAACATCTTGATTTCAGATTTCTAGCCTCTAGAACTGTAAGAGATTAATTTCTGTTTTTTAAGCCATCAGTTTGTGATAGCTTGTTATGGCAATCTTAATACATTAGACATTAATACATTAGACAGTATTGTGGAGAATAATCTAAAGTATTTTTTTTATTTTCTACCATTAGATATACATTATTTTCCAAAGTACAACCAATAATACATTTTTTCATTTCTAAATTGCTATTTCTTTTGAGAGATTGTTAATTTTGAGTTTGTACAATTTAAAGGGAATGCATTTTTTTTTGAAGTGGGTCTTTTTTAAAATTTAAATTCAATTAACTAACATAGTATATTATTAGTTTCAGATGTAGAAGTCAGTGATTCATCGGTCTTATATAACACCCAGTGCTCATTACATTACGTGCCTCCCTAATACCCACCACCCAGTTACCTCATTCTTCCTCCCCACTCCACCCAGCACCCCTCAGTTTGTTTCCCTGAAGTGGAACACCCAACCCCCAAGAAGAATTGCTAAACTGTAGGGAATGCCTGTACTTTAAATTTTGTCAGATTATTTTCCTCAATACTTGTGTCAGTTTACAGTCCCTATTCAATAAGGTTTTTAACTCCCAACCATCACCACCACACTTGACATTTTTCATCTTCTAAATTTTTGTCAATCTAATAATCGTGAAGTGCTGTCTCATTCTTGCTTGATTTGCATTACCCTGATTACTGACAAATTTGAACATGTTTTCAAATGCTCATAGGCCTTCTGGATTTTCTGTTATAATGTTTTTATTCGTGTCTTTTTAATTTTCTCATTAGATATTTAGTCTGCTGGGCTGCCTTCACAAAGTACCACACAGAGTGGGTGGTTTAAACCAGAAAATTAAATTTCTCACAATTCTGGTGGCTCCAATTCTTAAGGGAAACAGTTGGCAGGTTTGGTTCCTTTTGAGGCCTCCTCCTTCATTAGCTTGTAAACAGTGGTCTTCTAACTGTCCCTTCACGTGGTCTTTCCTCTGTATGTGTTGTGTCCTAATTTCTTCTTATATGTATACCTGTCATATTGGATTATGTCTTCATTTTATCTTAATCACCTCTTTAAAAGATCTATGTCCAAATATAGTCACATTCTGAGATACTGGGTATTAGGACTTAAACATATGAATTTGGGGAAGGGGCAAAACAGCCCATAATATAAGTGATGCAAAATGTACTAAAAATATTTGAGGCCTGAATGACCTGCAGATATAAAATACTGTTCTCCAGGTATAGAATTACTAACCACATCTTCCCACTTATGTCACTAATTTCTTCATATAGCTTCGCTTATAACTAAATCATAAATCAGGTGAGAAAAATGTACAATATTTTTTTATATTGATCAACAACTTCTACAACTATCCTTTTAAATGATTGTCTTCCATATTTGGCCTCTTAGTGCTTAGGAAACAACTGCTTATTGTATTTTAATTCAAGAATGTAAGGCTAACTAAAGATAAAAGCATGCTTTATATTTCCATTTAATGTTAGAAATTAAGATATAACAGATCACATTCAATATCAAACTACTTTTCTAGATAACATAACCAAATGAATAAGCCAAGCTTCTCTTTGATTTTAGTACAGTAAGGAAAAACTCTGCTGAATACACAGAAAAACAAAATTTCTGCCTTATGGTCTTGATAATACAGGAGTTATTTCAAAATATGACTAATATTTTATGCTTGAACTATGTAAAATTACAAACACTTTTTTAAAAAAATTTATGAGTCTTTCTCATGTAACTTCCAGCTTAAAAAAAGTCTCTTTGTGTTCATTCTGGATTTTCTTTGTTCAAGTAACTGTACAATAGAGAAAAATTTTTTCCTTATACCAGAAAAATCCCCTTGTGTCAGTTAGAATAACCATATCCACATTTCTAAGATGTACACAGAAGTGTAGTATAGTAAATACCTATGGTTATGCCAATGGTGTCTGGTAGAACTAGGGCTAGTATGTTTGTCTGCAAATATTTATATGGATAGGACATTTGTGGGAAAAACTAATGTAACATCCTTACCTAAACATTTATGATCAACATCTGTCTCATCTAATTTAATCCTTTTAACAAATCTATAAGGTAGGTAATATTATCCTTGATTTAAAATTAGTTATCTAAGGCATAGAGATGTAAAGTTACTTATCACAATAGAAAAAAAGAAAAAAAAATTTTTTCTAATTCTCTTCCTTTGGGATTAAAACTCAAAGTAGAGCTAATCCAAAACAAAGAACTAGTTGCAACTATACCATGTAAGTGACTTAGAGGTTGTCACTTTTGACATTGTAAGAAAAAAACTATACAAACTGAAAGTCAATTTTTTAGTACTCATCATGGGACAAAGTTTGGAAGGCAAACTACCATTCTGAAATCTGGAAAAGCAGGTGCTTTCTAGGATCTGCTTACCTGGAATAGAAGCCACTGGAACTTTAAACTGAAAGAAGCATGAGTCCTAATTTTGATGCATTTCTGGAGTTAAGCATGGACTAGCATAAGAGTGACAGACTTATGGGGGACCATACACTTTTATCAGCTTTATCTCCAGGAATCCCATCAAGTTCTAAAAGTGAGCATCTGAGAAAGATTCTTTATTTTACTTGCAAGGGGTAGGGGACACAGACTGTCTCCAATCAATGACTCAGAGAAACACCCAAAGCCCAAAGTGAGACAAAAATAAGGAATCTGAGGAAAGTAAAGTCTCTGATACCTAAAACAGACATTAAATACAGCCAAATAATTAGTCAAATATCATAAATCCTCACATTAAAGACTTATTTACCTCAATTTCTATTCCTTAATACAACATGTTTGGCTTTCCTAAAGGCAAGAAAAAAACTGAAGAGAAAAAGAAGTCATCAGAACTAGTCTAGGGCATTATACAGATGTAAATTAGTAGACAGGAACTATAAAACAACTATAAATATCATGCAAGAACAGATAGGTCACATTAACTCTAAGACAGGATCTCTAAGAATCAAAAGTAAATGCTAGAAATATTTTTTTAAAGGCAAATGCTTTTGATAGTCTTATAAGTAATATACTTGGCATGCTTGAGGAAATAGTCAGCCTGAGCATAGAGCAACATAAACTTTCCAAATAAAAATAAAGAAAGGGAATATCCTGTAACCATAGGAGAACATTAAAAAATATAACACATCAGAATGAAAAAAAAAATAGAAGAAACATTTGAAATTAAAACAACTGAGAACTTTTCAAAACAAATGACAAGCATCAAACCACAGAGCAAGGCCCCCAAAGAATGTTAACATCACAAAACAAGCAAAAAAAAATAAACATCCATATCTAGGCAAATCATATTAGCAATGCAGAAACCCAAGAAAAACATAAAATTCTAAAGGAAAAGGCCAGGGTGAGGAAAAACACAACCAACAAAGGAATAAGAATAAGAATTAGAGTATTGCTTGCTTCAGCAGCACATACACTAAAATTTGAATGCTACAGAGATTAGCATGACCTCTGCCCAAGGATGGCATGCAAATTATTGAAGTGTTTCATATCTTTTCATCAACTGATTAAAAAAGAAAAATCACTTTACTTTCAGAAAACTCACCAGCAAAAAGAATGAGTGAAATATTTAAAATGTTAAAAGAAAAACTCATCAACCTAGAATCCTAGAGCTAGTGAAATGATTCTTCAAATTTAAAAGAGAATAAAGACTTTCTGAAGCACACAAAAATAGAAGGAAACCATTGTCAGCACCTGTTCTACAAGAAATGTTGCAAAATATTCATTGGATGCAAAAAATAAAATAAAAATAGATCAGAAATTTGTATCTAAATGAAAAGAGGAGCTTTGAGCAATAAATAAAGTTAAAGAATGAATAAAGATAGATTTTTGTTCTATTTCTTAATTAGCTTAAAACCTGGTACCTGGGCAGTCCGGGTGGCTCAGGGTTTAGCTCGCCTTCAGCCCAGGGTGTGATCCTGGAGATCCAGGATCGAGTCCCACATTGGGCTTCCTGCATGGAGTCTGTTTCTCCCTCTGCCTGTGTCTCTGTCTCTCATAAAAAAATAAATAAAATCTTAAAAAGAAAAACCTGATACCTACATAAATACAGTCAACTCGTCTTTGACAAAAGAGCAAAAGTAATGTAGTGGAGCAAAGTTTAGATATAATACCAAAGGCACAATCTTTGAAAGAAGTACTTGATAAGTTAGACTTTAGTCAAGTTAAAAATTTCTACTCTGGTAAAGATGTTAAGTGAATGAAAAGACGAGTCACAGAGTGGGAGAAGATACTTGCAAAAGACAAACTTCTTAAAGGACTACTTTCCAACATATACAAATAACATTTAAAAGTCAAATGGAGAAGGGAGCGTGGTTGGCTCAGTCGTTTAAGCATCTAACTCTTGATTTCAGCTCCTGTAACGATCTTAGGATCTTGGATTGAGTCCTGCTTTGGGCTCCATACTCAATTGGGGGTCCATTTGAGATTCCTTCTATTTCTTTCTCCTTCTGTGCCTCCCCACTGTTCTTTCTCTCTAAAAAGAAATTTAAAAAAAAATGAAAATAAGGAAACAACCCAGTTAAAAAAAAATGGGTCAAAAACCGTAACAGACACAACACCACAGAAGACACATGCATCTTAAAAACCTTTTCCTCATTTCAACGAGTGGTGTCCAAATTTGATGTCCACAGACATAAAAAATGATCTAAACATAGAACACAGATATTAACTTAAAATGAATCCCAAATCTAAATATAAAACACAAATTCATTCATTCATTCACTTTTAAAGATTTTATGTATTTATTCACAAGAGACACAGAGAGAGAGGCAGAGACATAGGCAGGGAGAGAAGCAGTCTTCCTGCAGAGAGCCTGATGTGGGACTTGATCCTGGGACCCTGGGATCACACCCTGAGTCGAAGGCAGACACTCAACTACTGAGCCACCCAGGTACCCCAAAACACAAATTTAAAAACTTCTAAAAGATAACATAGAAAATTTAGATGACTTTGGGCTTGGTAATTTTAGACTTTTTAGAGATAACACCAAAGGCACAGTACATGAAATAAATAATTGATAAATTTAACTTTATAAAAATTTAAAATTTCCCTCTGTGAAAGAATGTCAAGAGGATGAGAAAATAAACCACAGACTACGAGGATATATTTACAGAAAACACATCTGATAAAGATTGTTTTCCAAATTATGCCAAAAAAAAAAATCTTCAAACTCAACAACAAGAACAAAGTGGGAGGGGAGATGGCAAGGTAGAAAGATCCTAGGCTTACCTTGCTTGCTCCATGGGTACACTAAGGCAACAACTATATGTACTGCAACAAATTGTGAAAACAACCTATAGATGGGAAGAATAGATCTTTCACAATTAGTCATTAAGGCCATATTGAAAATGGCAGGAGTAGCAAAGATGTAGTAGGAAACCAAATCTCCAGTATGAACTAACTACAAATGGGAGAGACATCACAAGGAGAGGAATGAGGTGGCCCAACCACACACTTGGCCCTGGAGACCTGCAGTGGGAGGACAAGTCTTCATAATATCTGGCTTTGAAAAATCAATGGGCTTTGAGACCTGATTTGTAAAGCTCCTGGAGTTAAAGACCCAACACACTTAAAAAATTGGTCTGAGACAGCATAGAAGCAGCAGTTTGAAAAGTGCCAGGAGTCTGTGTGAAGAAGATCTATTGATTAGATTTAGGACGTGTGCCAGAGGGGCAGTGAATTGCAGAAAATTTTTCCAGGAACAAAAAGGGTACCATTATTTTTGCCCTCCCCTAGACTAGATAGCCAGATGCTTCCAGGAGCTAATTGTAATTTTCTCTTATCTTGCTAGCACCCCATGTCATACTTTGGCATTCCCCTTTGGTTCCAGGCTACCCATTTTGTCAGCCATCCCGCCAAAGTTCTCCTGTCTCACTATAACCTGTAGGCAGCATGGTACTGGCACAGAGACAATAAATGGAAGGAAAACTGGCAACAATCCAAAGAGACTCCTGCTATGAGGAAGGGGTAGGAGGTAACAACACATCAACTTATCTGCAATTCCTGTACCTGTGCCTCACAACTGGCTGTTCAGGGAACAAGCCCTGTCCTACAGTGTTCCTGGAGCTGTCACAGTGGCTTACTGCAGACAGCCAAGATGAGGGCTAGGCCTGCTCACCAGTGAGCCCACAACAGCTTTAGCCAAACCTATCAACAATCCAGGCAGAAAACTCTACCCATTGCCCCCTCAGCTGGCAAAGTGGGTCATTGCAGCCAGCTGGGCTGAAGGACAATGCATCAGTGTGCCCACAGCAATCATAGCTCAGCCACAATATAAGACTGCATGTAGCCCACACAGAGGACACTCCCGGATCATCTGGCTCTGCTGACAAGCGGGATTATGCTACAGGACATCACAAGGTCTCTTCTACACAAGGCTTCTTTACTGACTAAAGATGAAAAGACATAGCTGACCTAATACATAGAAACAGACAAAGTGAGATGACAGAGGAATATGTCCCAAATGAAAGGCAAGAACATTATCACAGAAAAACTTTAAATAAAATGGAGATAAACATTATGTTTGATAAAGAATGCAATGTAATGGTCAAAAAGATATTCACTGGACTAGAGAAAGAGTCAATGCACTCAGTGAAAACTGAGAAACTATAACAAAGAGAGCTGATGGAGACAATAAATGGAAGGAAAAATGGAGCCTACAGGGACTGAACAGCAAATTAGAAGATACAGAAGAATGGTTCAATGATCTGAAAGACAGTGTAACAGAAAAAAAAAAAAAAAGCTGAACCTCAGTCAATTAATCAATCATCAAATAGAAAAGAATAGGTTGAAGGACCTCTGCAATATCACTAAGCATTATAGCATTTGTATTGTAGGGAATCTCAGAAGGAGAATAGGGAATAAAGGAGGTAGAAATCTTATTTGAAGAAATAATAGCTAAAAAGTTCCCTAATCTGGAGGGAGAAAGATACTCAGGTCTGGAATTACAGATAGCCTCAAACAAAATGAACCCAATGAGGTCCATACCAAGATACATGAAAGTTAGCTTTGCAGGCCAGAAGAAAGTGGCATGATATATAAAAAATGCTGAAAGGAAAAAACAGTCTACAACCAAGACGACTCTACTCTACCTGGCAAAGATTATCATTCAGAATTGAAAAAGAGATTGTTTCCTAGACAAAAGATAAAGAAGTTCATTCCAACTAAACCATACTTACAACCAATATTTAAAAAGCCTTCTTTAAGTGGAAAAAAATACCATAACTGGAAGACAGTTGTGGAAAGAAAAAATTCCACTGCTACAAGCAAAGGTATAGTAAAGGTAGCAGATTAATCACTTATAAAGCCACTATGTTGGTTGACTCAAAAGTAGTAAAATCAGTTATAATTATAAACATTAGTCAAGAGATATATAAAATAAAAAGGTATAAAATATGACACTAATACATAAAATGTGAAGGGCAGAGTAAAATATAGTGATTTTAGAATGCGTTTGAACCTTAGTGATTATCAACTTGAACCCCATGGTAACCACGAATCAAAAATGTAAAATAGATACATGAAAAACCAAGAAATTCAAGTATCCTATAGAATATTACTGAGCCATCAAGAAAAATGAAATCTTGCCATTTGTAACACTGTGGATGGAGCTAGAGAGTATTATGCTAAGAGAAATGTCAGAAAAAAACAAATACCACTAGATTTCACTCATATGTGAAATATAAGAAATAAAACAAAGATACAAAGGGGGGAAAAGAGAGGGAAGTAAACCAAGAAACAGAGTGTTAATTATAAAGAAAAAACAGATGGCCACCAGAAGAGAGTGGATGATGAGAATAAAGAAGGAGTGCACATGTAATGAGCACTGGGTGTTGTATATAAGTGATAAATTACTAAATTCTATACCTGAAACTAATATTACACTGTATGCTAACTAACTGGAATTTAAATAAAAACAAAACAATTAAGAAACTGGGAACAAGTACATACCTATCAATGATTGTTTTAAATGTAAATGGACTAAATATTCCAATTAAAAGGCATTCGATGACTACATGAAAAAAAAAACAAGATGATATATATGCTGCTTATAAGAACTCACTTTAGACCCAAAGCTAAAGTGAACAATGGAAAATAGTGTATACAAATAGAAGCTTAAAAAATCCAGGATAGCAATACTTACATCAGACAAAATAGACTTTAAAATAGATTATTGTTTTATAAATAGCATTATATAAAGACAAAAGGATTAATCCAAGAAGAGAATATTACTGTAATAAATATCTATGCACCCAATTTAGAAGCAGTGAAATATACAAAGCAAGTATTAATAGACATAAAGGGAGAAATTGACAGTGATATAATAATGGTAATATAATATAATTAACACCATACTTCCATCAGTGAGTATCTAATACATCCAACATCAGCAGCATGCACATTATTTTTAAGTGAATATGGAATATTATCCAGGATAGATCATAAGTTAGGCCACAACACAAGCCTAAACAAATTAAAAGATCAAAATCCTATCAAGTGTCTTTAAAAATATTAGCCAAAAATTATTTACAAGGAAAAAATCCTGGAGAAAAAATACAAACATGTGGAGGTTAAACAACATGCTACTAAATTACCAATAGATCAATGAAGAAATCAAAAAGAAAAAAAAATATCTATATATATTTAGGGACAAAAAGAAAATGGAAACACTATGGTCTATAAGATTTTGGTATGCAGCAAACACAGTTCTAAGAGAAAAATTTATAGTGACACAGACCTTAAGAAAAAATAAAAATCTCAAAAATTCTAACCTTACACCAAAAGGAACTAGAAAAAAAAAGAAAATGAAAAACACTAAGCCCAAAGTTAGTAGAAGGAAGAAACTAATAAATAACTGAATGGGAATAAATATACAACAAAAATAAATTAAACCAAAAGCTGCTTCTATATAATCACTGGGTGTTATATACAACGATGAATCACTAAATTCTATTTCTGAAACTAATAAAAAAAAAGGCCAATTGAAAAAAAAATTAAAAAAAGGCCAATTGAATAATATAAAAATGCAAGAAGAGAGATAAAAGCACCACAGATAGACATAAGAGAAGACAATGAAAGATTTATGCCAATAGATATCTAGATACAATCTTTTAAAACTGTAAGAAATAGAAAATCTGAAGAGACCCATTACTAGGAAGAAAAATGAACCACTAATCATAAAACTTTCAACAACAAAAGTCCAGAACCAGATGGGTTTATAAGTAAATTCTACCAAGGACTTACAAAAGAGTTAATAACTCTTCTTTTCAAGCTATTTAAAGGATTGAAGTGGAAAGAAAACTTTGAAACTCATCCTACAAGGCCAAATTACCCTATTTATGATCAATGACACCATAAAAACAGAAACTACAGGCCAATATCCATGATAAACATAGGTGCAAAAATTCTAATAAAATACTTTAAGCCAAAATCAACAATAAACTCAAAGGATTATTTCCCACAGTCAAGTGGAGTTAATTCTGGGGATGCAAGAATGATTCAATATTCACATATTCATCATTATGATAAAATATATTAAAGAGGAAGGATAAAAACTATAGGATCATCCCGACAGATGCAGAAAAATTATTTAACAAAATACAACAACGATTCATGATAACATTTTTCAGTAAAATAGTTTTAGATGGAATAATCCAACATAATAAAAGCTACAGGGAAAAAAAAAATATCCACAGCTAACCTCTGACTCAATGGTGGAACAGTGACAGCTTTTTCTCTAAGATCAGGAACAAGACAAAGATGTCCACTTACACCACTTTAACTCAAAATACTAATGGAAATCCTAACCCATAAATCAGACAAGGGAAATAGATAAAAAGCGTCAAAACTGGTAGGGAAGAAGTGAAATTGTCACTATTTTCAGATGACATAATACTATATATAGGAAACTCGACACCACCACAAAACTATCAACATCAAAGAAGCAAACCATCTGATTCAAAATGGACAGTGAATCTGGACAAACATTTTTCTAATGATGACATACAAATGGCCAATAGACACATGCAAATATGCTCAACATCACTAATCATCCGGGAATTGCAAATTGAAACCACATTGATATCACTTACACCTGTTAAAATGGCCAGTATCAAAAAGACAAAAAATACCAAGCATTGACAAGGGTATGAAGAAGAAGCTCTTGTACATTTTTTTAGCCTCTAGATACTTCTTAAAATTCATTGTTTTGTTTCAAGATTTTATTTAAGTTTTAGGTAACATACAGTGTAATATTGGTTTCAGGAGTACAGATAGCCTCAAATTTAGTGACCCATCATTTACATAGAACACCCAGTGCTCATCACTAGGCCCTCCTTAATACCCATCATCCATTTAGCCGATCACCCACCCATTTCCTTCCATCAAACTCCTTTTGCTCTCTGTAGCTGAGTCTGTTTTATGGTTTGCCTCTCTCTCTTTTGCCCCCTTCTCCTATGTTCATCTGTTTTGCTTCTTAAATTCCGCATATGAGTGAGGTTGTATGGTCTTTGTCTTTCTCTGACTATGTTTTGCTTAGTGTAATACACTCTAGCTCCATCTACACCATTGCAAATGGCGATCTTTCATTCCTTTTAATGGCTGAGTAGTATTCCATTGTGTATGTGTACACGTCTTCTTTATCTGTTCATCTGTCAATAGATATTTGGGCTTTTTCCATAATTTGGCTACTATTGATAATGCTGCTATAAACATCGGGTGCATATGCCCATTTGGATCAGCATTTCTGAATCCTCTGTATAAATACTTTGTAGTGAAATTGCTGGGTTGTAGGGTGGTTAACTATATTTTAACTTTTTGAGGAATCTCTGTACTGTTTTCCAGAGTGGCTGCACCAGTATGAATTCCCACCAACAGTCTAAGACGGTTCCCTTTTCTCTGAATTTTTGCCAGTATCTGTTGTTTCTTGTGTTGTTAATTTTAGCCATTCTGACAGGTGTTAGGGGATATCTCATTGTAGTTTGGTTTGTATTTCCTTGATGATGAGCAGTGTTGAGCATCTTTTCATGTCTTCTTTGAAAAAAAAAAGTCTATTCACGTCTTCTGCTATTTCTTAACTGGATTGTTTTTTGGAGTGTTGAGTTTGATAAGTGGTTATAGGTATTGGATACTAACCCTTTATCAGATATGCTATTTGCAAATATCTTCTCTTATTCCAAAGGTTGCCTTTTAGTCTTATTGATTGTTTCCTTCTCTGTGCAGAAGCTTTTTAGCTTGATGAAATCTAATAGTTCATTTTTGCTTTGTTTCCCATGTCTCCAGAGATGTGTCTAGTAACAAGCTGTAAACACTGATCTTCTCTAGGATTTTGATGGTTTCCTGTTTCACATTGAGATCTTTCATCCATTTTGAATTCATTTGGGTGTATGGTATAGGAAAGTTGTCCAGTGTCATTCTTCTGCAAATTGCTGTCCGGTTTTCCCAGTAGCATTTGTTGAAGAGATTCTTTTCTTTTTACATTTGATATTCTTTCCTGCTTTGCCAAAGATTAGTTGACCATATAGTTGGGGGTCCATATTTGGTGTTTTCCATCCTGTTCCACTGATCTACATATGTCTGTTTTTTTACCAGTACCCATTCTGTCTTGATGATTACAACTCTGTAATGTAGCTTGAAGTCCGGAATTGTGATGCCTAGAGTTCATGTTGTCTGTGAAGAGTGAAAGATTGATTTCTCCTTTGCCAATTTGGATTCCTTTAATTTCTTCTCATCATCTAATAGCTGAAGCTAAAACTTCCAATACTGTGTTAAATAACAATGGTGAGAGTGGATATCCCCATCCTAAGCTCCTGACTGTCGAGGAAAAGCTATTAGTTTCTTCACATACGGGATGCTATTAGCTGTGGGTATTTCATTTATGGTCCTTATAATGGTGAGGTATGTTCCCTTTATCCCTACTTCCTTGAGGTGTTTTTGTCAAGAATGGATGCTGTACTTTGTCAAATGATTTTTTCTGTGTGTATTGAGAGGATCATGTGGTTCTTATCCTTTTTTTTATTAATGCAGTGTGTAACATTGATTTGTGAAGATTGAACTATGCTTGTAGCCCAGGAATAAATCCCACTTGATAGTGGTAAATAATTATTTTAATGTACTGTTGGACTCAACTTGCTGGTATCTTGTTGAGAATTTTTGCTTCAATATTTGATAAGGATATTGGCCTCTAATTCTCCTTTTTTAGTGAGATTACTGGTTTTGGAATCAAGGTAATGTTGGCCTCATAGAATGACTTTGGAAATTTTTCTTCCATTTCTATTTTCTGGAACAGTTTGAGAAGAATATTAACTCTCCTTTAAACACTTGATACAATTCCCCTGGGAAGCCATCTGGCCCTGGACTTCCATTGGGAGATTTTGATTATTTTTTTTCTTTTGCTTGTTAATCTTGTGCACTCTTTTTGGGAATATTATTTGGTGGAACCACAAAGAAAAACAGTGTGAGCCATTCTTAAAAAAATTGAAAATGTAAATATCATAGAATCCAGAAATTCCACTACTGAGTATTTACTCAAATAAACCAAAAAACACTAATTCAAAAAGATATATGAACCTCTATGCTTATTGAAGCATTATTTACAAAAGCTAAGATATGGAAGCAACTTAAGTGTCTCTTGATACATGAATGGATGAAGAGCAGTGTGTGTGTATGTGTGTGTGTGTGTGTGTGTGTGTGTGTGTTGCATAATTAAATATTAGCCATTAAAAGTATGAAATCTTGCCATTTCCAACATCATGGATTGACCTAGAGGGTATTAGGTGAAGTGAAATGTAGAGAAAGGCAAATACCATGATTCACTTATATGTGTATCTTAAACAACAACAAAAACTGAAACAGACTCATAAACACAAAAAGCAAACTGGTGGCTCCCATCGGGGAAGTGGCTGGGTGATAAGTGAAATAGTGAAGTGGATTAAGAGGTACAAACTGCCAGTTTTTAAATGAATAACTCATTGAGATGAAAAGTACAGTAAAGGGAACATAGTCAATAATATTTTAATAACATTGTATGGTGATGAATTGTGACTATACTTGTGGTAAGTAATGGGTATAGAATTGCTGAGTCATTATGTTGTACATCTGAAACTAACATAACATTGTATTTTAGTTATACTTTAATTTTCAAAAAGCTAAAAATTATGCAAATGCAAAAAAAAATAGTGTGTCAGAGAACTTACCAGACACTATCAAAAAAGATATGCAGATAGGAGATAAGCCTGTGAAAGGATGCTCCACATCATATTTCATCAAGGAAATGCAAATTAAAACAATGTGATACTATTACACATCTATTAGAATGGCTCAAATACAGAACAAACACTGGGAAGGATGGGGAACAGCAGGTACTCTCATCTATTGCTGGTGGAAATGCTAAATGATATATCCACTTTGGAAGACAGTTTGGTGATTTCTTACAAAAATAAACATACTTGGGGTAAATCCCCAACAGTTCAATTGCTGGGTCGTAGGGCAGGTATATTTTTAACTCTTTGAGGAACCTCCACACAGTTTTCCAGAGTGGCTGCACCAGTTCACATTCCCACCAACAGTGTAAGATGTTTCTAGCAGCAATGGCCACGATAGCCAAACTGTGGAAGGAGCCTCGGTGTCCAACGAAAGATGAATGGATAAAGAAGATGTGGTTTATGTATACAATGGAATATTACTCAGCTATTAGAAATGACAAATACCCACCATTTGCTTCAACGTGGATGGAACTGGAGGGTATTATGCTGAGTGAAGTAAGTCAGTCGGAGAAGGACAAATATTTGTTCTCATTCATTTGGGGAACATAAATAATAGTGAAAGGGAATATAAGGGAAGGGAGAAGAAATGTGTGGGAAATATCAGAAAGGGAGACAGAACGTAAAGACTGCTAACTCTGGGAAACGAACTAGGGGTGGTAGAAGGGGAGGAGGGCGGGGGGTGGGAGTGAATGGGTGACGGGCACTGGGGGTTATTCTGTATGTTAGTAAATTGAACACCAATAAAAAAATAAATTAAAAAAATAAACATACTAAAATCATGCTTCTTGATATTTAGCTAAGTTTGTTGAAAACTTATGTTCATACAAAACCTGCAAATAGACATTCATAGATTTATTTAGAGTTGCCATAACTTGAAAGCAGGATATCCTTCAGTAGATGAATGGATACATAAATTATGAAAAAGCCAAACAATATAATATTATTTAGTACCTTAAATTCCTATTACTAAATGAAAGAAGTCAATCTGAAATTTAGCCTATTACTAACTTAAAGAATCCATATTATATAGTTCTAACTATACAACATCCTGAAAAAGACATACCTATAGAGACAGCAAAAGGATCAGTGGTTGCCATGGGTTGTGAAGAGACATTCAGAAGGATGAATAGGTGAAGAACAGAATTTTTTAGGGTAGTGAAAATATGCCATATAATAGTATAATGATGTTTCCATGCCATAGACATTTATCCAAACCCATGGAGTGTACATCAAGAATGAACAATTATAGGGCACCTGGGTGGCTCAGTAGTTGAACATTTGCCTTTGGCTCAAGTAGTGATCCCAGGTTCCTTGGATCCAGTCCTGCATCAGACTCCCCACAGGGAACTTGCTTCTCTCTCTGCCTATGTCTTTCCTCTCTCTGTGTCTCTCATGAATAAATAAATAAAATATATTTTTTAAAGAATGAACCATAATATAAATATAGACTTTGGATGATTATGTGTCAGTGTAGATTCCTCTACTCTAATAAATGCACCACTCTGTTGGGAGATGTTAATAATGGAGGATGCTATGTTTGTGTGTAGATAAAAAAAAAAAAAAAAGTATAGGAAATTTCTGTACCGTCTCAGTTTTAGTGTAACCTAAAACTTTCCTAACAAATAGAGTTGTAATAAAGAAAAACTGTTTATTTATTTTTTTATTTATTTTTTATTTATTTTTTTTTAATTTTATTTATTTATGATAGTCACAGAGAGAGAGAGGCAGAGACACAGGCAGAGGGAGAAGCAGGCTCCATGCACCGGGAGCCTGACGTGGGATTCAATCCCGAGTCTCCAGAATCGCGCCCTGGGCCAAAGGCAGGCGCCAAACCGCTGCGCCACCCAGGGATCCCAGAAAAACTGTTTAGAGTAATAATATTAACAATGGTTAATTGAATATATCATGTGGATTAGAGTACTAAATGACAGAAATGTCACAGGAGTTGGGGGTGAGAAATTAAGAATGCTCTCTTAAAAGGTATTTGCACTACCCCTTAACAAAACAGAATAATATGAAGGCAAACTTAGACTAATGAAAAATATATATTTTAAATTCCGGTGCAACCACTACAAATATTAACAAGAAATATAAAAGAGACATTAAGAAAGGACACAAAATTAAATCATATGAAGTGCTTAATTAAACCCAGATGAAGCAGAAAGAGATGGGGGAAAGAAACAATAAATGAATGCAAATAATATAAAAGAGATACAAAAATCATTGAAATGAATTCATCTATAACAATGATCACTTTAAATGCTAATAATTTAAATGTACCAACTTAATATTTTTGAGGATTTTTACATCTATGAAATCATCAGAGAAATCCTATATGATCCAATAATTCCACCAGTGAGTAGTTACCCAAAGAAAATGAAAACTCTAATTCAAAAAGGCATATCCAGGATCTTTGAGGAAGATGGCAGAGTAGGAGGATCCTAAACCCACCTCATCTCGCAATCTATATAACACCCACATCAGTATAAGTAACCCAGCAAGTGACCCAAAGAATGCAGAACAGATTTGTAGAGAAGAGGCCATATCAAAAACAGTAGGAAGGGCAGAGATAGAGTCTGAAACCAAACTGACCCCCAAGAGAGGGAGAGATTCTGTAGTCATACAGAAAGTAGAGGTACAGACCCCACTCTAGACAGAGAGACCTGCATTGGAAGATTCAGTGAGATCCTCAATGAAGAGACAGAAAACATTTTAAATAAACCCAGATGGAATTCGATTGAAATCAATCATAAAAATAAGGAATAATTAGACTAAAAGAAGTAGAACAGATCAGTGACCTGGAAGACAGAGTAATAGAAAGTAATCAAGCTGAACAGAGGAAAGTAAAATGAATTATAACAAATGAGAATAAACTAAAAGACTTCTGCAATATGATTGAGCATAATAATATACACATTATAGGGATCCCAAAACATACACATTATAGGGGTTCCCAGAAGGAAAAAAAAGGAGGGAAAAGGGACAGAAAATTTATTTAAGGAAATAATAGCTGAACACTTCCCAAATCAGGGGAAGGAAGCAGAAATCCACATATAGAAAGTACAGAGAAACCCTAACAAAACCAACCCATGGGGGTCCACACCAAGACACATAGAAATTAAAATGACAAAAAAAAAGTAATGACAAAGACAAATTGTAAAGCAGCAAGAGAAAAGAGTCATATAAAAGGGAAACCCTACATGGCCATCAGCTAATTTTTCAGCAGAAAATTTTCAGGCCACACAAAAGTGGCATGATATGTACAAAGTGCTGAAAGAAAAACAAACAAACAAACACCGCAGCCAGGATATGATATCCTGATAGCCAGCAAGACTATCATAGAAGAGATATAAAGGGTTTCAAAGAGAAACAAAATTTAAAGTAATTAATCACCATTGAACCAGTCCTGCAAGAAATGTTAAGGGAATTCTCTGAAGAGAAAGGAAGGGCCATAAACAGGAGTAGGAAAAGTAGGAAAAAAAAAAAGATATAAATATAAAATCCAGTCAAGGGTTTCACAAAATAAAGGAATATAATGTATGAGATCATATATTTTAAAAGTACCAGGAGGGAAATAAAAATGTAGTGCTTTTAGAAAGGGTTCAAACTTATGTGATCAACTAACTATAGACTGCTATATACATAAGATATTATATATCAACCTGATAGTAACCACAAATCAAAAACAAGTAATATACATACATACATACATACATACATACATACATCAAAAGGATTCCAAGTAAATCACTAAAGAAACTGAAAAACAATGAGAGCAAGGGAAGAAAGGAATGAAGAACTACAAAACAAGCATAAAACAAGTAACAAAATGGCAATAACTACACATTTGTCAATAATTACTTGAATGTAAATGGATAAACACTCCAGTTAAAAGACACAGGGTGAATAAATGAGAAAAAAAGAGACTCATCTACATGCTGCATATAAGAGACTCATTTTAGATCTAATGTCACAAGCAGATTGAAATCGAAGGCAAGGAAAAACATTTATCATGCAAATAAAAGTGAAAAAAAGGTAGAGTAGCAATACTTATACTGAACAAAATAGACTTGAAAACAAAAACTGTAATAGGATTGAAAGAAGGACAATAGATAATTCTAAAAGGAACAGTCCAACACAAAATTATTTATAGTTGTAAACATTTATGCACCTACAGGGGAATATCCAAATATACAGAGCAGCTAATAAACATAAAGGAAGTCATCAATAGTAATACAACAATAGTAGGAAACTTTAACACCCTACTTGCCATCATCTAAGCAGAAAATTAGCAGGAAATCATTGCTTTAAATGACACATTGGGCCAGTTAGATCTAACTTATATACTGAGGACGTTCCATTTAAACAGAAGAATACACATGCTTTCCAAGTATACAAGGAACATTCTCTAGAAGAGATCACATATTTTTCCCTGAAATAGTCTCAACAAATGCAAAAAAATTTCTATGACACTAGAAATCAACTAGAAGAAAAAAATCTGGAAAATGTACAAATACATGGAGGTTAAATAACATGCTACTAAATAGTGAATAGGTCAGCCAAGAAGTCAAAGATGAAATAAAAAATGTCATGCAGATAAACAAAAATGAAAACACAATGATCCAAAAATCTATGGGCTTGAGCAAAACTTCCAAGAGGTAATACTACAACAATATTACAACAACATCTTAAGAAGCAAGACAGATATCAAACAACATAAACTTATACCTAAAAGAGTTGGGAAAAAAAGGTGAAAATCAGTATAAGGAAGGAAACAAAGATTAGAAATGAATGAAATAGAAACTAAAAACACAATAAAACAAATCAATGAAACCAGGAGCCTTTTTTTTTTTTTAAAAGATCTACAAAATTAAGAAAATTTAGCCAGAATATTCACACATAAATAAAGAGGGGACACAAAAAAATCAGAAATAAAAGAGAAGAAATAACAAATGACATCACGGAAATACAAAGTTTTATAATAGAGTATTATGAAAACATATGCTAACAAACTGAACAACCTAGAAAAAATGGATAAGTTCCTTTCTCCGAAAACTCAATCTGGAAGAAATAGAATATTTGAATAGATTGATTACCATTAATAAAATTGAATCAATAATTTAAAAATTCCCAAAAAACAAATGTCCACAACTAGAGGGGTTCACAGGTGAATTCTACCAAACATTTAAGAAAGAATTAATACTTATTACTCTCAAATTATTCCAAAAATTAGAAGAGGAAAGAAAGCTTCAAAATTCATTCTATGAGGCCCGCATTACCCTGAGACCAAAATCAGATGAAAATACTACAAAAAAGAGAAACATAAGCCAATATATCTTATAAATGTACATTAAAAATATTCCACACAATATTAGCAAACTTAATCCAACAATTCATTAAAAATACCATTCATGATACAGTGGTATTTGTTCCTGGGATACAAGTGTGGTTTGATATTCACAAATCAATCAACATGACACATCACATAAACAAGAGAAAGGTTTTAAAAAAAGCATATGATCATTTCAATATATGCAGAAATAAAGCATTGAAGTACAATATCCATTTATGAAAAAACCCTCCACAAAGTAGGTTTAAAGGGAACATAACTTAGCATAATAAAGGACATATATGAAAAACCCACAGCTAACATCATCCTCAATGATGAGAACAGAGAGAATTTCCCCTATTATCAGGAACAAGACAAGGATGTCCACTCCCGCCAGTTTTATTCAATGCAGTACTGGAAGTCCTAGCCACAGCAATCAGATAAGAAAAAAATTAATAAATAAAAGGCATCCAAATCAGTAAGGAAGAAGTAAAACTTCCACTATTTTCAGTGACACAATAATATATATAGAAAACCCTAAAGACAAAAAAACTACTAGAACTGATAAATTAGTTAAGGTCACAGGATACAAAATAAGTATCCACAGAAACCTGTTTCATTTCTATACACTAATAATGAAGTATCAGAAAGTGAAATCAAAACAATTCCATATACAATTTCACCAAAAGAATAAAGGACCTAGGAATCAACTTAACCAAGGAGGTAAAAGACCTATATTCTGAAAATTATAAAACACTGATGAAAGAAACTGAAGATGACCCAAACAAATGGAAAGATATTTCATGTTCATGAGTTGAGAGAATAAATATTGTTAAAATGTCCATACTGCCCAAAGCACTGTACAGATTTAATGCAATCTCTATCAAAGTACCATCAATATTTCTCACAGGACAAAAATAAATAACCTAAAATTTGTCTGAATCACAAATGAACCTGAATAGCTAAAGCAATCTTGAAAAAGAACAAAACTGGAGCATTATAATCCCAGATTTCAAGATATACTACAAAGTTCAAGTAATCAAAACAGTATGGTACTGGTACATGCACACACAAAAATTCCTATAGCTCAATGAAACAGAATAAAGAGCCCAGGTATAAACCCATGTCTATACAGTCAATCTTTAACAAAGGAGTCAAGAATATGCAATGGAAAAAAAGACAATCTTTTCAACAAATAGCTTTTGGAAAATGGACAGTTAAATGTAAAATAATGATATTGGACCATTGTCTCACACCATACACAAAATAAAATAAAAATGGATGAAGGACCCAAATATGAGACCTCAAACCATAAAAATTCTAGAAGAGAGCACAGGCAGTAATTTCTTTGATGCAGGCTATAGCAATATTTTTCTAACTACATCTCCTGAGGAAAGGGAAACAAAAACAAAAATAAACTATTGGGACTATACCAAAACAAAAAGCTTTGCACAGCAAAGGAAACAATTAACTAAATGAAAAGGCAACTTACAGAATGGGAGAAGATGTTTGCAAATGAGATACCTGATCAAAGATTAGTATCCAAAATATATAAAGAACTTACACAACTCAACACCAAGAAAACAAGTAATCTGATTAAAAACTGATGGAAGATATGACCAGACATTTCTCTAAGGAAGACACACAGATGGCCAACAGATACATGAAAAGATTCTTAACAGCACTAATGATCAAGAAAATGCAAATCAAAACCACAATGAGGTATCACCCCACAGCTGTGAATAGCTAAAATCAAAAACACAAGAAAGAACAAGTGTTAGTGAGGATGTGGAGAAAAAGGAACACTTGTGCACTCTTGATAGAAATGCAAACCGATATAGCCATGATTGAAAACAGTATGGAGACTCCTGAAAAAAGTAAAAATAGAACTACCGTATGATCCAGGAATTATGCTACTGGGTATTTATTCAAAACATATAAAAACACTAGTTTGAAAAGATATATGCACGCCTATGTTTATTGCAGCATTCTTTGCAAAAACCAAATTATGGAAGTAGCCCAAGTATCCATCAAAAGATGAATGACTAAATAAGATATGTTTTATATATATATATATATATATATATATATATATGTGTGTGTGTGTGTGTGTGTGTGTTTATGTGTGTGTGTTATGTATGTATATATAAAATAATAATAAAGTACCTAGGAAATATTGTCCAGCTATGTAAAAGAATTGTCTTGTCATTTGCAACAAAAGGAAATAAAACTTTATGAGTAAATCATAAGATTAACTATTTAGAAAATCCTCAAAAATCTACAAGAATACTTTTTGTAATTAATGGACTATAAAGGATAAAAGGTTAATACATAAACACATTATATAAATATGTATGAAAGATGCTGGACATCATTTGTCTTTTGAAAATTGCAAATTAAAATTATAATGAAATACACTATGCATCAATTCTAACAGCTAAAATTTTAAAAATTGCCATTATCAGTATAGTGAGGAAATGGAGCAAAAAGAACTCCCTTACGTATTGCTGGTGGGATGCAAAAGTGTCGTCAGATGCCATGGAAGACAGTTTGAGGGTTTCTTCCACACCCAAACGTAGTCTTACCATGCAATTGCACTCCAAGGTTTTTACCCAACTAATTTGAAGATGTATATTCACACAAGAAACCTGCACATGAATAGAAAGTTTATTTATAATCAACTAAAACATGATTAAGATAGTGTTCAATATGTGAATAGGTAAAGTGCAGGGCATGCATACAATGAAACAGTCCGTGGTGATCTAAAGGAATGGGCTACCAATGGGTGTTGGCAGTGCATATACCCTGATGAGTCTTAAATGCATAGTATCAAGTGAAGGAAGTCAGTTTGAAAGGATATAAGATTCAATTTCTGTGACATTCTAGAAAAGGCAAAACTATAGATATTTTAAACAAATTTCAGGCAGATTTGAATAGGTCAAGTTCACAGAAACTTTAGTGCAATGAAACTAATCTATATGATACTGTAATGGTAGAAACATAACACTTTTTAAGAAACAGTAGAACTTTACAGCACAAGTGAAACTTAATACATGAAATTTTAAAAAAAAATTAGCTGTTCAGGAGATCCGAGGTAGAATTCAGACTATGATAAAAGACTTTACTTGTATTACAAATTTATGAAATGTTTTCATGGGTGAAGTTGAGGGGAACGATGCTGACCTATGTGACTTTGGAAGAAAGAGTATAGACTCTAAGACTAAAGGCAAGAGGAATTTTATGTAAATGTTGTACTAAACTTGGTAAAGTCTGTCCACAAGTTGCAAATTAATACTTCTAAAACCATTATACAGATTTTTATATATATATGTGTGTGTGTGTGTGTATATACACATTATATATATATAAATTTATATAATATATAATAATATATAATATATACATACAAGTGCATATATGCATATATATAAATTTTGATATTTCTCACAATATTTCACAATTTTTCATGATTAATATATTTGGTATGGTGGTCTTTGATCAGTGACCTTTGATGTTACTTTTATAATTTTTCTTAGGTGCCACAAACTACACCCAGACAAAACAGTGGAGCAAATGGATTGTGAATGATGGGAGCTAGGTTAATCACTATTGGAGTGGAAGGCTACAGACAAAGGACTATGCTAGAATAATTCATGTGACAGTGGATTAGAGTTGAACTAATCAGGATAAGCTCATATTTAGCTTAATTTAGATACAGAGGTACACACACACGTATATATGTAAATACACATATATGCATATATGCATAGATTAGTGTAGGTTAGTATACACCCATGCATTTCCTTGCCCTCCCAGCTGAGAGAGCCTGGAAGCAAAGACATCTCAGTAGCAAGGAACACACTTAGTGACCAATCTGTTTCAAATACCATTGTCCAATAAAAGCAACCAGAGCCCTGTAGAGAAATGGGTGATATTAGGAATTGGACAGAGACTACATAGAATGAGCTTGGATCATCTTAGCATCTTGCACTGCCAGAATTTACAGGTACTAAAAATAAGAATAAAAACCCAACAACAATATAAGTACGTTGAAGGACACAAATGCCAACTGAAAGAGCTCCTAATTGCTCAAGCCAGAAAGTTTTGAGGAACAAATATTATGGGATTATAACCAAAAGTATAAAGTAAATATCTATGAGTCCATTCAGATATGAATTATTAAATATGTAAATGAAGAGGAATAGACAATCCTCCCAAAGAGAATTACAAATAGTTTATACAGATGCTGCCCCTCTAATGAGGTGGAACGTAATTCCTTCTCCTTTCAATCTGAATTATACAGTGTAACCTCTTTCTAAATAGTATAGCCCTCCAAGGGAGTAGGGAAAATCATGGTGCAGACGCCTGACAAACCTACCTTAGCTAGTGGATCGAGGTTAGCATTAACAGTGATATCATGTTGATAGCATATGAACTGGATGTCGTGTGATGAGAATGGAACTTTATCCCTGTTGCTTTTATTTAAAAAACAAAAACAAAAACAAACAAAAAGAAACATGATTCCTGTGCAACACTAGAAAAACATCAAACTAAAGTTGATAAACATTTTATAAAATACCTAATCAGTACTCTTCGAAATTGTCAAAGTCATCCAAAACAAATTCTGAGAAACTTTCACCATCTACAGGAGCCTGAAGAGACATGACAACTAAATGTAATGCACATAACGGATGGGATCCTGGAATGAAAAAATCAGATTCAAGTAAAGAATAGACATTAGTTAATACAAATTCCTTGGTGCTTGTTTGTTAATTATGACAAATGTACCACACTAATGGAAAAATGTTAATAGGGAAATGGTGTGGGATTATATGGCAACACTGTACTATTCTCATATTTTTTCTATAAACCTAAAATTATTCTGAATCCAGAGTATGTTTTCCTACCTTAGTCATTTATGTATACATATATAAATATATATATACACACATATAAGATATAGATATGTGATCTCAATCAGTTAGAAGACACAAAAAAGTAAGGTATAGGCATACTTCATTTTAGTGTGCTTCACTTTAGTGACTTCACAGATATTTTTTTAACTAATTGACGTTTTGTGGCAACTCTCCTCAAGCATTTGTTTACTTTGCGTCTTATCACATTTTGGTATTTCTCACAATATTTCAAAATTCTTCATCATTAATATATTTGGTATGGGGATCTTTGATCAGTGACCTTTGATGTTACTTTTATAGTTGTTCTTAGGTGCCACACACCACACCCAGTAAAAACGGTGAACTTAAATGATAAACATTGTGTGTTTTGACTGTCCCACCAACCAGCCATTTCTGTCTCTCTCCCTGTTCTTTGAGACACAACATTGAAATTAGGCCAATTAGTAACGTTTCAATGGCCTCTACACGTTCATGGCAAACAAAGAGTCACACACTTCTCACTTTAAATAAAAAGCAAGAAATGAGGAAGCTTATTGGGAAGATCAGGACGGAAGCTGAGACAGGCCAAAAGTGAGACCTCTTGCTCCAAAACAGCCAAGTTCTGAATACGAAGGAAAAGTTCTTGAAGGAAATTAAGAGTGCTGTTCCAGTGAACACACAAATGATATGTGAAACAGTCTAACTGCTGATATGGACACAGTTTTAGTGGCTTGGGTTTAGATAAGGACCGGACACAACTTTCCCTTAAGCCAAAGCCTAATCCAGAGCAAGGCCCTCTCTCTCTTCAATTCTATGAAGGTTTAGAGGGGTGAGGAAGCTGCAGAAGGAAAATTTGAAGCTTGCAGAGTTGGTTCATTTGCTTTAAGGACAGAAGCTGTATCCAGAATATGAAAGGGAAAAGTGAGGGAGCAAGAGCTAATGGAGAAGCTACAGCAAGTTATCTAGAAGATCCGACTAAAATAAGTAATGAAGGTGACTATGAAAACAAATTTTCACTGTAGACAAAACAGCCTCATGGTGGAAGAAGATGTCATCTCGGACTTTCAGATAGAGAGGAAAAGTCAATGCATAGGCTCAAAGCAAAGTCTGATTCTCTTGTGAGAGGCGAATGGAGCTGGTGACTTTAAGTTGAAGCCAATGCTCATTAACCATTCTGAAAATCCTTAAGAATTATTCTAAATTTACTCTCCCTGTACTCTATAAATGAAACAACAAAGCCTGGATGACAGCACATCTGTTTACAACACCACTTAATGAATATTTTAAACCCACTGCTGAGACCTAGTGCTTCAGAAAAAAAAAAAATGATTCTTTTCAAAATATCACCAACTCATTAACAATGCACCTGTTCACCCAACAGCTTTGATGGAGGTGTACAATGAGATTAATGTGGTTTTTTTTTTTTGTGCCTGTTAACACAACATACATTCTCTAGCCTATGGATCCAGTAATTAGTTGGAATTCCAAGTCTTAATATTTCAGAAATATATTTTGTAAGACTATAGCTGTCATAGTGACTCCTCTGTTGAATCTGTGCAAAGTAAATTGAAAACCTTCTGGAAAGGATTCACCATTCTAGATACCATTAAAAATATTCATGATTCATGGGATGAGGTCAGATTATTAACATTTACAAAAGCTTGGAGGAAATTGATCCCAACGCTCATAGATGACTGGGAGGGGTTCAAGACTTCAGTGGAGGAAGTAACTGCATATGTGGTGGAAACAGCAAAAGAATGAGGATTAGAAGTGGAGCCTGGAGGGATGGCTCAGCGGTTGAGCATCTGCCTTCTGCTCAGGGCATGATCCCAGAATCTGGGGATCAAGTCCCGCATCAGGCTCCCTGCATGGAGCCTGCTTCCCCCTCTGCCTGTGTCTCTGCCCCCCTCTCTCTCTAGCTCTCTCTGTGTCTCTCATGAATATGTAAATAAATAAAATCTTACTTAAAAAGAAAAGAAGAAGAAGAAGAAGAAGAAGAAGAAGAAGAAGAAGAAGAAGAGCACTGATTTGCTGCAATCTCATGATAAGACTTCAAAAGGATGAGGAAGTGCTTCTTATGGATGAACAAAGAAAGTGGCTTCTTAAGGTGATATAAACTCCTGGTGAAGATGCTGTGAAGATTGTTGAAATGTCAAACAAAAAGGGAGGAGAGTTTAGAATATAACATAAACTTTGTTGATAAAGCAGTGACAGCTTTTGAAAGGAACGGCTCAAGTTTTCAAAGTTCTACTGTAGGTAAGATGTTATCAAAGAGCATTGCATGCTACAGAGAAATAGCTCATGGAAGGAAGAGTCCATCGGTGTGACCAACTTCAATGTTATCTTATTTTTTTAAAGTTCCTACAGCTATTCCAGCCTTTCACAACCAGCATCCTGTTCAGTCAGCAACCATGAACATTGAACATTGAGGGGAGAACTTCAAGATTAAAGATTATGACTCACTGAAAGCTCAGATGATGGTTAGTAATTTTTTTAGTAATGTTTTAATTTTTAAAGCATGAACATTTTCTGGACATAATGCATGCAAACATAACTTTTATAAGCACTAGGAAACCAAAAAAAAAAAAAAATCATTTGATTCACTTTATTGCAGTGGTCTGGTACCAAGCCCACATATCTTTGTGGTATTACTGTATGTTGATACCATATATTCTATTGTATAATTAAATATAGGGTCAAAAGATGTAATATTGATATCATTCCAGAGAAATATCTACCTATATCTTACATTTTGGATTCTTAAAATTATTTATTCACTTAGTAGTATGTGTTAAGGTAGTGTAACCTTAAATACTAGATGGTTTAGTCTTCATGTTTCATATTTTGTTCTTTGAAATTTTATAAAGAAAATTGAAATTTTTAGTCATAAATTTTTGCCCAAGGAGTCAAAACTTTATATTTCCTTCAATTATTTTTGGGTTTTATATACTCTGACTTTTTATGGTGCTGTTGTGATGGTTAATTTTATGTGTCCACTTGAGTGAGCATTAGGTGCCAGGAATAAACTATTATTTCTAGGTAAGTCTGTGAGGGTGTTTCTGAATGAGATTAGAATTGGTGGATTCTGTGTGCCCTTCTCAATCCAATGAGGACTGAGTAGGACAAAGGTAGAAAGAGAAATTTGTTGTTGTTGTTGTTGTTGTTGTTGTTGTTTTTCTGTCCCATTGCTTGAACTAGAATATCTCATCTCATCTACAACTGAGCTTGGTGAAGAATTTACATCATTGGTTCTCACAGGTCTTACACCTCTGCACTCAGGCTGAATTATATCATATATATCACATATCATATTCCTGCAGATCATGGAATTTAGTTTCCACAATGGTATTGTCCAATTCCAAACATATCCAGTTGATTTTGTTTCTCTGGAAAACCCTGACTACTGACATGCTAGTGATTTAAAATCTCTTTTATTATAGTTTTAATGTCTATGCTTAGGGTTGTTTAGTTCTATAAAGCCAATAAAAAAGTTAGACTTGTCTAGAAATTTTATATCATATATATATATATAATTTTATATCATAAATATATAAGTTTATGTCATATACATGTAGAAATTTAAAGACCTCTAATAACAGGCTGCATATAAAAATTAAAAATTCAATAACAAAAATATATGACTATTTAAGATTTAAATTAATCCATTTTATATGCCCATTTTCTTATAATACCTAATATTAAATGATGATAAGAAGGTAAAATTATGAATATCAGATTCCTGGAATGTATTGGTTACTCAAAAGTAAATGGAAAATAATTTTAGAAATAGTTTAACTGGGGGATCCCTGGATGGCTCAGTGGTTTAGCACCTCCCTTTGGCTCAGGACGTGGTCCTGGAAGTCCCAGGATCCAGTCCCACATTGGGCTCCCTGCATGGAGCCTGTTTCTCCCTCTGCCGGTGTCTCTGCCTCTCTCTCTGTGTCTCTCATGAATAAATAAATAATCTTAAAAAAAAAGAGATAGTTTAACCAGATGATACTGTATTTTCATCACTATATATAAACTGAACCAAACACAAAAAGCAACCTTGTTATATAGAATTTATTGTCACTAGAGAATTATATCTTTATTATTAGACTTACATAATGATATAACTGGAATAGGCAACCATTAATATTTTTCTTTTTTCACCATGAAATGACAAGGAGATTTACCAATATGTGTGTGGACAGGTATCTAAGTATCTACACAAAATTTGAACTGGGACACACTCAATGATAGTGTCTTTCTCCTCACTCTTATACCTTGGTTCCATAATGTTTTATTCTTGCATATTTATAGGCCATTTCATAGTGCAGGGGGAATAAATGTGGTATCAGTTATTCTTTTTTAAGGTTGCTTATACTTTAAAAGCATATATACCATATAGTAGGTAAACTTAAAAAATTATCATTATTTCCTTGCATTATGAATTGCAATAACTATAGAGCTACATGGGTCTGTATGAAGATATGAAAATCTAGTGTCTGCATATTTTTTGCAAATGTCTCAAATCCCTGAGCCTATTTTCTACTCTGTAATATAAGGGAAATATTATGTCATGAATCCTTGGGAGAATAAAAGTATAACACATATGAAAGCACCAAGTACATTATACATATAATATGCCTACTGTTTCATCGATGTCCAATAAATGATAATGATCACATTATCCTTAAAAATCTAGATCGTTTACATAATTGTGAGCTTCTGAAGAGCATTAATTGTGATTCATTTTAGCACCTGCCACAGAAGTTGGCAGTAGTCTGTATTTATTTTAAAATTTCAAATGCTATGGAATTGAAAGTCAGTTTATATTGTAACAATTTGCTTTTTCTAATTCAGTCCTGAGGACTATCTAATATCTATAATTTTACTTACATAAAAATCTACCTTAGTATGCATTGCCACTCACAATTCTGAGCATAAGAGTTCACAATTCTGAGTATAACGAGCATAAGAGTTCCTATGTATATTTTATTTGTACTTTGAAAATTATCATTTTGCTACTTCCCAAGTAAAAGTTAACTTTGAAAACTATATTTCTTTACAATGCATTCACTCCCAAGAAATCTCTAATAATGGTTAAACAAGAGAGGAATAATTGCATTATTAAAATTGCATACAATTATATATTGTAAATCCCTAGAATATCAGTCAGAAGATTATTTAATTAAATAATTCTTTATTTTAAAAGTTAACGTTGTCAGGCTGATATATCCTACAATCATTTTGCTGCATAATTCTTCAAATGAGTAATTGTTTGTTTTATGCCATTATCTGAGGAATGCTGATATTTATATTCCTGGTATTTTGTAATGTTTAGTACATAATTGTAAATAACACAGAGCTTTCTTGGGAAAATCTTAGTTCCTTTTACCTATAATGTCTGAATCAAGATTTCATATGTTTAAGACATCAATCAAATAAAAGTATAATCAAATGCATCTCTGCCTTGCTATTCTATTGACTGTAGTCATTTTACTTATTACTCTCTATTCTCATTTCTCCATATGTCACTCAAAAAATCAGGTGTTTAATAAATCCTGGTCATCAGATTACTTTTCATAATTTTCCTTGTATTCTCCATAGAAATTTCAAATTGATTATTTGAAAGAAAAATATGTAAGTAGGATAACAACTAGCATACTCTTGCATGGCATATATACTCTGAGAAAACACTTTGAATGATACAATTAGGATTTTGAAGGTCATATAATGTGTTCTAGTTTTTTAATTTTTATAATTCTACAGATATTGGTGCTGTATAATAGCACAATGCTGATTTATAATTCTCTGGGATGTGAAATGTTCATGCCACATACAATGTTTATTAACATCTATGTGATAAGATTATAGGCTTTTCAGGCAACCAGAATATATTATCTAACTGGACTTTTATAGAGTTTTCTCCTTCTCTCTTTCCTAATAATTATATCCACATGCCATGTCTGCCTGTAAAATTAGTAGAGATTAAAGATTCAAATGCTAATATTACCAATAGTGGTAATTAGCTTTTTCTTAAATAGCAATGTGAATTAGCTATTTGATTATAATAATTTTAAACCTTATGAGTGGCAGACATCAGCTGATTAGAATATCAAGTTCCCTGTCAGTTGGTTAAGGATCCATTTCTTGATTTCAGCTTAGGTCTTGATCTCAGGGTTGTATGATCAAGCCCCACATGGGGCTCCACACTTAGCATGGATTCTGCTTGAGAAACTGTCTTTCCCTCTCCTTATGTGTCTACCCTCTCCTCTTTCAAATCGACAAGAAAAATCTTAAAAACAAACAAACAAACAAACAAACAAACAAAACTCCTTTGATTAAGTTGCTGTGCAAAATGGAATCATGAAGTTAGGTATGTGTTTCACCATCTACCTCCCAAATAAATAATAAGCACAGAATCCTATTGTTCAGGACTATTTTTCTATAGCCTAAAATACTGAAGGAACTTCTGTTTAAAGCAATGCTTATATTTTCAGTTTGAAAGAGCATGAGAGGATTAAGTAAAAACAATCCTCATCAGCCCACATGAGGTTCAAATTTTCCTAGATTCTAAAAGAGGCTTGCTTTCACAAGATATGGATCTTACCTGAGTTCTAATAGGACTGTCTACATTCTCTATACCTATAGTCATGTTCAAGATATGCTCTGTACCAGTTCACATTCCCACCAACAGTGGAAGAGGGTTCCCTTTTCTCCGCAACCTCTCCAACATTTGCGGTTTCCTGCCTTGTTAATCTGCCCCATTCTCACTGGTGTGAGGTGGGATCTCATTGTGGTTTTGATTTGTATTTCCCTGATGGCAAGTGATGCAGAGCATTTTCTCATGTGCATGTTGGCCATGTCTATGTCTTCCTCTGTGAGATTTCTCTTCATGTCTTTTGCCCATTTCATGATTGGATTGTTTGTTTCTTTGGTGTTGAGTTTAAGAAGTTCTTTATAGATCTTGGAAACTAGCCCTTTATCTGATACGTCATTTGCAAATATCTTCTCCCATTCTGTAGGTTGTCTTTTAGTTTTGTTGACTGTATCCTTTGCTGTGCAAAAGCTTCTTATCTTGATGAAGTCCCAATAGTTCATTTTTGCTTTTGTTTCTTTTGCCTTCGTGGATGTATCTTGCAAGAAGTTACTGTGGCCGAGTTCAAAAAAGGTGTTGCCTGAGTTCTCCTCTAGGATTTTGATGGAATCTTGTCTCACATTTAGATCTTTCATCCATTTTGAATTTATCTTTGTGTCTGGTGCAAGAGAGTGGTCTAGTTTCATTCTTCTGCATGTGGATGTCCAATTTTCCCAGCACCATTTATTGAAGAGACTGTCTTTCTTGCAGTGGATAGTCTTTCCACCTTTATCGAATATTAGTTGACCATAAAGTTCAGGGGCCACTTCTGGGTTCTCTATTCTGTTCCATTGATCTATGTGTCTGTTTTGTGCCAGGTCTTGATGACCACAGCTTTGTAGTACAACCTGAAATCTGGCATTGTGATGCCCCCAGATATGGTTTTTTATATACTGTGTGGCTTTATATTTATTAACTGTTTATTCCAGCCTTTGTCATTCTCCAGCTTTATATCACAGATTAAAGAGATCTAATATACACGTAAAATAATAATAAAGTAAAATCTTAAAATGACATTAGATTGGAAAAGACAATATAATAATTAGTTCCAATCCCACTTAGAGTCTGTGCCACCCCCCACATGGCTCACAAATTCAGCAATTTTATGCCTCTTAGAGCTTCCCCAACAGCTCCACCACCTGAGCCCATTGAGCTTACACCTGCTTTATAACACACGACTGCCTGAAAATTAGGCTAAAATTTCCCCCAAAAATAGAGTGATATGAATAAATAAGAATAATTATTCTTTCCTAACAATATTTGGACTGAGAAATTTAAAAATATTTTCCTTAAAAATATGAAATTCTGCATAAAGAGTGCAAAACATTATTTACATAATTGAGTACCCAAAAGAGAAAAAAATGTCCTGGAAGCTCAATATGAAAATGATATTACAAAAGAGAAATCTCAGAGGGTTAAAATCATGAGTAATTGCTGTCTAGTAGGGATATGGGTGGGGTAGGGTTTGGATAAGAGATGCAACATGTGGTAGGAGTTTTATTATCCCCCATAGTCCCAGGAGTCAAGTCCTAGGATCTTTATACAGTAAAGGATTGGAACTAACATTTCTGTAAAAAGTTGGAATTCTCAGGGTCATGGTGCAGTAGTTTTAAAGACACCTAGCAGCAAAGGGAGATGATGGGAAAATGTCTTTGATTATGTATGAACTCTGAAAGAATGAAAAAAAAAATATCTCCCTGATATTTTGAAGCTATAGGTTTAGGATTCCTACAAATTTGAGATTCAAATGTATACTACTCAAGTATTCAGGAAACATCAAATTTTGAAACTGTATTAAAAATTGGTCTAAGACCTAGAGTATATGTCAGGTGTCAAGCAAACTAATGCAAAATTGATTTAGAGATGCAGTTCTACAGCCAAAGCTCAAGGTTTTCTTATAGAAAAAACGCCATAATTTTAAAAATACAAAAGATTACAAAAGAACAGCAGAAATAGATCAAAAAAGGCTTAAAAACAGAATTACAATGTAAAAAACATTTAAATCTGTTTAATCCAAAAGGAAAAAAGTAATTTGCCACAGAAAAATGAGTGTTTTTAAAGAAGCAAATTTATAAAAATAAAAAAGACCATCAATTCAATTAATTCTATTAGCAGATAATACAGTAGGATAAAATAAGCAAAACAAAGCCAACATACTGGTATAAAAACAACATGCAATGAAAAGTGATCCAATTTAAACAGCTTTTCTTTTTTTAAGAAGTTTGTAAAAGCATAAATTCAGTTAAGACTTTATTAAGACAAGTACACCTGTGAAAAGTATAACATTATTCACTCAAAGAGTAGAGTACAATGGAAAACTTAACTGTTAAAAGATTTAAAAAAGAAAATTTGATCAAAATAATGATGGGAGAAAATATGCATGTTTTAAGAGCTTGGCAAATGTAAAGATATATTATTTTAATATATAACATATTATGAGTTCTCATGGATAGGAGAACTATAGAAGTATTCATAGTAAATATAATCTTAATGTTCAGGGTGGAGGATAATTTTGGAAGATAGCATTGAAGTTTTAGTCATAATCCATAATTCTTACAAGACATACCCATGTGTGGGAATGCCAATTGGTGTAGGCACTATGGAAAAGAGTATGGAGTTTCCTCAAGAAATTAAAAATAGAATTACTATATGATTCAGTAATTCTACTGGGTATTTATTCAAAGAAAATAAAAGCATTAATTTGAAAAGATATATGCACCTCTATGTTTACTGCGACACTACAATAGCCAAGATTGGAAGCAACCCAAGTGTCCATCCATAATTAAATGGATAAAGAAGATGTGGTGTGTGTATACACACCCATACATACACTAGAATATTGATCATTCGTAAAAGGAATGAAATCTTGAGATTTGCAGCAACATGGATTACCTACAGGGTATAATGCTAAACCAGCCAGAGAAAGATAATCCCATGTGATTTCACCCATATGTAGAATTTAGGAAACAAAACAAATGAAAAAGGGACAATCAAATAAACAAAAGACTTTTAAATATAAAAAAACATACTGATGGTCACTAGAGGGGAGTTAGATGGCAGAGTGGGTGAAATAGATAAAGGGGATTAAGAGTATACTTATCTTGATGAGCAATGATAATTGTATAGAATTGTTGAAACCTTCTATTGTACACCTGAAACTAAAGTCACACTGTAAGCTAATACCTCAACTAAAAATGCATATATCCAAAAAAAGGAGAGATAAAGACAACGTATACTAAATAGGATAAAAGGCTAATATTAAAATGTGATAATGAATATGTAGATGTCTATATTATCTGTTTTTTGTATATTTAAATATTTTATGATTTTAATAAAGTATTTTTTAATAAAGTATTTTCTATCTAATTTCCAAATATGTTCATTACACTGCCACCAGAGCCAGATAAAGATATCACTTGGGAAGGAAACTGCATACTAATATCCTTCATGAATATAGATATAAAACTCTTCGTAATATGCTAAGAGAAACAAGCAAAAAAATATAAAATACTATGTATCATAACTAATTGGGATTTATCTAAGGAATGTAAGAATTGTTTAACTATGGAATTAATAAATGTAATACATCATGTTACTAGAATAAATGATGTAAATCGCTATCTTGATAGACACAGAAGTAGAATTTGTTAACATCCGGTACCTTTTCTTAATAAAAACAAATAAACCCTCAACAACTAAGACTGAAATGCAGTAGATTCAACATGATCAAGGGTTTCTACAAAAAACCCACAGCTAATATTTTTAAAGTTAATTATTTAATCCTTTCTCCCTAAATTCAGGAAGGACATAACTATTCTATTCATCTCCTTCTATTTATCCCACTTCTATTCCTCATGTCCTGGGTGTTCTGACTAGGAGAAAGAAAAAAGGAGAAGGTATTGAGATAAGAATAACTAAATCTGTAGTTTCAAGTGACATAATACATACACACATATTTTTAAGGAATAAAACAATATACAAATAACAAATAATTTTAGCAAGATTGTGAAATATAAGCTCAATAATCAAAACTCGATTGAAGATTTCCAGGGGACAATATGAGAAGACCCACTCTTCAGTGAAATTTGTGAAATTATTAAATAAAAATGAAAAATAATTTAAATAATCTAGAATGGGGTCCAGTGGGCATATGGTAAATGAAGAAATATTTATTTAAGAAAATCTACTAAACTTTAGGAAGAACTTTGAGAGTTTGCTGTATTTGAAGCAAGATGTATACCCTCTCTCTTCCATCCTACCTCTATGAGGTAAAAACTCTGCTCAGGCCTGGTGTAGCCAAGGACGCAAGCCTCTCTCTTCCCCAAGCCTTAGTGGTGGGCTAGCTTCCTGTGAGAGGCAGACCGCCAACATCTATTATTCTATCCCAGCTTTTTGTTGTTAAGTCTATATTTTGGTGACTGCTGAGAGGTGGGGGTCTCTGATTCTACTTGTTCTCAAACAAGAAACAGAGGCTCTATGTTGGTATAACACCACCAAGAATCCTTTGTTTCCAACTGTCCCAGCTTGTGGCAATGGGAGTTCCACTCCAAGAGAAGAAAGGTAGGGAAATCTGCATCTGCTGTCCCCCATCCACCAAGCCCTCATCTCCTAAAGTGTGAATGTCACTCAGACAGAAGTATGTCGTTGACCCACCCATGCAAAAAAAAAAAAAAATATATATATATAATGGCCCAAAGATTTGCCTAGGGTAGAGGAATAGATTTATAATGAGAGAGAGGGGCGGGGGGAGAGAGAGAGAGAAAGAGCATGCTCCAAGTCCCATGCAAAGGAATTTGCAATAGAGTGTAGAAAAGGTCAACCCCAAGGGAACTCAAAAAACAGTGGAACTTGTGAAGAAAGAAATTAGAAGATATTCATGAATTTATGTTAAGCTATAGATTGCCTATTTTTCACAGTGATAGATGGGAAAATAAGTCTGTGGAAATCATATTCTTGGAGTCAGAAAAAGTAATTTCAAACACGGACTTAGGAAACTATTCCTTAAAAGGAGTGCAAATTGAATTAGCCTGTGAAGTACTTTATGATTCAGGATTCTGCTAAAATGTAGATGGGTATGTGTGTGTGTGTGTGTGTTTGTGTGTGTGTGTGTGTGTGAGAGAGAGAGAGAGAGAGAGAAAGAGAAATTAGCTGGCAATTAATAGAAGTTAACATATTTCCAAGGAAAGAGATGGCTAAAAAAAAACCTACCAAAATTACCATTATCCCAGAGTGTCTTGGAGTGTACACAAACCTGCACTCCCCTGAGGAACAGTAATAGAAGCCTTGACTGTACTGGGTGGGGAGTATTTTTCACTACAATAATCCAGCTAGCCACTAAATAATTAAATGAGCAAGTGATAGTAATGAACTCTGGAAGGGGTACACCCATACCCAGATTATCTATTATGTAAATTAATTGTCCATTATGCAAAATGTCAAGTTTCTAACAGCAATATGAAAAATATGAAAACATGCCTTGCAGAATAATAGGAAAGTATGACCCGTATACTACTGAAAGACAGCCAATCAAAATTGGCTGTGTCACTGGATGGTGGATTTAAAAAGGACTTTAGAGTATATTTGTATAACTAAAGGAAACCATGATTGAAGATGAAAGATATAATAACAATGTCACGTTAAATAAAGAATATCCTTTGGATACCTGGATGGTTCAGTGGTTGAGCATCTGCCTTTCGCTCAGGATGTGATCCCAGGGTCCTGGGATCGAGTCCCACATCAGGCTCCCTCTGCCTATGTCTCTGCCTTCTCATTCTGTGTCTCTCGTGAATGAATAAATAAAATCTAAAAAAAAAAAAAAGAATATCCCTTAATTATAAAAATTATAATAATGAACCAATTGGAAATTCTAGAGTTGAAAATAATAATGACTAAAATTAAAAATTCACCAGAGTTCAACAGTAGATTTGAACTGGTAGAAAGGACAAGCAAACTTGAAGATAGACTGATAATTGATTTGCAAGCTAAAAGCCAGAGAGAAAAAAGAATGAAGAAAAATGAACAATGTATCAGAGAAATGTGGGATGTTGTTAAATGAACCAAATGAGCATAATAAGAAAGCCAGAAGAAAAATAGAAAGTAGCTGAAAACAAATAGGAAGAAATAATGGCTAAAAACATCATAAATTTATAGACAAACACGAATATATCTATTCAGGAAGCTCAGCATACTCCAAGTAAATAAACTATAAGAGATTCACAAACAGAAACATAATAAAAATGCTGAGGGCTAAAGATAAAAAGAAAATCTTGAAAGCAGAAAAAGAAAAATAATTTATCATTTACAAAGAAATCCCAATAACAGCTGACTTCTTATGAGAAATGGAGGCTAGAAGGCAGTTTTAAATACTAAAATCAGAAATAAAATAGGTGATATTTCTACTGATCCAACAAGAAACTTAAAAGGCACATAGAAAGGAATTCTATGAATAACTGTATGTAAAAGAAAAAAAATAGTAACTTATATGAACTATCCCAATGCCTAGAAAAACACAAACTACAAGCATTGACTAAAGAAGAAATATAAAATCTTAGTGGACCACTAACAGGTCAAGAAATTGAATTATAGATTAACCCCCTCCACACACACACACACCAAAACATAGGCCCAGATGGCTGTGTTCATGTACTTTGGTGCTCGGTATTTTATAATTTTAAGAATTATCAACATTATTATAATAAATTCACCAAGAAAGTATGAAAATGTATACTTTAAAAATTTCAAAATATTGTTGAATTAAGAAAGACACAAATTGGGAAGATGGTGGAGTAGGACCATCTGAGGCTCACCTCATCCCATGAAGACACCTCATTAACACCCACATGAGTGAATAACCCAGAAGAATATCTGAAGACTGGAAGAGTAGACTCTCCACAGCTAAATGGAGAGAAGAAGCCACATCGAAGAGGGTAAGAAAGGTGAAGCCATCATCAGGAACCAAACTAACTTGCTAAACTGTCCAAGGGAGACAGGGATGCCACAAGCCAGAGAGCTCATAGGAACAGACTCCACACAAGTTGCCCCAAGTATGGAGGACCCACATGGAGAAGATGCGCCACCTGGACATTTGGCTTTGGAAACCAGAGTGGTCTAACTTCACGAGTCCCTAAAATCAGTAGGGCTTTGTATCTGGAACTTTAAAAATCAGCAGGTTCTGCACTGGCTGAGCCCCAGGACACAAGGAAATGGAGTTCTCACCCTTTAAGAGAAAGCACAACAAATATCCCCACTGAGATACAGTATAGAGGGAGCAGTTTGAAAACTGCTGAAAGGAGAGAGATTTGTTTACTAATCTCAGACCATGTGCTGGAGGGGCAGGGATATTTGGGAGAATTCCCCAGTAACAAAAGAGTAGATGGGCACCATTTCCTTCCCCCAGCTTCCAATCAACATGCAGGGACACTTGTGGGAGCCAGCATAGCACTAACACTCTCCACCTAGCTTGCTAATAGCCTCCCTGCCCCGATGCTATCCTGAAGACCCACCCCCTCCAACCCCTCCTCTGCAGGAGTTTTTCAGGGCACCTGCAGGTCCCCTCCTACAGTGGACCAGAGCAGCTTTGCTGGCACGGCTCATCCATCACTGTGTTCCCCTATTTACCCACCCCCATCTAACACATCCTTGGTAGGAGTTCGTCCAAATTAGTACCACAAGGATGGCAGTGGGTGAGCAGCTCCCCACAGGGACCATCTCCAACCCCAAAGTTGTCCCTGCTCTGGGGAGAGGGAAAGGAGGCCACACGCACCAGTCTGACTGCAGACTCAGCTATGAACTGGGAGCAAATATCTAGTCTGAATGCAAGCCCTGCAGGCCAATGAAAGCTTCTCAGGGGATAACACAAGGTGAGTGAGCACCCTAGAATCGAGCTACCAGAGCTCTGGCAAACACTTGGTGTGAAGATATTAACAAATAACATATTGGATAAAGGATGAATATCCAAAAAAAACAAAGAATGCTTGAAACCAAGAATTCAAGAGACAAGTGTTGGCAAGGATGTAGAGAAAAGGAACCCTGCTGCATTGTTGGGAGGAATGAAAAGCTGGGTAGCCATTGTAGAAAACAGTGTGGAGGCTTCTCCAAAAAAATTTAAACGTTAGAATTATCACACAAGGGGGGTCTGTGTGGCTTATCCAACTCTTGATTTCAGCTCAGGTCATGAGCTTAGTGTCTTAAGATTAGCCCCAACTGCATCCTGCTTAAAATTATCTCTGTCTCTCTCTCTGTCTCTGTCTTTGTCTCTCTCTCTCTCTTTCTGCCCCACCTCCCCACTCACTCTCACTCTCTCTCTAAAAAATATAAGTAAATAACTACCACATGATCCAATAATTCTGGATTCACTACTGTGAGTTTACCCAAAGAACATGACAACACTAATTTGAAAAGATATATACACCCTTATGTTTATTGCAACATTGTTTACAACAGCCAAATTATGGAAGAAATTGAAGTGTTCATTGATAGATGACTGGATGAAGATGTGAGACATACATATAGGGGTGTATAGATCTTTTCAAATTAGTGTAGAAAGTTTTGAAATTACAAATTTATATAAATATATAAAATTTATATATATATATAAAATGGATATATATATATAATGAAATATTATTTGACCATTTAAAATAATGAAATTTGCCATGTGCAACAACATGGATGGACAGAGGGTACTATGTTAAGTGAAATATGTCAGTTCGAGGAAGACAAATATCATGATTTCACCCATAGGTGGAATTTAAGAAACAAATCTATAAGAAGAAAATGAACAAATGAACAAAACAAATGAACAGAAAAAAAAAGAATAGAAAAGAAAAACTAAATAATAGTCCTATGTATCCATCAAATTGATGGTTACCAGAGTGGAGGTAGGTGAGAGGATAGGTGAAATAGGTGAAAGGGATTAAGAGTACACTTACCATGATGAGCCCTGAGTAATGTATAGAATCACTGTATTGTATATGAAACTAACACTGTATTTAATTATACTGGAATTAAAATTAAAAATAAGATAATAAAAGATCATGTACGGGAAATTCATCCATGTTCATGGGTCACAAAATCTATTGTTGAAATGGCAATAATCCTTCCATTGATCTTCAGATTCAGTGCAATCCCAGTCACAGTCGGCTTCTTATAGAAACTGACAAGCTCATCCTAAAATTCATAGACATACTCAAAGACCTAGAATAGCTAAAACAGTATTGAAAATATTGAAAAACAAAAGAGAGAGAATTGGATGACTTCTACTTTGTAATTTCAAAACATTCTACAAAGTAAAATTAATAATGTGGTATTGGCATAAGGATATACATATCAGTCAATGGAATAGAATTTAAAAATCAAGATATAAGCTTTCATATGTATGGTAAATGGAATTTTGACAAGTGTGCCAAAGCAATTCAATGAAGTAAAAAATATTTTCATGTAACAGTACCAGGACAACTTTATATCCAAATGCAAAATATAAATTTGGGCATCTACTCACATCATACATCTTACACAGAAATTAATCTAAAGGCCTAAATTTGAGACATGAAAGTATAAAACTCTTAGTTGAAAAAAACAGGGAGTATTTTTGAATTCATTAGACAATTGTCTCAGATATGACACTGAAACAAGTGACAAGGGAAAAAAAAAGAAGTGACAAGGGAAAATCTTAGATAAATTGGATTCATCAAGATTAAAAACCATTGCACAATAAACAATACCATCAAGGAAGTAGAAAAGCAAAGCCAGAAAGGGAGACTATGTTTGAAATCATATACATGATAAGGAATTTTTACACAGAATATAGAAAGAAGTCTTGCAATTGAATATGAGAAAAATAATCTGATTCAAAAATGGGCAAAGGATCGGTACAGACTTTTCTCCAAAGAAAATTACCCAATAAAATACAAATGAAAAGATGTTTGACATCAATAATCATTAAGAAAAATGCAAAAAAATGGTTGCAAAAAAATGCAACACCTGGTTGGCTCAGTGGTTGGGTATCTGCCTTCAGCTCAGGGTGTGACCCTGGGGTCCTGGGATTGAGTCCCACGTCGAGTCCCCCACAGGGAACCTGCTTCTCCCTCTGCCTATGTCTCTGCCTCTCTCTGTGTGTCTCATGAATAAATAAATAAAATCTAAAAAAAACAAAGAAAAATGCGAAACTAAACCACAATATGTTACTACTTCACGATCGCTAGGATAATATAATTAAAGAGCCAGACAATTAAGATGTTGGCAAGGACATAAAGCAATTGGAATCCTCACACACTGCTCGTGCTAATGAAAAATGATGTAGTCACTTTGGGAAATAATCTGTCAGTACTTCAAAATGATAAATATAGAGTTACCATAGGACCTAATAATTTTACTCCTGTGGAAGTACTCAAGAAAAATAAGTGATATAAGAGACTAAATAATAATCAATAGAAATGAAAATAAAAATACATGCCCTCTCAAAAACATGTTCACAGCAGCATTATTTATAATAGTCAAATGGAAATAGCCCAAATGTCCATCAACTTTTAAGTGAATAGATACATATGGTATATCTGTACAATTGAATAGTATTTGTCAATAAAAAGAATGAATTATTAACATATGCTCAGCATGATTGAACATGGAACACATTATGGTAAGTGAAAGAAGCTAGTCACTGTGGGAATCACTAAACAAAACATAAAAAATATAGATTCCCTATACTTTGTCTACAAAAGTGTACAGAATAGGCAAATCTATGGGTAAGGAAGTTAGTTGAATGGGGTGGACTGGCAGGGAGGGGTGGGGGGGTTATGGCTAATGAGCATAGAGTTTCTTTTGGGTGATAAAAATATAGATTTAGATTATAGTGGCAGTTGTACAACTCTGTATATATTAAAAACGTTTAAATTGAACACATCAACTGGGAAACCTTGGGGATGAAAGTATCATATCTTAATAAAGCTGTTAAAATTGGACATAGAATAAAGGGCCAATATATATAGTGATGAATTATCAATTGTTTGTTTCTATATAGTGTATTTAATTAATATAAGTACTAAACTATAATATATGGATCACACTTAAAAGTAAGTGCTAAAGCCAATTGGATAGGAAAGGATTTTTTTGAGAGACACTGAATATGAAGAGGAGTATTTGAACCAATTATCAATTCATTTCACTTTAACAATATCCTCTCTGTGTGCATGTTTGATTTCAGAAGTCTGAATGAAATTTATTTTACTAGTGGTTGTGTTTATATATTGAGATGTTTATTTTTATGTACTCTTGCCAAGTATTATTGATTGTCACTATATTTTGTGATGATTTTTCAATAAAAAAAAAACTATTGCATTAGGTCGTACTGACAATCAATACACTTTCTGGCTAATCACTTGATCACTTATACAAAGTTAACACTTTGTATAGCGAAAACATGACACACCAAAACCTTTCACATAACGGAGCTGTGCACTATGTAAAGAAATCTATTCATAGTTCATTGATTCTATTTACTGGTAATAGTTAAGATTTTATTACAACAAGCTCCAAACTGAAACAATGGATATAGTTTTGCTGTACTTACTAATCATGTGCACATTCCTCATCTCTAAGTTTCCTATAATTTATCATTCAATGTTAGGATAATGAGAAAGAACATCTCCTTCACTTAAAATTAAGAAATAAGTAGTAAGTTTAGAAAATCATGGAAGAGAGCAAAAATGTTTCTATGTGTGTGTGTGTATGTAGAATGTAAAATAAATATAGTATATATGCCAGATTTGTAAAAATGTTTACTTGAATATAATTTGTCATATTAATTAATATTAACCTTATTAAATTGCATAGCAAAAGAAATGTCCACTCTATTCGTCAATATGTTCAGGCATAAAAGAGACTGTAAGCATCTGTTAGCTTAAAGTCAGTGGAATAAATTTGATTTTCATGTGCTCAATTTGTTCATTTATTCCATCAGTCAGTCATTTCTTCCTCCCTACCTTCCCCACTCTCCCCTCTCTCTAATCTATCATCTGTTACCTATCTAATATGTTCCTAATACCTACTGGGCACCTGGATATTGATTTGTACAAAATACTCAATAAATATTTGGAAGACCTGGTAATTTGATTTTAGCATTTATCACAGACTCTATGTGGTACATTTATTCTTTTCTTTGAGCATATGATTTCTCCTGTGACTGTGACTTCCCAGAAGAATAGTAGCTTTCCTGCTGAGTCAGGTACAACCTTGCCATCATCTCCTTCTGGGAATAAGTTTTATAGAGGCGTATTTCTCTTCTATTATTTGCTCCTTTCCAGAAGAGTGAGTGAACTGTCATGTATTACAAATTACTTCTAACCTTGCTGTATTTTACTTGGAGTTACCTTTGTAGGCAGTAGATACCCATCAAGACTAACAATTAACTAAATAGATGGTAACACGGGTGTTAAACTATAGATAGGATAAAAAATGTTAATATTCATTGCATGCATACTACATATCAGCCACTGTTTTTAACTTTTTACATGGATTGAATTTTTATTCAATTCCCATAGTTTTATGAAATCAATAATAATATCCAAACTTATAGATGAAGAAGAATTCACCTTTCATTTCCCTTTCATAACTCTCATTCAACATTACACACCAGATTTTGTCAGAACCTAAGACTATCTACATGCTGAAATTTAATATTGTATGCCCTGGTATCTTGTTACCTTTCTTGGTTTATTATTTTCCAAGAATTAAAACATTAAACCCAGTAGGAGCACCCAGCTTATTATTCTATTCTAAGTAAATACAGTGATTGAATAATACTTTCCTCTCTTTATCTGCATTTTTATTTCCATACATAATCTCTTTTCGCCACATACTATTTCTTGTCATTGTTACATTTCAATAATCATCCTGAAAAACCCTAAGACCTTCAGAGATCTGCCTTCAGCTCAAGGAAATAGACTTAAACTGACAAATTTTCTACAGCATTAGATCACTCTGTTTCCTAAAGGTCTCACTTTTCTAATTTGCTGTGCTTATTCTTTGGCTTTTCCCTCTCCCCCACCCCCATATTGTAAAGTCTTATTTATGTATGCATTTTTTTGATAATACCTTAAATATCCTCAAGAGCTAATATTTTAGCTATTGCCTCTTGCAAATTACATATTCTCTTAGACATTTCCTCTAAATCCATTGTTTGTCCTGCCCAAGAAACCAGTCTGGTATAATATGGATACTCTACTTCTTAGTACACAATCCAGATTTCCAACAAGCTTTTCTTTTGTTTTCTAATGATAACAGAACGTGTGAGTCTAGAATTCTCACTAAGCTCCAGATAATTATATTCAATTTTCCAGTCGACTTTTCTACTTGGATATCTCATAGCTACTTTTTGTACATTCTACACCCCCCTCGATTATATCTCCACTCCTTTTCACTGGTACCATCACCTGCACGGACAATGGGCCTTTGTCCCTTTTTTGCCACCCCTACAAATACATGCTGTGATTTTTCTTCCTGGGCTGTATGTATTCCCTTCATCAAACTTCTATTGGCTGATCCATTAGGTAATGCATTTCTCCTTAGAACCCTCAGCTGGACTCCTACGCTAGACAGTTCTGTATGTTCTGCTTCCACTCACCACTTTGTATCAGAGCTCTATGATCTTTTTCTTCGCGATTCCACCTTGGAGATAGACTTCCAAAAATGTGTGAGTAGCCAAAGAGCTGTCAGGAACACTGCTTTACCATTTTTATGGATTTTTGGTTTTGTGAGAAATTTCTTGAACTTCACTCAAAATTTTTACTTTACCAAAATTTTTTTTTTTTTCCCGTACAGCATTTATTGGTACTCCTAGGGAACAAATTCATAGATTTAGATAGGTGATCAACTGGATGCATTAATGACACAGTAAAAAATCAAGAAATTTCATGGAAATGACTAATATTTGTTACAATGTTAATAATTTAGATTTTAATAGTAACAATGCACTCATTAAAAAATGATTGCAAAGTTTATAGCATGACACTTGGCAAATGCATGTTTTATTTTAAAATTTATTTAATATCTTTCCTATTTTGATATGGAAGCCAGTTTTGTTCAGTAATAATAGACTAGCCTTTCTAAATGTGTATCACCCTATCTTCCTATGGGGTGTTTAAGCATAGTATGTAATTTGGTAAAATTTTTACCATTTTTTTGTCATTTCAATCATTTTACTTATTGTGAATGGGAAAGATGGACAAAAAATATTTTCTTTTTTTAACAAAGATTTTATTTATTTTAGAGAGAGAGAGCATGAGTGTGGTAGGGGCTGGGAGAGAAGCAGACTCCCTGCTGAGCAGGGGGCTTCATGTGGGGCTCAATCCCCGGACCCCAAATTCATGACCTGAGCTGAAGAAAGATACTCAACTGACTAAACCCCCCAGATTCTCAACAAAAAATACTTCTATGAAACAAAATATTTCCCAGGGAAGTATGCACCCTACAGATAGATAGGGTACATGTAAAGGTTTTGTTTATTCAACACTAAAATGCCAAAATATTCTGAAGTAATTGAGAATGCAATTTAACAGTCTTGATATAAAGCTGTACTATAAAACTTTACAGTTTTCCAAAGAAAGAACAACACTGAGAAAATGTTTTACTCACATCGCAACTTAAATTTTTACCTTGCCCTCTTCAATGTGGTTCGAGATTTACAGCTTCTGACATTCTCCCTACAATACCTATTATATCCAGCCAGTGAGCACTTAATTGATAATGATGAAAATCATCTCTCTATCTGCGGCATATGTTGAACATCTGTTTCAGGGTATAATTTTAAATTTATGCCTTCTGTTTAAAATGGAAGCATTGGAAAAATACCTATTCACTTTTCAGGTTATGTTTTTTAATTGTTGGTTGGCCAGTGACTGCAGCTATAGTAGAGACCTTTACTCTTGAAACTGTATCAGAAGAATACAGAAGAATCATAAGCATAGCCCATTATAAAAACGGATCTACAATATATTTGTTTTCTAATTTGTGTATATTCTCTAAATATTCATCTCTTCAGTCATGTGAACATGTATATTGATGTGTTAAGGTTCAGGCATCTGACCAGAGCTTACTGTTAAATAAAATGTTCAGGGATGCCTGGGTGGGTCAGTGGTTGAGCGTCTGCCTTGGGCTCAGGTTCTGACCCCAGGGTCCTGGGATCGAGTCCCACATCAGGGTCCTGCAGGGAGCCTGCTTCTCCCTCTGCCTGTGTCTCTGCCTCTCTCTTTCTCTGGGTCTCTCATGAATACATAAATTAAATATTTAAATAAATAAATTAATTAAATGTTCAATTGAGACGTATCTGCTAATCTTTGCCTCATAAAGAGGTATTATGAAAAGGAAAACAGTGAATTCCTGCTTACAAGCTGTTTTGCCTTGACCAAAATTTAATGTAACTCATCTCTCTGAAACCGGTAAGACTTACCTATATTATGGATATTTTCTTCTTTTTTTCCATACCATAGTCTTTCCCCTACTTTTAGTAAAATGTCCCTTATTTCCAAAAGGAATTTTTCATGCTTCATCCTATATGGTTCTGTGGAAGATTCCATTCATAGAAACTTTCTCCTCTTGCTTACTCCTCCTACCAGTGTGGATGGGCAAGTGATTCAATCACAGCAATAGGCTTTAGCTCCTGGTTAAGTTCAATGTGAGAGCAATGTCACCTTGAGATAATACTAAACATGAACATCCACAAAAACCACAGACCATGTGTTCCTGATTGAATTTTCTAGAGCTGTGAAAAATCCGGCCCTTTATTTAAAATAGTAATTAGCAAAAATAAATAAATAAATAAATAAATAAAAATAAAATAAAATAAAATAAAATAAAATAGTAATTAGCTTTTTCTTCCTTTCTCTAAGATGTAACTATTTGTTAAGCTGATTTCCTTTTATTTTTATTTATTTATTTATTTAGTTAGTTGGTTAGTTAGTTAGTTAGTTAGTTAATCAGCAAATTTCTCTCTTAAAAATTACATTAGTGGGGATCCCGGAGTGGCTCAGTGGTTGAGCATCTGCCTTTGGCCCAGGGCATGATTCTGGAGTTCCCGGATCTAATCCCACATTGGGCTCCCTGCAGGGAGCCTGCTTCTCCCTCTATGTCTCTGCCTCTCTCTGTGTGTCTCTCATGAATAAATAAATAAAACCTTTTGAAAAGTAGCTAACTAACTAAATAATAAATAAATAAATAAATAAATAAATAAATAATAAATAAAAATCACATTAGCTAGAGTGGATTTCTCTTCCTTGAGATGAAAGAATTCTTACCAATTCAGTACTCCATGGTTATTATAATAATTAAACTTCATTAATTGAAACAACATGTGAAATTGTCTATTTAATAGGTGATTCTAACAGAACAGGCTGAATAATAATTTTTTTACCGCCTTTGTTACCTTGGCATCTTCCCTAATTCCTATTAACTGCTTTTATAATTTCTGTAAGCACTTGATGAGTTTTGTTTTAGTAGTTGGGAATCATGGAATGTCAAGCCTCAGGTTTTGCCCCGACTGATTTAGGATTTATCCAGACCAGTATTCTCACCTAACAGAAATGAAAAATCAATTAAGGATTTAAACACCTGTCCTTGTATTTCAAGAAGTTGGCCATGACCATGATTCCTGCAAATGCCTTTTTCAAGAGAAAAACAGGAGTCATTAAATTCATAGATTGTACTAGAGATTTGTTTGTGACCACATCCTGCAAATCCTGAAGCATTATTCTAGTATCTTAAATAATGTGTGTCACACAATAGGTATTGGGTAAATCTCTGTTGAGGGAATTATCTTTGAATTTTTTTTTTTTTGCTTTTTGTGATTCTACTCCTTAGGTATACAATCATCACAATCCCTTTGTTTTAAATGAACCACAGCCTTCTTCTCTAATTCACAAAAAAGTAGCAAATGAACTTAGGTTGGCAAAGACATGAAAGAATTAATGTGTAAATAAATAAATAAATATGGTCTAGGGATAAATAAGTAAATAAATATGGTTTAGGGATGTGTGTGTGTGTGTGTGTGTGTGTATATATATATATATATATATATATATATATATGGAGAGAGAGAGAGGGAGGGAGGGAGAAGGGGGAGGGATCTATTCCATTAATGTGGTTCATGATGAAAGATCTGTTCAACATATTTCTGGAGATACATTTTGTTGATCATTTCTCAATTTTAAATGCCATCTCAATGCAAAATGTAGAGTACTTTTCCTAAAACATGCATAATATTAAAATGAAATTATGCTTTTAAGTTGGCTATTAGGAATCTGTAATTTTATTTTATTTTATTTTATTTTTAATTTTTTATTTATTTATGATAGTCACAGAGAGATAGAGAGAGAGAGGCAGAGGCACAGGCAGAGGGAGAAGCAGGCTCCATGCACCGGGAGCCCGACGTGGGACTTGATCCCGGGTCTCCAGGATCGCGCTCTGGGCCAAAGGCAGGCGCCAAACCGCTGCGCCACCCAGGGATCCCGGGAATCTGTAATTTTAGAAATAACTCTTCTTTTTTCTTTTCATATGGACTATATAACCAGAGGGGAGTAACAGCATAGATGTAAATATTGTCAGGTGGAATAACATTAACATTGTAAATGAGGATAAACGCATGTACCATTGTCATTATGTCTATGAATTCTAAGTAATGCATCAGAGTATAAACATTTGCTTAAAATTTATAACACTTCCCATAAAATATATGGCTTATATCACAGAAACCTGCTAAGGGCCAATATAACAGTCTCACAAATAAACTGAGGAGTAAGGAAGAAGAAAACTAACACCTAAAGTAGAAGTTCAATCTGTTATTTTTCCCTCCAAACTCAACACTCAGACTTATTGATTGATTACCTGCTTACAAATACAAGACAGAACCACAAAACTAGTTACACCAAATGTAACGTCATGGCAAAGCAACTAACTCCATGAGATTGCTACCTCCCTGAGCATTTTATCTGGCCAAGAGGTGGGCAGGTGCACTGAGTAATGCCGGCCGGCACGCTGTGCAAGTGTGTGCCTTGTGTGGCAGCCCTCAGAGTCACAAGCAAATAGGAGTTGATGCTACGACTGCCCAACAGTTCCTAGAATCACCAGGCCCCTCAGACCATGTGCCTCTTAGATGAGATCCATATGGGGCTAACAAAAACCCTACTCTTTGTTGTGAATCAATGAATCCAGCCTTGGCTCAGGAATCCAAAGCACTCCATTCATGGACCCTGATAAAGTCATGCCCCAGCCACTAGGGCTCTTTCCCTGCGCCCTGCCTTGACTTCCCGGCATGGCCCTCCACGCCAGCCCTGGACTGCCTCCAGGACCTGTGAGGTACAAACTGCCCCATTTTAATTTTTCTTGTGGTCTCTTATTGAATGGCAACTCACCATCCAGCACCCTGTGCTCCACTAGACAAATGTAAAAACAACCAAAGGAGATTGTTTCCAAAGATTAAAAAATATAAAGAAGACTGTTGGCACTGAGATAATATAATAACAGCCCAGCTCACTGTAGATCAAGGAAATTGAGGCGCAGAGCCATCAGTGAATTTGCTTAAACTTGCACAGTTGGTTATTTGATAAAAGAGGGCTTCTGTCCCTTCCCCCTGGCTTTGTCTCTGTTTCTGGGCCTTTGCCCCTGGTCATTCCTTTTCTTGAGTAATTTGCTCCACAGATCAGCACATTCATTTCTCAGATGAAGCATCAAATCTTTAAAAGAGATCCTGGTCTATTAAAAGTAACCCTGACTCCCCCTCACCCCACCAGCATTTTGTTGTTGTTGTGAAGGTATTATTTTGTTTCTAAGGCTTCATGTCTGGCTTATCTCTGGCTCTATCTCTGTCTTTCAAGCTTCTTGTCTACCTCCCTTGTTTTTAAGGCCATGGAACCTACAACAGTAACACATAGGGAAGAATTGAATAAATACTGTCTGATGACTTGTTGCATGTTGTTCACATCTGAAATATCAGCTCATCGGAGGCTTTTTCTCACCATCCTGTCTGAAGTAGTAGCCCCCAGTCTATCACCAAGCCCTGCCAGATGCTACTGTAACTGAACAGCCTATTAATAGAAAAATTACTAAATCATGTAGCACATTATATATTCACCATGTGCAGTACACAGTTTGACAATTTTAATCAAATCAGTATGTGCAAACTAATAACCTTTGCTATTAATTATATATACTTACTCTCTATTGATCAAATTAGCTAAACAAGTTCTCTGCTATGTAGAAATACCTCGAATAAAAACTGGAAAAATAGCTCATCAAACATACTGCTGATATTGAGATGTACTTTCTGTGCCTCCATTTCCTTATTGAAATGATGACAATAGCATCATTCTTATAAGGTTATAAACATTGAATGAGTGACTAAAAATAAAATGCTTTGTAGATTGGCATACAATAAAAACTGAATAAGCATTAGCAAGTATTTGTTAAAATGTAATTCCCATTTATATTTCTAAGGATGCTTTAAAATTTAAATGTTGACTGTATTCAGTCGATAAACAGTTTTACTTGTGTTTTTTTTTAAAGATATATTTACTTATTTGAGAGAGAGAGAAAGAGCATGTACTTGACTGGGGGGAGAGGTAGAAGGAGAAAATCTTCATGAAGACTCCCTGCTCCCTGCTGAGTGCAGAGCCCCACTCCGAGCTCCATCTCATTACCTATGAGATCATAACCTAAGCCAAAACCAAAGCAACAGGCTTAACTGACTCAGCCACCCAGGCGTCCCTTACTTGTGTTTGTTTTTGGGCCATGAGTACCTCTAACTAACCATGAAGCAAATTTATTATTTTACCAATGACCACAGATTTTACATTCATAATATTTAACACACTAAATGCATTCCTCCCTATTATCTGTTAGGCTATATTTCAGTGTTGTTATCCAACACACACCTCAGCAGAAAAGATGATATGGCTATGAATGGCAACCACAACTGTTTTTATAAAACTCATTTAATGACCTCATTTTATCTCCACTATTATTTTATTGGCTAAATCTTCTTTATTATTATTTTTTTTGGTTGTGCTCTAGAGCATCATGTAGAAAAACCTGAATATGTGATATAGACTGTATGTAGCCTACGAATTCTAAAATATTTTTGTTTGGCTTTTGTCAGAAGAAGGAAGGAAAGAAAGAAAGAAGAAAGAAAGAAAGAAAAAAAGAAAGAAAGAGAAAGAAAGAAAGAAAGAAAGAAAGAAAGAAAGAAAGAAAGAAAGAAAGAGAGAGAAAGAAAGAGAAAAGAAAGGAAATAAATTTGCCAGACCCTCAAGAGCTGCCTATGATGATATCCTTTTATCCTTCCATCTCTTACTCCTTTGTTTACCTCAACCTCTCACTCTTTTTGCTGTTTATTCTTTTATTTCCTACCTTTGGTAGACTGATGATAGACAGACAGACAGACATAGATATAGGTCTTTAAAAAGCAGAACAACATCCCTAGAAACTAGGGCATGATCAGCTTTGCCCACTGCCTCAGACCATAGTTTGCTAACACTTAGTCTAGACTTTACAATATATATATTAATTTTATCATAATCTACCTTTAAATTATACTATATTATTTCTCCAAATAGCTTACTAATATCATAATTGCACACTTCCATCCTCTTACATATCTTATACTTTCAAAAGAACGTTGTTGTATTGTTATTATTTTTGCTTTGGATGATAAATTATTGTTTAAAGGTATTTAAAATAAGAAACAATATATTTTATATTTATTCAAAATTTAACATTTCTGGCTTTCTTTATTCTTTTCATCTAAAGCCATATGTCCATCCTAGGGTGTTTGGGTGGCTCAGTTGGTTGAACATCTGACTCTTGATTCTGACTGGAGTCATGATGTCAGGGTCCTGCGATGAGTCCCCTGGCAAGCTCCATGCTTAGCAGGGAGTTGGCTTGAGGTCACTCTCTCCATCTTCCTCTGCCTCTCCCCCAACTCATGCTCTTTCTCTCTAAAATAAATTAATCTTAAAATAAATAAATAAAGCAATATTTCCATCTGTTTGTTTCACTTTGCATTTTGTCTGAAGAACTGCCTTTCCCATTTCCTCCAGTGCCATTCTTTTGGCTGTGAATACTTTCAGCTTTGGTTTATCTGAAAAGTATTTTCAAAAAAAAAAAAAGTATTTTCATTCTTCAAAGAGATTTATTTATTTTTTAAGAGAGAGGGCATGTGCACAGTGAGGAGGGGCAGAGGGAGAGAAAGATTCTTAAGCAGACTCAGCACTGAGCTCAGAGCCTGACAAAAGCCTTGATCTTACAATGCTGAGATCACGGCGTGAGCCAAAATCAAGTCTGACACGTAACAGACTGTACCATCCAGGTGCCCCATGAAAAGTAATTTGACTTGGGTTTTGAAAAATATTTTCTTGGTATATAAATTTCAAGCTGACTGCTTTTTGCTTATTCCTTCTTGGCACTTTTTAAATATGCTGTTCCAATGCCTTCCCGGTTCCATAATTTTATTATTTTCTATCTATATAATTTTTAAATTTGCTACTTTTAATTCTCTCTTAATTGAGGTTTTCAATAAATTGATTATGATATATCTGTGCTTCACTTGATGTTTACTATTCTTGAGTTTAGTTGAGCCTACTAGATCTGTGATTTATAATTTTTTTGTACTTTGAGAAATATAGAAGAATTATTTCATCCAAAGGTTTTCTTTTCTCTCTTAAGTCCCCACGGAACTCTAATTGCCCAATTATTAGGCATCTTGGTATTTTTGCACAAGTTAGTAATGTTCTGTGCAATTTCAATATTGTCTTCTCTGCTTCATTTTAGATAGTTTCTATTTCAATATCTATCATCATTGTCCTTTTTCCCTCTATTGTCTGGCATACTGTTGATTCCATCAATTTTATTTTTTGCTTTAGATGTTTCATCTCTTTTTATAAGATTTTATTTATTTGAGAGAGAGAGAGAGAGAGAGTGCATGCACGAGCAGGAGCAGAGAGAGATAGACAGACTCCTCACCCAACACAGGGCTCGATCTCAGGACCCTGGAATCAGGACCTGAGCTGAAAGCAGACTCTTAACTGCCTGAGGCACCCAGGTACCCTGAGATGTTTCATTTCTCATCTTTAACTGATTTATTTAGAGCTCTTTATATCTTTCATTTTTCTTCCCCTTATATTTTCTTTCCCTTTCATCTCTGAACATATCTGTAATAAACATAATAACCATATTAAAATGTTTTCTTGCTAACTCATCATCTTTGGTGTATCTAGTTCTATTTCTATTAATTTTTTTTTCTGGTTATGGGTCCTATGTTCTTGCTTTCTTGCATACGTCCTCATTTTTACTGATGTCTGACATTGTGATTTTTATATTGTGATTACTAGGATTTATAGCTTTTGTACAACTGTTAAAGCTTTGTTCTGGCATTCAGTCAACTTCCAAATCAGTTTGATCATCTATATTTTCAGGCTTTGCTAGGATACAGAAGAGATTTTTACTCTAGGGCTTTTCAATGAAGGCATGAATCTTCTGAGAATGCTACCTAATTCCCTTCTATTACAAGGACTCTTTATTCTGACACTTGGGGACATGAATGATTTTAGTTTTACATCTGCACAGACAATTGTTCCAGCCTATTGCTGTCTAGTAGGTATTTTTCAGCATCAAGAAGCATCACCATGCATAATGGCAGATCAATGCAAAGCCAAAGCATTTAGGAGATTCTTCTTCACACCTCTAAGTTTTCTGCAGTCTCTAATCATTGGTACTTTGTTCCATGAATTATAACTCCTGGCCTCCCCACATCTACCCAAATCATTGAATCATTGGGTCCTGTTTGTGTTTCCTCTCCATTCTATAGCCTTGAAACTGTGCGATCAGTGTGATGGATAAAGTTTAGGACTCATCTTATTAGTGTCTCTTCCTAGGGCAAAAAGTCCTAGGCTGACTCTAGTTCAATGTGTGAAAACTCTTGTTTCATTTTTTTTTTCTAGTTCTCTAATTGTTTGTGAAGGGAGGACAATCTCTCTAACCATAAATCCTTCATCGTTCGAAGCAAACATCTTGACACAATTTTTCTTTAGTATCTTGGCCTATGAGAAGGTGAATTTCAGAGGTTTATTCTTGTGTGTTTCACAGCAATGGCTATTATCTGACAGGCCATGAAGAGAATGTATGCATTCAGTCCAGTGTTTTAGACAGGCACATTAACGTTGGTTTGTAGACCTTCTAGATCTACTGTGAACTGGACCTGGTCCAGAATTCAAAATATTATCTATCTCCTTGATGCTCCATTCTAACAGAAGGTCATGGCCATGTCTGAGTCCTTGGATATTAAAGCTAAACTAGGCCTAGTATTCAAAATTCCACAAAACATCATTTTTTTTTTGTCTCCACTATATTACTCATGTTAATCGACATAGGCTCCCTAAGAAAGGAATCAGAGAAAAGTTATCATATGCAATCGCTATGGTGATACAGGATCCTCCATCTTAGGGACTCAAACTCTCCATCTGATAATGATTATGGAGCTGAATATATACTCAGGACTAGAAAGTAGGGAAGATATTGTGACTCTTTACCTGTATCTCTGTTCTAAGTTTCCCGGTTTATTTTGTAAATCAAGTAATCTTTATTTTCATTACGTAGATTATGAAATTTCTTTTTTTGCCACCCATCTGTCTTTCCCGTAGGGACACCATATTCCAGTAGCCATCCTGATAACTCTGTACAACACAAGATCTCTGGCTGCCACTCTGCCATTGTCACTTATTAAGTAACTTACTAAGTGTCTCCCCTCTTATTTCTGATGATTAAAGGCAATTAGATGAATGCTATTATATTGAGATCCTAAGTTCACCTTCACTATTAAGGACCCAGTTCTTAAACTCTCCTAGCCTCAGCCTGAAAAAAAGAAGGTATCATTGATTCTCAAGTAGGCACCAGGATTCTCAGAGTAACCTTGTCTCTAGCACACTTCTTAGCATTGTAGTAATAGAGTGATTTCTGTGACATCACATAGGACACAGGTGACTTGTATATTTTCAGTCTTCTAAGAGACCCTGCTCATTTTACTCAACTTTTTGTTCGAATTTTTCACTGACTTCTACAGAAGGTCTGGGGTTTATACTTCAATTACTATAAGTCCTTTACTATTTCTAAGCTTTTAAGAATCAAAACAGTTGTGTATGTGAGCAGCACTCCCTCCTGTTCTACTCCTACCTTGACCAAGTTTTAATCCTTATATCCAAGGAGAGTGCTCTCATAATGCTAATCAGTCCCTTATCAAACTTTATTTACAGGCCCAGAACATGCAGGGGGATCCTTAATTTGAGATTCAAAGTGCTTTAATTCAGGGATCCTCATGACATATTGCAAGTTTAAATTCTATCCAACCAGTCCTCTGACAGTGGCATACCTGACTTAAATTAATAAAATGTTAGCTTTTTTTGGAGCTTTGCTTCTTCTCTAATTAAGTCCTAGGTTCAATTCATAGCTTTTAGTACCCTATAGTTGAGGTGTGGAATTTTTTATATGCTACTGAAGAGGCCCTCTGGCTATTACACTTCACCTAAATCAATGATTAGTCACCCTCAGCCTTTCATCGTCTTTCTCCAATGCACTTATTGTCCCCATAACAACTATCAAATGCCATCCTTCTTGTAATTACTACTTTCCCCATACATCTCAAAGTCCTGATATGTTGTATCCATTAGTGAATTAATTTCCACTGGTATGACATTCTAGTTTCCCACCTTATCACTCATGAAATTTAACAATGGCGTTGCCACAGCATACTGGTACCTGTCCATATTCATCATATTACCAGCAATGTGGACCTCGTTGCCAGTTGGTGTAGAATGGTCCATGGTGTAATTACATGTCCGTGTTGCATTCTTAGGACCCTGAGGAATGAAATGCCTCAGGTATGAGTACCTGAAAATGCTATTCTGTATGCAGAAGGCTTTATGGGAAGGGCTCACAGGAAGAGTTTTGAGAGAGCAACTGAGGCAGATGGCCAGAGAGATGTGGTTGCTGTTAGTGGCCTCAGTCAGTCTCACAAACAGTGTGAAGGTAGAATGATCCTTAAGGAATGTCCTCCAAAGAGGCAAGGGGAGTCATTTATATATTCCCTTTTTGAGCAGATAAAAACTTGGGAGAAATAGCTACCTTCAGCCCAGTAAGCATAGGTCATCAATACTCAGCATTTCTAGCAATTGGAGTATTTAACAGAAATCAAGATGTGCAAGGATACCAATTAATTAAAGAATCATGCACAATAAGTTCTCATAATATCTATGAGGGAGAATTAGAGTATGTTATGACTGCACAATTTGTCTCTTCAAACAAATCTGGGGGACAAGAGAATTCTTTTGTGAGAAAACCCTGTTTCTGTTGAAAGCCTACAACCAGCATTTCCTAATACATGGAGAGAAGATCATATGTTACAGATTCAATGAAATGGGTAAAATGTTGATGGATTAAATAATACTCAGGCAAATAACTCCATTATTTTGTCACCACTGAATATAACACAACTACACAAAAAACTTGCATGCATTTTGATTTTCAGTAATATACATTTGAATATGGGATTCTAATTTTTAATAATTTTTATAAGTTTAATATATCCAAACTAGTATTGCCATAAGAATCAACATAGGGAGCTCCATAAATACTGAGCAACATTGGCGTAGATCGATACAACTCTTCTGGTATTGGCTTGTGAGATACAATAATATCATTTTTTTAAATTACATCTCAAATTTTGCCAGAGACCATATACTTTGAGTGTTGGGGAGGAATCTGAATGCGTTTGAGATACATGCAATTGTAAGGTTCTATTAAAAGGAGGAAGACATTGGCCATTATTGAGGCCAATACAGATTGATGCAGTAGGTTTTGGGAATTTCATTCAGATCTCATGAAATTCCTAAAACTTACTGTATCTTTACAATAAAGGAAATGAATCCCAGTGTTAATAGTTTCAGACTCCAGCACTCTGGGCAGTATTTTCAGTAATGATACTAATTCATCTCCTTGATGTAGCAGCTTTACTGTATTCTCTCTTTTCACATATTACCAAAACATCCTTCCAGTTTTTCCATCAATATTCTTTAGATAACATTCCTTATTTTTGTATTGCATTAATGGATTTATAGCAGACTATTTTAAGAACCAGTTAAGTGTGAAAGCAGGTGTTAGAAGAAGAATAAGAAACAACTTATATATTACTTATAGAATAATCTATATTTATATAAATAGTAAAATACATTGTTAAATAAATGAACACATAAACGGATTTGGCACAGGGTATGTTGGGTTTACAAGTCTCCTTATGATCTGAAGCCAATGAAAATAGATGAGTAAGAGTAAGAAGCCCAACCTTACTAGCATCAGATATCTTTTGTTGTCTTCAACATACTGCCCTACCCATCCCCACTTTCATCAGGAAATGAGTTTCAGTGGTTAAAAGGGTAGAGGAAGGGGAAGTGGAAAGAAGAGTCTCAGTGGGGAATGAGTATAAATCTATGACTAAGAGGGAATAACTAATCCAATGGTTCAGTGGCATCATCTTTATATGTGTAAAACAACATATTTCCCCTGACACCATCCTCTGACACTTTAGAAACAGTCAGCAGGTTATGGTGGCTGTGCTGCCACCAATAAGTAAATTATGGGATCAAGCTGTTAGGAATGGATATCATCATTCACTTTTTTCTTCTAATGTCACATTTTTCATTATGTCTTAGGTACACTGCAAAGATGTATCCACCTCTAACCTTCATGGCACTGAGTAAAAATAAATGTGGATTTCAGTAAGTGAAGAACAATATTTCATTGGCAAAAGTAGCCTTTCAGTTTTAATGATAACTAAACATTTTGACCCTCAAACTGGCTTTTTTCCTATACATTTGCAAATTAGAAAGGTTATATTACTAGAAATTATGATTACTAACTTTTAAACCATCCCCCTAAAATATCACCACATATGTAATACACACATATACATGTTACATTTTCTTGAAGATAAAACTATTTTCAAAGTAATCATTATGTTATTTGACTTTTTTCACTTGTTGACATTTGAAATGGTGCAAGATCAACGTTGGAAAAAGTTCCCGATATCTTAACATGCATATCAGTAGTTACTCCAAAACGTTCTAGTGGTCACTGTACTTTTCACTGCCACACATAGTTAAAACAACAAGAAACCTAGTTCCAACTAAAAGACACCCTTGTTTAAACAGTAAACATAAATTTTATTAAATTAAGGCATTTGATTATGTATCTTAATATTCTCTCTGACAAAATGGTAAGTCTACTTGAAGCATATAGAGATGCCATGGCGTTCTTGAGAAAAATCACTTGGGAAATTGAGTTGCAAGCTGAACTAGCCACTTTTTTATTGAATAGAGTTTTTACCGGAGGTCATGATATGATTATTCCAATACAAGTATTTGGCAAATACAATTCTGAAATATGTATATTTCATGATGAATATAATCTCATTAACATATGCATAGTTAATGTTGAATATAATCTCATTGCTCTGGTTGGATTTATTTGTCTAGTTGAAACATGTTCTCTGTTTTTCCTCCTATTTACTTAGTGTATTTTGGTACACTGTTTCAGTTTACCTATTTGTATTTTATAATTCCATCTCATCATTTTTTGCACTCTTCTTTTTTAGATTAATTTCTATCACTTTATGTTCAAATTCATGGATTCTTCCTATTACTCCATGTTAAACTGTTAAGTCCACATTCCACTAAGTCCACTCTGTATTTCTCCTTTATTTCAGGTTTCTTTTTATTGTTGTTTTTTTTTAAACTTACTTCTATAATGACTACCTTTTTTATATTTTATAGTTCTCCGCTGAGATTTTCTGGTTTTTCATTCACTACAAACATAACTACCTTATAGCTGTTTGAACATAGTTTCAATAGGTTATTTAAATTTTTAGTTGGCTAAGATCACCATCAAATTATTTTGCCTTTTATTTCTTTTTGATTATGACTCACATTTACTTATTTTGTATATGTGTTATAATCTTAGATTATACCTTTTACATTGTGAAGAATATGTTTTAGAGATTGCAAGTTCTGTAACATTCATTTAAAAGTATTTTAGTTCTTTTTAGTAATTTAATTTATTTTTAAAATTTATTTAATTTTTTTTTCTTTAGGTATAGGTGATGCACAATGTTATATTAATTGCAAGTGTACAGCATAGTGATTCAAAGACTCGAGATATTATGCTACGTTCACCAGAGTTGTAACTATAATCATCACCATACAATGCTATCACAATACCATTTGTTATATTTCTCTGTGCTGTACCTTTAGTCCCTGTGACATATTTACTTCTTAAGTCAAACTGGAAGCCTTTATCTTCCAGTCCCTTTGCCCATTTTGTCTATCCTTCTTGCAACCACAAGTATGTTCTCCAAATTTATGGGTCTGTTTCACTTTGTTCATTTGTCTTGTTTTTTAGATTCCATAAATTAGTGAAATCATGTGGTATTTGTCTTTTTCTCTGTATGACTTATGTCATTTAACAGAATACCCCCTGGGTCTCCCCATGTTGTTGCAATTGACAAGATCTCATTTTTCTGACTAATATTCCATTATTTATATACATGTATATCTTCTTTATTTATTTATCTATCATGGACAATAAGGTTGTTTCCAGAGCCTTGGTATTGTAAACAGTGCTGCAGTAAATAGAGAAGTTCATATTTCTCTTTGAATTAGTATTTTCATTTTCTTTGGGTAAATGCCTAGAAGTGGAATTACTAGATTGTATGATATTTCTGTTTTTAATTTTTTGAGGAAACTCCACACTGGAGTTTTCCACAGTGGCTGCACCAGTTTGCATTCCCATCAACAGTGCAAGAGGGTTACTTTTTCTGCACATACTCACTAACACTTGTTTTTTTTTTTTTTTTGTCTTTTTTTAATTTTAGCCATTCTAATTGATAGTGTTTTTCATTTGCATTTTCATGATTATTAGTGGCATGTGTCAGTTGACCATTTGTAGATCTTCTTTGGGGCAAAAAAAAAAATCTATTCAGATCCTTTACCCATTTTTAATCACATTATTTGTTTTTTTTTTTTTTCCTTTTTTTTTTTTTATTGGTGTTCAATTTACTAACATACAGAATAACACCCAGTGCCCGTCACCCATTCACTCCCACCCCCCGCCCTCCTCCCCTTCTACCACCCCTAGTTTGTTTCCCAGAGTTAGCAGTCTTTACGTTCTGTCTCCCTTTCTGATATTTCCCACACATTTCTTCTCCCTTCCCTTATTTTCCCTTTCACTATTACTTATATTCCCCAAATGAATGAGAACATATAATGTTTGTCCTTCTCCGACTGACTTACTTCACTCAGCATAATACCCTCCAGTTCCATCCACGTTGAAGCAAATGGTGGGTATTTGTCATTTCTAATAGCCGAGTAATATTCCATTGTATACATACGAAAGATGAATGGATAAAGAAGATGTGGTTTATGTATACATTATTTGTTTTTTGATGGTTGAGTTGTATAAGTTCTTTATGTATTTTGGATATTAGTCCCTTATCATAAATATCTTTTGCAAATCTCTTTTCTCATTCACAAGTTGCCTGTTTATTTTGTTGATGGTTTCCTTGGCTGTGCAACATTTTTTGTTTGTGTGTTGCTGGTATAGTCCCCCTAGTTTATTTTTGCTTTTATTTGTCCTGTTTGAGAGGATATAACTAGAAAATGGTTTCTACAACTGATTTCCAAGAGATTACTGCCTATGTTTTCTTCTAGGAGTTTTATGGTTTCAGGTCTCTCATTTAGGTCTTTAATCAATTTTGAGTTAGTTTCTGTGTATAATGTAAGAAAGTAGTAAAACTGTCACTATTTGCAGATGATACAATATTATACAAAGAAAACCCTGAAGACTCCACCAAAAACTATTAGAATAAATCAATTTGGCAAAGCTGCTAAATACAAAATTAATATACTGAAATATTTTGCATTGTTATACATCTCTATGAAAGTGTCAGAGAGAGAAGCCAAGAAAACAATTTCATTAAAATTTCATCAAAAATAAGGAAATAAAATACCTAGGAATAAACTTAATCAAGTCTATGAAAAACTTGTACTCTGAAACTATAAAACATTGATGAAAAAATTAAAGATGACACAATTAGAAAAGTATTGTGTTCATGGATTGGAAAAATTAATATTGTTAAAATATTCATACTACCCAGAGCAATCTATAGATTCAATGCAATCCTTGACAAAATATCAACAGCATTTTTCACAAAACTAAAATTTGTAAAGAACAAAAGAACCCAAATAGCCAGAGCAATCTTGAGAAGAACAAAGCTGAAGGTATTAAAATCACAGATTTCACAATATACTACAAAGTCATAATAATCAAAAAAGTATGGTATTAGTGCAAGAATAGACACGCAGATCAATGAAAAAGAACAAAGAGCCCAGAAATAAACCCACACTTATATGGTCAATAAAACTATGACAAAGGAGGTATGAAGACACTCTTTCAGTAAATACTGCTAGGAAAACTGGAAAGCTGCATGCAGACAAAAGAATAAAACTAAGGTATTTTTAAAATGTATTTTAATATCAAATTATAGTGAGTGATCTAAAAACCCTCTGCATGGCCTTCTTGCAGTATGTGGCAAGAGAAATCCCTCTTTGGTTATTTTATCATTAGCTGGTCTGATTAGGAGTCTCTCTTGCAAATGTATAGTTTTGAAACTAGCCAGATATTTGGGTAGAGATTATATATAAAATATAAGTTCTATGTACTATTCTGGAATTTCACCCTATGTGCCTTTCTGGAATTTCCTCTTAATCGAGTTAATGTGGTGTCTCTGAGCTCTGTTTTACTTCTTCAATTCAGAAAGATTATTATTATTTTTTTTTTTTTTTGCCCAGCAAAAATCCACATAATATAGGAAATACACAATAAAGGAATATTGTCAAATGCCATTCTGTTTTCTAAGTGTAGACTAACCTTTAATTTCTCCCTATTCTGGATTATTCTCTAGTGACCTCCAGTTGTTGGTTATTTATTTGCTTGACTATTTATTAATTTATTTACAGGAATGAGACCTATTACATGTACATGGTTGATCTGATAGGTGCTGCTTGGAAATTACTGGAAGTACAGCCATCTAAAAGTAATTTTGTGATGCAATATTAGGAGAAATCAGGATGTAAGATAGTTTGTTAAGTTTAGAATAAACACCAAATGTACGCTAGAATTGTATAGAGAGCAATGATTAACTAGAATACTGAGAAAATATCAAGAAGGGCATAGTATTTGACTTTGGATTTTTTCTTTTTTTTATGAAAAGTTACTTCAGCTTGATGCATATAAAACTAAACTTATTTAGAAAAGACTTATTCATATAGACTTGAAACTTTCACATAATATATATCAGTTTTATAGAGGTACAAATCAGTATTTGTGAGTTTTTTTTCTTTTGAGATAAACTGAATTGATTCACAAAATAATGTTATCATTTTCTTTGAAAATTTTGAATGTTGAAGGTGTTCTTTGAAATAATTATTTTAAAATGTATAATCTAAAAATAAGACAAATCAACAACCTTTTATAGATTAGCGACTAACACTTATACACTTAGAATTGGCTCACATGTTCTATGGAAGAATGAATATCCAATTTGAAATTAAAAAAAAAAGAAAGAAAACAATTACAAGTAAAAAGGTGATTTGTAACTATGAGAATGATTATGTGTCTCCTTTTACTGATCTTACAGGTTATACTGTCTCTCCCCTCTACCTTTAAGAAAATTTTTCAGGAAGTCAGAAATCATTAATCTTCTTATTACAATGTCATATCTTTGGCTACATAAGTTAAATTTAAAGTCATCATTGCTAGTTATTGCACTATGTGAAAGTAGGGTTCTGAAGTGTGAAATGTGTAATGAGATGAGAGAAATATATGCCAGAAAAAAATAAGGAAGAAGTTTTCACTGAAACATAATGCCATCAGCAATGACAGCACTTCCTTTATATCAAAGTGCATGTTTAGTGATAAAAAGAGATAAGAAATAAAATGTTTTAAATAACTATCATGTGTCAACTTCACATTTTTTCATTTAATTTTACAATAAAATTTAGAGATAAGTTTCATGATGTGTATGCAGAAGAGGAAAGAGATAAATTGTAAATATTTCCTGAGGAAGTGAAGGTACTAAAATTCAAAGACATATGCTCTCTTTCCACATTAGTCCCCAAATATTTAATTCCAAGTCTATACTAGACAAATGATTTAAACTATTGGGCTAATTAAATAGGGAATTAAAAGTAATTACTTCCTTAACTGATTTTTAACCAAATTGATGGACTCTTACAGAAAATTCTGCAATGACGATTATGTTTTGTGTGATTTACATATTGGTGCAGATATTATGTGTTAAACTTCTGTTTACAAAATCATGATTATAAATAACACATAATTAAGATATGCTGTAATCATCAAACAAAAATTCTGAGCAACAAACAATAGTATGTGTGCACTATTCTTTGCAAAACAAGAGAAATTGATAATGTAACAGTAGAATTACACTGAATGTGTTCCAGTCTTTTTGATTATGTCAAAAGCACTTCATGATACTGCAATGATTCGAAGTCTTCAACATGAATATCAATTACATTGTGATGGTAAAACAAGAAAATGACAACTAATTGTCTCCTGTTAATAAAATGACAGATAAATTAAGCTAATTTTCTATTTTCCCCAAATAGGGTCTAGTTAAGTTCAAAGCTCTCCACTATATAGACTCTTAAAATATCTTTGTTAATTTGAGTTAGAATCCTTAGCTTTCACTTTCTTTCCCTCCCACTTCCTTTATAGTAGTCAGCTTATGATAAACAGAAATAAAGGGAAAATTTTGATCATCTTTGCCTCCTAGGAGATCTACTTGAAATTTGCTTCACAGCATAGTGTGCCCATCTCTATCACTTCCAGCTGTGCTCAAGGAATACTCCTTTTTTCACACCTGGCACTCTATATTATCACTTCAGAAGGCTGAAAACTGTAAATAACTCTTATAACTTTGAGACTGCTAAAAATTAAATATAAGAGGAAGTCACCAAAATTTAAAATCTTTCAAATAGAAGTCTTTTGCTAAAAGGTCTTTAATTCCTAAGCTATCTTTAATGCCTTAAAATGGTGAGACTACACTAAACAGTTATCAACAGCTACAGTAAGTGCCAAGAGAATCTTCAAATCCTCATCGCCTTCATACTAGACATGTATGAGCATCAGTTCTTGGGACTTTTAAGACCACTCCTCCTAAATTTTTACCATTAAATATACCACCTGCAATATCCATAAATCTGCATCCTCTGAGCTAACATTTATAACCATAGACATGAGAGGATTTGGTTAAATATTTAGCCAATGGCTCTCAATTTCATTATTTTCTCTAGGATGAAGTGGGTATTATATTCTTTCAAACATGTCACATTTTTCACCTATTGAGTGAGTGTTATATTATGGACTGGATTCCATCACTTTGATATTTTCCTGGTATTTCCTCCCCAAGCTTCTATATATAAATGGATTTCCAACTTTGGGTGTAAATAAACCATGATTCATATTTATGTGCCTACAAATGAGACACTCCTAGTTTTTATCACCAAATACTTCAACTGGTTATTTCTTCCTTTTTGCCCAGTTATAAAATCTATCGTAAGAGATGTGATACATGCACACTAAAAAAAAAAAAAAAAAAAAAAAAAAACCTCAAATAAAATCATTAATGATTTTAAAGCATAGAACTGATCATAGTAATTATCTAAAACTAAAACCATGCAACAAAGCTAAACTGCCTTACAGCAATAATATTTTCTACTGAGTCTATTCTGAAACAAAATGTATCATAGCATAGCTTTATAAACATTGTTTTTCTAATTTTGAGTTCAAATAGGTTATGGAAACTGTCATTTCAGCAAAAGCATAGTTTAGAGATTCATCATATTGATACCAGCTCTCATAGTACAAAGAGTGCAAATTAACAATTATGTTATAAATGTTTTATACTCATTCTGTTGGACAGTATAGAGGGAAGATGTATGTGTATAAAAATGATTTTAAAACTATTGAAAAGTCATTGAACACTACATCTTAACTAAGTATGTACTTTATGTTGGCTAATTAAATTTAAATTTAAAAAAGTAAAGAACTGGAGGATGCAAATTTTTTTTAAATAAACTATTAGAAGAAAATAAGTAGAATCAATGTCTTATTCATTACCTAGGAGCAAATTTCAGAGACAAAAAAAGTCACAAGACATATATGAATAACTAATTCATTTCAGTGAACAATTTATTAATATCTAATAAATTTGTAGGGAACAGTCAGAGTTATACACCCCAAAACAGAGGAGTCAGCAATGCATTTTCACTTTTTAGCTTTCCCCTCCATATTTATATAGAAAAGGGCTCTGTTATGAAATATATTTTACCACTCAAATTTAACTTATTTCATAGTGACAGTACATGCATATGGCTTCTAGAAAACCAAAAGTTCCTTGTATTCATTTAATAATTTTTAAAGATTTTGTTTATTTATTTATGAGAGACACACACAGAAAAAGAGGCAGAGACATAGGCAGAGGGAGAAGCAGGCTCCATGCAGGGAGCCCAATGTGGGACTCTATACCAGGACCCTGAGATCATGCCCTGAGCCAAAGGCAGATGCTCAACCACTGAGGCACCCAAGTGTCCCTTTCATAAATTTTCTTGTCAATCAGGCAGATATTTGTTTTTAAAAATGTTAAAACAAGTTCCTTGTGTTTAGATATTGCTTTTCAATTTGTTTCAATGAATGTATTGAATCTTGATCAATAGGAAATATTTGGATTAAGAACTTCAATATGGCATTGTGATGCCCCCAGATATGGTTTTCTTTTTTAAAATTCCCCTGGCTATTCGGGGTCTTTTCTGATTCCACACAAATCTTAAAATAATTTGTTCTAACTCTCTGAAGAAAGTCCATGGTATTTTGATAGGGATTGCATTAAACGTGTACATTGCCCTGGGTAACATTGACATTTTCACAATATTAATTCTGCCAATCCATGAGCATGGAATATTTTTCCATCTCTGTGTCTTCCTCAATTTCTTTCACAAGTGTTCTATAGTTTTTAGGGTATAAATCCTTTGCCTCTTTGGTGAGATTTATTCCTAGGTATCTTATGCTTTTGGGTGCAATTGTAAATGGGATTGACTCCTTAATTTCTCTTTCTTCAGTCTCATTGTTAGTGTATAGAAATGCCACTGATTTCTGGGCATTGATTTTGTATCCTGCCACGCTACTAAATGGCTGTATGACTTCTAGGAATCTTAGGGTGGAGACTTCTGGGTTTTCTATGTAGAGTATCATGTCATCGGCGAAGATGGAGAGTTTGACTTCTTCTTTGCCAATTTGAATGCCTTTAATGTCTTTTTGTTGTCTGATTGCTGAGGCTAGGACTTCCAGTACTATGTTGAATAGCAGTGGTAAGAGTGGACATCCCTGTCTTGTTCCTGATCTTAGGGGAAAGGCTCCCAGTGCTTCCCCATTGAGAATGATATTTGCTGTGGGCTTTTCATAGATGGCTTTTAAGATGTTGAGGAATGTTCCCTCTATCCCTACACTCTGAAGAGTTTTGATCAGAAATGGATGCTGTATTTTGTCAAATGCTTTCAATGCCAGATTTCAGGTTGTACTACAAAGCTGTGGTCATCAAGACAGTGTGGTCCTGGCACAAAAACAGACACACAGATCAATGGAACAGAATAGAGAACCCAGAAGTGGACCCTCAACTTTATGGTCAACTAATATTAGACAAAGGAGGAAAGACTATACACTGGAACAAAGACAGTCTCTTCAATAAATGGTGCTGGGAAAATTGGACATCCACATGCAGAAGAATGAAACTAGACCACTCTCTTGCACCAGACCCAAAGATAAACTCAAAATGGATGAAAGATCTAAATGTGAGACAAGATTCCATCAAAATCCTAGAGAAGAACACAGGCAACACCCTTTGTGAACTCGGCCACAGTAACTTCTTGCAAGATACATGCACGAAGGCAAAAGAAACAAAAGCAAAAATGAACTATTGGGACTTCATCAAGATAAGAAGCTTTTGCACAGCAAAGGATACAGTCAACAAAACTCAAAGACAACCTACAGAATGGGAGAAGATATTTGCAAATGACATATCAGATAAAGGGCTAGTTTCCAAGATCTATAAAGAACTTATTAAACTCAACACCAAAAAAACAAAGAATCCAATCATGAAATGGGCAAAAGACATGAACAGAAATCTCACAGAGGAAGACATAGACATGGCCAACATGCACATGAGAAAATGCTCTGCATCACTTGCCATCAGGGAAATACAAATCAAAACCACAATGAGATTCCACCACACACCAGTGAGAATGGGGAAAATTAACAAGGCAGGAAACCACAAATGTTGGAGAGGATGCAGAGAAAAGGGAACCCTCTACCACTGTTGGTGGGAATGAGAACTGGTGCAGCCACTCTGGAAAACTGTGTGGAGGTTCCTCAAAGAGTAAAAAATAGACCTGCCCTACGACCCGGCAATTGCACTGTTGGGGATTTACCCCAAAGATACAGATGTAATGAAACGCCGGGACACCTGCACCCCGATGTTTCTAGCAGCTATGGCCACAATAGCTAAACTGTGGAAGGAGCCTCGGTGTCCATTGAAAGATGAATGGATAAAGAAGATGTGGTTTATGTATACAATGGAATATTCCTCAGCTATCAGAAATGACAAATACCCACCATTTGCTTCGACGTGGATGGAACTGGAGGGTATTATGCTGAGTGAAGTAAGTCAGTCGGAGAAGGACAAACATTATATGTTCTCATTCATTTGGGGAATATAAATAATAGTGAAAGGGAATATAAGGGAAGGGAGAAGAAATGTGTGGGAAATATCAGAAAGGGAGACAGAACGTAAAGACTGCTAACTCTGGGAAACGAATAGGGGTGGTAGAAGGGGAGGAGGGCGGGGGGTGGGAGTGAATGGGTGACGGGCACTGGGGGTTATTCTGTATGTTGGTAAATTGAACACCAATAAAAAATAAATTAAAAAAAAGAACTTCAATATGCCAAATATTTGGGAGAATATCTCTCCCCAACTATCATTACCAGGAATTTATATCAGTACAGAATTTTTAGTTTATGTAATTATTGGCCTTTTATTTGCAATTCAGAATTCTTAAAAATACAAACATAAAACTGCTCATACATTTGCACAATTTCACTTCCCAGTGGTTTCAATACAGTTTAGAAACACTGACTGCTAACTTCTCTTTTTTTTTTTACTGCTAACTTTCCTTAGTGCATTCAAAATTTTATTATACCCACACATATTTATTTTAATTTTTTGTAAGCAAGTATGGAAAAAAACAGGATGCATTAATTTCTTATTTGGAAGACTTTCATTATTTTAGTACATTTTGTTTTCATTTTATTTGTCCAAGTAATTTGACTTACAACTTGCAAAACTAAACAAATTTCACTGCATCTGATCCCCTCATTTCCTTCTCATCTATAACAGCAATCACTCTTCTCCAAGTTCCAACTTCCTCTAAAATATTTCTCATCACTTTTCAAAAATGATCTAAAACATCTCATCTTAAAAGACACTACCAAAATATGGGTTCTATATCATGGTAGATACTGTCTTTGCTGAAGCCATCACTAACTCCCCCCAGTTTAATTTATCTTATATATAATTTATATTATCATTTAAAATTTTCTTACTACACTTCCACTTTATTTCACACAGGAACATTTCTTTCATTTTATAGAGGATCTTCAAAAAATCCAAAGTGGGACAACAAATCAAATCTTGATATTAATACTACTAATGCACATTTCCTTGGTCACTATCTCATAGAATCCATCAAATGATTGGACAGTGAAGAAAAACTCTTCATTTCAAGGATGAACGTAAGGAAATCACAAAATATATTATATATGCAAAATAAACTAGGAAAAAAAAGTGTGGGAAAAACAAAAGATATGATCCTATAATTGAATGTGGTATTCAAAATGAAAATTTTGATCAACATACTTTTTGAAATAAGAAAATAGTGATGAAAAAAGGAAAGGATTATATTAAATTAAAAAAAATTATTATCTTGCATATTTCTCATAGGAAAATAGTGATAAAACACATCAAAGGTAAATGCTTTTAAAATATAAATTAATAAAAACAACATTTCTATTAAGAAAGACTTGAGTCCAAAGTTTGAAAGGACAGAAATTATGAGAAAAAAAACTAATAATGGCTTATGGTAGCCGAACAAAGGAAATTCAAGGTCAATAATTATACAGGTTTCTGAGTTGTCTATCCCACCACTCCCTCACTGAAAATCATCTCTAAGAAGTAATTTAACTGGTTTAAAACTTGTATAAAGTAATGTTCAACATATTAACTTGGGAATCTCTAAGTCTTTGTGGGAAAATGGAATCCAAACATTCAAAGAATTTCAGTCCTCATTCATGTATATAAAAGGAAAAAGACATATTGTTAAACATGCAGATACAGAAAATAGTTACCATAAATTTGTCTTTACAGATGATAATAGTAATAATGATAATATTGGATCAGCTTCACCAACCCTACAGGTAAAAGAAAAGAAATTGATTAAAAGCCTGTTTTGTTTAATTCATTTAAATCTGGACCTAATATTACAATACATAATGTAAATATTATAAGCTACTGTAATATAAAAATTTAGTAACATAATGAACAAGAACAGGGAAGAGTAGAAAGCAGAAAAAATGAGTAAAAAAAAACATATAGATCACCTTCTTTATGACAGAGGAAATAAATATATATACAAAAGTAATAAAAAAACTGGTTAGATTATTAAAAGTAAGATAAACATTAGATATAGTACTATAATAGGAAAACCCACATACAAAATTGCTTCTTGGAGGAAAAGACTTAAAATAAGATGAGTATAAATTATGAATATTTTTAAAAATTGGAAATGAGAACTCAATGGAATGATTATATAAAGTTATCCATGCATCCCTGCCTAACTGAACAGCTATATGCATACAGAAAGAGAACTTGAAAGAGCCCACCACAGAGTGAAAGCCAAGTTAGTCTTCAGAATTGGTTGAACTTTGAGTACACAACCAAACCCAAATTTCAGTTCTTACATAAATAAAATGAGAAGTGAAGTTACAGACTGAAAAAAAAAATTTGTAAATCATATACCCAATAAAGCATATTTATCCACAATATATAAAAATCTCTTAAAACTCAATTGTAAGAGAAATAAAACACCTAAATAAGAAATAGGCAAAACGGGATCCCTGGGTGGCGCAGCAGTTTGGCGCCTGCCTTTGGCCCAGGGCGCGATCCTGGAGACCCAGGATCGAATCCCACATCGGGCTCCCAGTGCATGGAGCCTGCTTCTCCCTCTGCCTGTGTCTCTGCCTCTCTCTCTCTCTCTCCCTCTCTCTCTGTGACTATCATAAATAAATAAAAAAAAAAATTAAAAAAAAGTTAAGAAATAGGCAAAACTTTTGCATTGAAATTTCCCCAAATGTCTATTAAGTACATGAAAAGGAGTTCTACATCTTTAGTCACTCAAGAAATGCAAATCAATCCACTGTGCAATGCCAGGAATAACCATTAGAATGGTGGTAATCTAAAAGATTGACAGTACCAAGTATTCTCAACAATTTGGTAGGTAGCAAAAGCTAAGGAGAATTGCTGGATCATATGATAAGTCAAAGCCTATGTCCATACAAGACTTGCGTGCATAAGTTATATAAATAAATATTATTCATAATACCTCCAAATCATTATATCCAATCAAACTCGCATTGACTAATCTGTGGATGAACACAAAGTCCTATATACGTATAATGTACCCCTCAGCAAAGCAAGAAATAAAGCTATTGGGGCACCTGGTTGGCTCAGTTGGGTAGGCATCTGACTTGATTTCAGCTCAGCTCATGATCTCAGGGTTATGAGATCAAGCTCTTTATCAGGTTCTACACTCTGCAGGAGGTCTACTTCTCTTGCTCTTTCTCCCTCTCCCTCCACCCCTTCCCCTGCTTGTGCACTCTCTCTCTCTCTCTGTTTCATAAATAAGTAAATCTTTAAAGAAAATAAAAGAAATAAGCCTATTGACACAGTCGGCAAAACAGATAAATCTTAAAAACATAATCTCAGGTGAAAGAAGCTAGACCCAAAATAATATATAATTTAGGGTTCCATTTATAGGAATTCCAAGAGGCAAATCTATAGAGAATGGTGGTTGTCTGGGTCAAGGAAGGAAAGAGAATTGATTATATAAGCAGGAGTAATGACTTAAGATGTCAGGTCGAATAGCATCTGGATAATGGAACAATAATAAGTCAACCTGCAATTAAAGATTCCTATTTAGCACATGCTGTGATAGTTATTAATGTATATTTTCATGAAATTTTATTTTTATGAAAGTATTTAGAAAACTCTGATAATATTTTATGATATATGTCACATATTTCAATGAAGTTAGATAAATAAGTCTAAGCAGCCAATAGGATAGTGGTGTAAGTAAAACAAAATATAATTTTTGATAAAAATGTAGACATACTCTTCATTCACTAATACGTTATCTTTCTCCAGACATTGTGCCAAGCTTTTACATTTGGCCATACATACATAAACTGAGTACACATACATATATGCATGAGACCATAAAAACTATACATTTTTCCTTGTGAAATGTCTTAAAATATACAGGCAATGACATTTATAATAAAGTTTTATTTTACATATTTTACTGTATATTTTACAAATTATATATTAGATTCAATTGTATATATATTTTTAAATATTTTATTTATTTATTCATGAGAGACACGGAGAGAGAAGCAGAGACATAGGTGGAGGGAGAAGCAGGCTCCCCATTGGGAGCCCGATGTGGGACTTGATCCCGGAAACCAGAATCATGACCTGAGCCAAAGGCAGACGCTCAACCACTGAGCCACCCAGGCGTCCCAGATTCAATTATATTCTTAATTAACATATGTAATATAATTTATATGATATGTTATAAAATATATTAACCTTAATTTTAAAGCCAGAGTTATCTGAAAATATAAAATAGACTGTTATTAATTTTAATAAAAAAGCAGTATTTTACTTTAAATTTTATGCAAATGCATTACTTCAGAATGCCTTTTACCTATTTTCTTTGCAATGTCAATACACTTAAACCTGGATGGAATATTAATGAGATCAAGGATTATGTCCATTTTATTCATTTTGTAATTTATTTTAAATGGTGCCTGACATACCATGAGCTCTGAACAAATATTTTTAAGCTATTTGATAAGAAGTTGCATGTGTATTTGTATATATTTAACCTGCCTGCTGTATATAATTGATCAATTTAAATACTATACACTTTTCTATTTAATCCATTCCGAAGCAAACTTCTGTTTGTGTGATACCCATTTTCTAGATGCCAAATACATATAGCTTATATGGAAGTGGAGGTTACCTCACTACTGTATAAATTAGATATAGTTAGAATATGTATCACATGATATTATAAATATATACAATTCCATATAAACATTAGAATTGTGACAATTATTTGATAGGATATTTTATTCAAGTTGTATAGTTACAAATCTGAAATTTATTTTTTTTCTGTTCTCCACTTAAAATGTTGACCTCAAAAACAGCTATTTATCATGAATTGCTTTCATTTAGATATTTTCTCACTTAGATATATTTGGTTTTCTCAGTAAGTTCAACTTATGTTTTTGTAGATTTCTTTTAAGGATTTATTTATTTTAAATAAGCTCCACATTCATCATGGAGTCTAATGGAGGGCTCAAACTCATGACTCTGACATCAAGAATTGAGCTGAGTTCAATAATTGAACACTTAACTGAGTCACCCAGGTGTCCCAGATTTACTTGAGAGAAAGAAAGAGAGAGAGAGGAAATGAGCACATGAGCATGGGAAAGGAGTAGAGGGAGAGGCCAAAAATCTTAAGCAGACTGCCAGCTGAGCACAGAGCACAACATGGGGCTATGTCCTACAACATGAGAACATGACCCCAGTAGAAATCAAGTCACTTAATTGACTGAGCCACCCTGGTACCCCTTCAATTGTGTTTTTATAGTCATGAAGTCAATATTTATATGAATTTTACTATTCAAAAATGCTTCCTCCTTCATGTTCCATGGACTATGTCTTCTAGCATGGAAGCTGACAGTTTTAATATTTTTCTCTGTCAAAAATAGAAAATCATATTAAGGAATAAAACCTGAGGGATGCCTGAGTGGTTCAGTGGTTGAGCGTCTGCCTTCGGCCAAGGGCATGATGATCCTGGGGTCCCGGGAACAAGTCCCACATTGGGCTCCCTGCATGGAGCCTGCTTCTCCCTCTGCCTCTGTCCCTGCCTTCTCTCTGTATCTCTCATGAATAAATAAATTATTTTTAAAAAGGAATAAAATCTGAGAATATCGTGTGACAGTTATTGACACTTAAAATAAATTATGTATTTTTCTGACTAGCAAGTTTTGACTAGATATTTTTAGTGATACACTATAAACTACCTTGAACTACTAGTGTTCAAACTCTTGAAAAACATCAATGATCATTTTCTTTCATTGAATGATCATTTAAAAAGTTGGCAGTGGAGGCAATTTTGTGAAATCCTACCATACATATAGAATTTATCACTCTACTTTTATTTCATATGCTTTGCATTTCTGCCATATCTAAGAATTTTAAATACCAACATGTAATAAAAACCATAGAGATGGCCAACATTGTTGCATGTGTATATGTGAAGATGGTAAAGCTATCCTTTGTTTAATAGTTAAAATTAATGTCATGAAAATTAGAAAACTTGACTAATATTTTATAGTTTATGCACTAAATGAGAAAAGGTTAATCATGAGACACATATGTATCTGGTGTGTAACAAAAATATTAAAACTAACACTATTGCTTTACTCTGTTAACAGTATACTCATTTTATTTTGGCACAATTTTTATGATACAGTGAATTTTTTATTTGTTTCTTTAACATGTGTAATTTAGCATGTGGAAAAGTGACTCTTAAAATATATTCCTAAATCAGGCATTTATTAACAACCCTTCAAAATACACTAAAAATTGAATCCTACTTATAGAAAGTACATCAAGATAGCAAAGATCTAGCCCAGTTTATTTGGAATCAAAGGACCTATAGTCTCAGTATCATTTATCAACCAAATATTTTGAGCAATTTCTGTAGAAAAAAAGTGATGGCTGTATTTGATGGAAAAAAAAAATGATGGAGTAAACTGCTCCCTAATGCACTATTGTAAAGTCATTTTTCTGCTAGCAGACTTATTCTGGACTGTGCAGAGTTCAGATTATAGAATCAAGATTTGTTAGATAGCAATTTGAATATTTGGGCCAATTGAAAAAAGTCCTACAATGTCACCTATACTTCTGTTAGCAAGCGAAATCAGTGATTTATGACTGCCTTCACATAGCACTACATGTGGATATTATGATCAGAAAATTCATGTAGGACAGGAAATAACTAGGAACCCTCAAAAGTGTAATCATTCCCAAAACACACAGCAAGATACTGAATCACAAGAGCCAACCAACAGTATATTCAGAATGTTTCACAAGATCACCAGGTATTTGAGAATACTGCTACAAAGATTCAGTGCAAAACTAAGAATTAACAGTGTTTGAAGACAAATGAGAAACTCCAGAAACAAAGGAACTTATAGTTTCATTGAAATAGTTAAAGGACCCATTTTAAAAGGCTGTTAGATATGTCTGCTCTGTTTAATGTGGTGAGATCTGAAATTATAACAAGAAGAGATAATAAATCAAGGTCAAGTCCTAAGTAGAGGAAACTGAAATCCTTAACTAGGAAATTCTTCCAAAGTATGTGGGTGATAAAAGTGTAGAATGAGTAAAGTAAAATATAAAGTCATGAAATATAGAGCTAAATGTTTGAATATCTAACATAAAAACAAGAGGAAAAAAGACAGTTGAAAGATATTTGAAGAAATAATGTAAGAATTAAAGTCCTCAAAGCTTAATAATCCACTGAAAATTAGAAGGATTAAAACTCAAAAACAGAAATCAAACAAAATTAGGATAAAAAAGGAAAGAGGAAAGAAAGGATATAGTGAAACCTGCACATTTAGTTTGATAAAAACATTCAAAGAGGATCACAGAAGAAAAAAACTGTCTATAAAAAAAGGATTTACAGTATATTTCTCATTACCTACACGGATATTGATAATAGTTCAACATCTCCAATTACAGAGGGAAAAATATAAAACTAAAATACAACTGCAAAATAACACCACTTATGAACATTTATGAGCTTCTAAGGATAAGGAGACTAAACTCAGGTACTTTCTGAGGGTACACTAAAGACTTTGCATTATTTAAAATGAAAAATTAAGTCAGAAGGTCACATATGCTTAGAGTCAAGAGAGAATACCAAGTGCTTAGATTTATTCTCCTCTCTGAACAACCCAAAACGTGACACAGTGATTTGGGGATACTTCACATTGGCCACAGAGTGTAGCACTCATTGCGAGATGGGGGAACATGAAAGGAATTTCATGGGCTTACTGTCTTGTACAGGAGAGCTCCCTGCCCTGGTTGCCAGTGGACATGCCCGGAGAATGCATCTCTGGTGGAAAGACAGAGCAGTGTGTCTGTTACTAGGGCGGCTAGAGGGCACAGGACAGAAGAACAGAGAGGGGAGAGCTCCACAGAAAGCCTCCTAGAGTCTGCAATTAAGTACTAATCAGAAAGTTTGATATGAGGAAACCACTCAAGGTAGGGGAAGAACCACATTAAAAAATTAGTGCCTTTTATCACCCAGACTGGAACGATTCCTAATTCAGGAGGGATGTAGAAGAGTACTCAGGAAGGTGGTGTTTCCCTGGTAGGTCACAGTTAGCCTTACATGGGGCACTGCTCTAGGCCTGCAGGTCCTACCTTAATACAGAAACCCCCAGAAAAATCCAAGAGAAAAATAACTAGCAAATGATGTCTCTCATGTACCTAGATATAAAAATTATTAACAAATATTTAGCAACTAGAATCCAACAATATATTAAACTAATAGTATATATTATAGCCGCTGGAGTTTGTCCCAGGAATGTAATCTTGATGTTACATCAAAAAAAAAAAAATCAGTCAATGCTAAATTCTATGTGATGTCTGCATTATTTTCAAAGAGTAAAATAAAAATTAATGGAAGAATTAGAGAAATCTCTGTGAGGTCCGTAGCTTAGGTAGTTGCTACATACCAAAGATAATTTCTTACTTTTTACAAATATACTGTGGCTATATAAAATGTTAACATTAGGGATACTGGTGGGTGCTGTACTAGAACTCCATAATACCTTTACAACTTTTTTTCTGCTTTTTTTTTTTTTATTCTTGAATAGTTTATTTAAAATCAATCAGTGCAATGGACAATATTAACAGACTATATGTGGAAAAAGAAAAAAAAAAACAACTTATGATCTTTTAGGGTTTTTGCGTTTTTTTTAAGGCACCTTACAAAAATCCCGTATAAAAGCTCTCAGCAAACTTGGCATAGATGTGAGGTTTCCTAAGCTGAATCAGAGCATCTATGAAAAGTTTTCCATCTTTTCACCAAATGGTGTTGGAACATATTGCTATCCACATGCAAAAAAAAAAAAAAAATCTAGATACAGACTGTATACTCTTCACAAACATTAATTCAAAATGGATCACAATGAGACTGAAGAAAGAGAAATTAAGGAGTCAATCCCATTTACAATTGCACCCAAAAGCATAAGATACCTAGGAATAAACCTCACCAAAGATGTAAAGGATCTATACCCTCAAAACTATAGAACACTTCTGAAAGAAATTGAGGAAGACACAAAGAGATGGAAAAATATTCCATGCTCATGGATTGGCAGAATCAATATTGTGAAAATGTCAATGTTACCCAGGGCAATATACACGTTTAATGCAATCCCTATCAAAATACCATGGACTTTCTTCAGAGAGTTAGAACAAATTATTTTAAGATTTGTGTGGAATCAGAAAAGACCCCGAATAGCCAGGGGAATTTTAAAAAAGAAAACCATATCTGGGGGCATCACAATGCCAGATTTCAGGTTGTACTACAAAGCTGTGGTCATCAAGACAGTGTGGTACTGGCACAAAAACAGACACATAGATCAGTGGAACAGAATAGAGAATCCAGAAGTGGACCCTGAACTTTATGGGCAACTAATATTCGATAAAGGAGGAAAGACTATCCATTGGAAGAAAGACAGTCTCTTCAATAAATGGTGCTGGGAAAATTGGACATCCACATGCAGAAGAATGAAACTAGACCACTCTCTTTCACCATACACAAAGATAAACTCAAAATGGATGAAAGATCTAAATGTGAGACAAGATTCCATCAAAATCCTAGAGAAGAACACAGGCAACACCCTTTTTGAACTCGGCCATAGTAACTTCTTGCAAGATACATCCACGAAGGCAAAAGAAACAAAAGCAAAAATGAACTATTGGGACTTCATCAAGATAAGAAGCTTTTGCACAGCAAAGGATACAGTCAACAAAACTCAAAGACAACCTACAGAATGGGAGAAGATATTTGCAAATGACATATCAGATAAAGGGCTAGTTTCCAAGATCTATAAAGAACTTATTAAACTCAACACCAAAGAAACAAACAATCCAATCATGAAATGGGCAAAAGACATGAACAGAAATCTCACAGAAGAAGACATAGACATGGCCAACATGCACATGAGAAAATGCTCTGCATCACTTGCCATCAGGGAAATACAAATCAAAACCACAATGAGATACCACCTCACACCAGTGAGAATGGGAAAAATTAACAAGGCAGGAAACAACAAATGTTGGAGAGGATGTGGAGAAAAGGGAACCCTCATACACTGTTGGTGGGAATGTGAACTGGTGCAGCCACTCTGGAAAACAGTGTGGAGGTTCCTCAAACAGTTAAAAATATACCTGCCCTACGACCCAGCAATTGCACTGTTGGGGATTTACCCCAAAGATACAAATGCAATGAAACGCCGGGACACCTGCACCCCGATGTTTCTAGCAGCAATGGCCACGATAGCCAAACTGTGGAAGGAGCCTCGGTGTCCAACGAAAGATGAATGGATAAAGAAGATGTGGTTTATGTATACAATGGAATATTACTCAGCTATTAGAAATGACAAATACCCACCATTTGCTTCAACGTGGATGGAACTGGAGGGTATTATGCTGAGTGAAGTAAGTCAATTGGAGAAGGACAAACATTATATGTTCTCATTCATTTGGGGAATATAAATAATAGTGAAAGGGAAAATAAGGGAAGGGAGAAGAAATGTGTGGGAAATATCAGAAAGGGAGACAGAACATAAAGACTGCTAACTCTGGGAAACGAACTAGGGGTGGTAGAAGGGGAGGAGGGCGGGGGGTGGGAGTGAATGGGTGACGGGCACTGGGTGTTATTCTGTATGTTAGTAAATTGAACACCAATAAAAAAAAAAAAAAATAAATCTGTGTACTAGTTCAGCAAAAAAAAAAAAAAAAAAAAAAAAAAAAAAAAATGGATCACAGATCTAAATATAAAACACTATAAAACTCCTAGAAGGTAGTATAGAAAATCTAGAAGACCTTGGGTTTGACAATTACTTTTTAGATATAAACCAAAGGCATGATACATGACATAAATGATAAACTGGATGTAATTAAAATAAAAAAAATCTGTTTTGCAAAAAACAATGTCAAGAGGATGAGAAGACAAATCCCAGACTGGGGGGGAAATATTTGCAAAAGACATACCTAATAAAGTAATGCTATCTAAAATATACACAGAACTCTTAAAACTTATCAATAAGTAAATAGACAACTCAATTAAAAAATGAGCCCAAACACTTAACAGAAACCTCACAAATGAAGATATGCAGATGGCAAATAAACACATAAAATGATGTTCCACATCACATGTCATTAAGAAAATTCAAATTAAAACAATGAGATACCGTTAGACACATATTAGAATGGCCCAAATCTGGAACACTTACAACCAACTGCTGGCGAGGGTGGGGGAACAACAAGAATTGTCATTCATTACTGGTGGGAATGCAATGGTACAGCCACTTTGATAGGTGTCTTGGTGTTTTATTTTTAAAAAAGGAAGAAAAATAAAAGAAACATACTCTTATTATACAATCCAGCAATTGTGCTCTTTGGTATTTTCCCAAAGGACTTGAAAGCATATGTCCACACAAACGCTCACAGTACCTTTATTCACAATTTCTAAAACTTTGAAGGAATCAAGATGTCCTTCAGTAGGTGAATGAATAAATAAACTATGCTTTATTCAGACAATGGGATATCATTCGCAAAAGAAGTGAGCTATCAAGCTATGAAAAGACATGAAGGAAATTTAAGTGCATATTACCAAGTGAAAGTAGCCAATGTGAAAAGGCTAAATACAGTATTATTCAACTCTTTGACACTCTAGTAAGAGCAGAACTTATGGAAATGGTAAAAAGCTAGTGGTTTTCGGCATTAGTGGTGAGCAACAGATGAATAGATGGAGTACACAAGATTCGTAGGGCAGTGAAACTACTCGGTAGGACACTATAGTGATGGCGACATGTGATCATATATTGTCCAAATCCATAAAATGCAAAACACCGAGAATGAATTCTAATGTCAGCTATGGACTCTGGGTGATAATGATGTGTCCATGTAGATGTACGTTCCATCAATTGTAACAGATGTACTATTTTGGTGGGGGGTAATGATAATGGTGGAGGTTATGCATGTGTGGGGTCAGAAGTCTCTTTAACTTCCATTTAATTTTTTGTGAACCTAAAACTGCTCTAAGAACAATCTATGAAAAACAGAATAGATCTTAGAAGTTCTCTTTGCAGGAAAAAAAAATTGTATAACTATGTCTGGTGACAGATACAACTAGACAAACTAGACTTATAGTGATCATTTAACAATATATACAAATACCTGTTGTGTTGTATATCTGAAAATGTTTTGTGTCAATTATACCTCAATAAAATATGGAAAATGCATATCAAAATATATAACTGAAAAAACAAAGCCAGAAATCTTCCATTAACATCACATTTAATGGTGCAAGACTGAACTGTTTGCTTCTAAGACAGAAACAAGACAAGGATTTCTATTTTCACTACCTTTGTTCAACATTGGTTTCGAAGTCTAGCCAATATAATAATGCAAAAGAGGTGTACAAATTGTTTTAAAGATTTATTTATTTATTTTAGACTGGGGGAGGCAAGTGGAGAGAGAGAATCTCAAACAGATTCCACACTAACTGCAGAGCTCAACTCAGAATTTGATTTTAGGACCCTGAGATCATGACCTGAGCTGAAATCAATAGTAAGATTCTTAACTGATGAACCACCCAGGTGCTCCAAAAAGATATACACATTTTAAAGGGCAAATTAAATGTAGTCTTTACTAATAGACAACAGGTTCTTTTACAAAGAGAATCTAGTAGAATTTACAAGAAAACTATTAAAAGTTATAAATGAGTTTAGCAGGATTTCACAATGCAAGACCAATATACAAAAAACAATTATTAAAAACCAATAATTGGAAATTTAAAAATATTTAAGTCCATCAATATCATCCTTTACAATAGCATCAAAAGTTTAGATGTACTTAAGGATAAATCTGATAAATGATATGAAAGAACTCTGTCCTGAAAACTACAAAAAACATTGTTGAGAGAAAGTAAATATTACCTCAAGAAATGGGCAGATTCTTTCTGTCTGGAAAAGTAAAAACTTCCTGAAATTGAGTTTTATCTTTTTTCTTTTTGAAATTGATTTTTAAATTCATGATTTTCAATCAGATTATGTTTTCTTTTTAGAAACTGAAAAATTAATTATAAAATTCATCTGAATATTCAAAGGACCTAGTATAATCAAAACAACATTTAAATAGATAAACCAGATTTGGAGGACTTGTATTCTTGAAGCTATACTGATCAAAATAAATTATCAGTCAAGACAGATAAATAGTTGAACAGAAGTGAGTGCAGAAAGAAAAGACACATATGGTCAATTATCTTTCAACAAAGGCATAATAAGGTCAATTTGATGGAAAAAAGATACTCTTTTCCATAATTTAAATATCTATAAGCAAAAAAATAACCAGCCCATAACTCATAATATACACAAACATTATCTTAAAATGGTCATTGATTTAGATGTGAAATTTAAAAATAAAAGTCTAGAATAGATTATGAGGGAAGTTACTTTTTTACTTTGGGTTAGGAAAAACGTCTTAGATAAACTCATAGAGGGAATCCAAAAGAAAAGTATTATAAATATGACTTTATCCAAATTAAAAATATTTGCTTTTAAGACAGGAAAATGAAAGGACAAGCCTTTATTAAAAACTTATAGTTCACATTTTTCACAAAGGACTTTATTCAGAATATATAAGGCACTCTTAAAACTTGACAATAGAAAACAAAATAAAAAGCCTAGCAGAGATCCTAAAATTCTAAACGGACACTTCACTAAAGCAGCTGCATGCAAGGCAATCAAACACATAAAATATGTTCAAAATTATTGATAATTATTGCAAAACATCCTATTATGATGTCAAAAAGAAGAGCCACATTGTGAAACCTATTAGAATGACTAAAAAAAAAAAAAAAAAGATTGGCTACATCATATATTGGCCAGGGTGTTGAACAACTTGAACTCTCATATATTGCTAGTGGAAATGTAACATGATACCAAACACTTTGTCAGAAAACAGTTTGTCAGCTGCTTCAAAATTTAAGCATGTGATCTTGCCATTCCATTCTTAAACAAAGGAAAATAAATGTCCTCACAAAATAATGTACATGTACATGTTATACAACTTAATTTGTAGCAGACCAAAACTCAAAAGAACCCAATGACCAATAGGTAAACATATATAGATTTTATGTATCAGCAATTAAAAAATGAACAATATGTGCAACATGGATGCATCACACAGTAATTATGCTTACTGGATGCTATTCAAAACACTACAGAAAACAATGTGCTTGAATGTAGAAAGTTTTTTTTTACATACTTTGGAGTCATTTGAGGCTATAAAAATACACCATTTTTGTAATTGTCTAACCTTCAATGATATATCTAAGAGAAAAAATGTTAAAAATATCTTTACTGTTGTTTTAAGAAGCAGTGACACAATATTTTTTATCAGGTTATTATGGCTAGAAGTCTTCTTTGGCATGCCTTTCGTACATTAAGCACGTAAGGCTACATAAAAGTTCTTTATCATATTTGTAATCTACTCTAAAAGGGTTCATTTTAGTCTCCAGGAGATTCACTTTTTAAACCTGTATTATGATATAGTAGATATAAATATTGCTGAAAAGTTTTACATTACTTTCAAATAATGTCATATTGAATTACTTATCTGGAATCATCTATCTATTTTATCTATCTATATCTTAAACTTTGAATAATTGAAACTAAGACAATTCTGCATCTTCGGTAGACCATTCTACACTATAACAAAGCAGAAGGTTAAGATTACATTCCCTAGTCTTTCTCATTTAGGTAGGTCCAGGTGACTAGTTTTAGCTCATGAAACTTTTTTATTCTTGGGAGAGAGATTGAGAGAGAGAGAGAGAGAGATGTGAGTGCAGGTTGGGGGTCGAGGAACAGAGGGCGAGAGAACATCTTAAGTAGGCTTCATGCCCAGTGCAGAGCTCAATCTAAGGACCCTGAGATCATGACTTAAGGTGAAATCAAGACTCTGATGCTCAATGGACTGAGCCACCTAGGTGCCCGGAGCCAATGAAACATCTAAAAGTGATGTATCACACTTCTTAAACTGCCCCAACCCTCAACCAGGTCATCCATGTGCAATTTTCTTTCCTCTTTTTGTGGAGATCTTATTGACCACCAATAAAAATAAGTCATCAGAGCTATAATAGAAAGTATTGGTATTTCTGAATCACTTCTTGTAGAAATTCTGCCTACAAGAAATATCTGCAGTGTGTTTTGCATGAAGTAAGAACAAAATCATTCTTGTGTAAATACGTTGCGATTTTATTATAGTTTATTAAAGCAGGAGGCATTTTTACTAGATTTTGTAGTATTTATCCTGAAAATTTTGTAGATATCTTGAAGCAAACAAAAACTCTGCCTTTGCCCACAAGCCTGGAAAGGGATAGCTGCCTATGAAAACATTTTGATTTTGAATTTTATTTTTTACATAACCTTTTAAAATAACAATAAAGGAAGCAAAAAAAGAAAAATTAAGCTGTGTGCCCTGGGAGTGAATAGCCTCTTTTCATATTCTACGTGAGGTAGGGTTAAGAGAAGGCTAAAAAGCTATAGGAGACTATAATATTATGTCAGAAGTGAAAAATAAAATGGGGAAGTATACCCACAAAGTACAGTAAACTTGTAAATTGAGGGGTTTTTACTTATTTATTTGCCTTTGTTGTGGTAATGACTACCTTGAGGAAAATGGCTAACAAATTATGAATTCTTATATCTGAGTAGTTGAAAAGAGGTATGGGTCAATTTAAAAAGTTGCATTGTATTTTAGTAACCTGTTTTTTTGCCCTGATTGATAATTCTTTAGAAAATCCAAATCTATTTATTCTGATAGTGCTCCAAATATGTGTCTAAATGATAAATAATACAAAACCGGTGTTATTTCTGACTCTTAAAACTATTTATAACTCAACCATCTTTCAACTCTAAGGTGCCAGTTCCTCTATGTTCCTCTTTGGCATGGATTTTAATGTTGACTTTAAACTGATTTTACTATAATAAAGAGCATTTTTGGGATGCCTGGGTGGCTCAGTAATTGAGCACCTGTCTTTGGCTCAGGATGTGATCCTGGAGTCCCAGGATCAAGTCCCACATTGGGCTCCCTGAATGGAACCTGCTTCTCTCTCGCTTGTGTCTCTGCCTGTCTCTCTGTGTCTCTCATGAGTAAATAAAATCTTTTTTTTTTTTTTTAAGTATTTTTAAGGCAGTAAGCAAAAAAGAAAGGATATGGTCTGGCAACTTTTTTTTCTGATAACTTCTGTGATCTTGATTTGAACAAAATTTTAGAGGATAATAATTTAATAAGAGTGAAAACAAAACAAATGTAAAGTGTTAAATGCATTTTTTAAAGATTTTTTTTTTTTTTTTTAAGAGGGAGTGAGCCAACAAGGAAGTAGGGGCAGGGACAGAGGGAGAGAATCTTCCCAGTGGACTCCCCACTGATCGGGGCTAGCTCTCAGGATCCTTGCAATCACAACCTGAGCTGAAATAGAGTCAGATGCTTAACCGACTGAGCCACCAAACACCCCTATTAAATGTGTTTTTAAAATAGAATATATGCTAAATAATTCCAATATTAGTAAAAATGGAATTTTAACTAATTGCCTTATGTTGGTCATAGACTACAAGTTAGGTAATATTGCAATATACAGTGTTGTGAAGCAATTTCCATCTAAAATAGAACTGGAAAATATAAAATGGAAAATCTCATGTTATTCAGGAAAACAAAACTTAAGGGCCAAGAAACTGATTCCCTTAAGTGCTTGATTTATCAAAAATGGATAATACTGGAATTTTCTTAAATGACAGTGAGGTATCCAGGGGTTGCCTTATATCAAACTTGGGAAGTTTTTCATAACATTTCCAGAGGCATAAACAAGAAATTACCCAGGTCAGGTTGACCTTGCAAAATGAACCAAATTTGTTTGTATGACTGGACTGGTTTTGTCTGCTCAGGCAATCTTCAAAGTGTTTTCCATTTGTTTTCATTTTAACAGACTATCTGAACTCTCCTCTCTTTACATTCCCTGTCCATGAGTATAAACTACCCCAAATCCTCTGCAGACTCACCTGTCACTTCCTACATACAGTTTGTGTGTATGGAATTATGATTTTTCTGCTATTCTGAATAAACTCATTTTTTTCAATGAGTTTTAGCTTGTCTCTTTAGATAGGTTAACAATGTAAATAAACTTAAAAACTTGAATATCCACATTCAAATTAGAAAAAAATAGGCCTGTGACTTAAATGATTATTCTTAAGTCTAAAGTTAAAGATTTATTTCTTTTAATTATAGAAAAGCTAATCTTATCACTTGATTTTGAAAAAAGGAAATATGGACCATGAAACCTGATTACTTACTAAGTGATATTTTGTAATTCTCAATTTACTCTAAACATCAGCAAATATTGAATGTGTCACCACCTAGCTAGAAAAAATGTATTTAGAGTTTCTAAGTAAACATTTTTGTAAAGTGGCAAACATGATCACATTTCAGGAGGGAACTATGTCACTAAACATCTAAGCTGTGCTTGGTACAATATACAAGAAATCCAAATTAACACGCAACTAGTAAGGTTGCTCTTTCCTGATCCTTATCATCAGAGTCATATACTCCTGACTTAGTCTTGGCTCAATTGATAATTAATAATAATATTTTTGAAAGATGATAAATTGTTTTTAGTTTCTCTTCCTATCTATCCCTAAGCCCATTTCTGGAACACCTATAGTAAATAACTGCTATTTCAGTTTTAGAAGTTGAATAACAGTTTACTAACTGAAAGAAGCTATTGCCCAAGTATCTTCATTAATAACATGATTTATATTTTTCAAGTTATAAATATACAATGTCAGAAAAGGGAACAAAGTAACTATCTTTGAAGGGAAAAACATGTATTGTGACAGTTATAACAATCCTTTCTAAAAACAATACATATTTTCTAAAATTCTATGTGCATGCACATGTAAATATTACATATTTTTCATACAGACTCCAAATTCCAAATTATCAAAGAAAAAATATTCAACAACCTTTGTTAAAGATGGTAGGGCAACCTTCTTCCGTGATGTCATGCTACTAGGTACAGGGGCCTCTGCAATGGGATTTCATGGTGGGAGAAAGAGATCAATCAGACTCAACTCTGAAAACAGCACATGCATGTGGGAATTTATAGCCAAAGAGCAAAATGGAGGTCGGTGGATGGAACATTATTAGAAGAAAACATGAGGGGTGAAAGGCATTCTGGCTAAACCAAGCATTCTGGCTAAACCAACCTAACAGGATTCTTGCCGAAGAAAGGCCAGGGTCATTAAGACATCACCTGAGGGATGATGAATGATAAGAATCCCTAATCAAATGTGATCATATATCAAGGGTACATGCCTCCAGTTAAATGACTTAGCAGATTTCTTGCTAAAATTCAATTTTTTAAGGAAGTGCACAGATGAGTCCAGCAGAAGGTTCAGGAGACTGTTAGGTCAGGTGAAGAATCTTTGACAAAGTGAAGGGTCATGTTTTAGCTTAAAGTATAATTTTTTATCTTGACTTGTTCAATTGATGAGACATTTATATCAAATATTAGTCTAAGAATGCTTACAAGTGTTTAGAAATTTAATTAGATGTGAAGATACATTAATCCATATAAAGATAAATTAATATTTACTACTGAGTGAGCTAAAAAAAGTAATAGGAAAAGGATAGATGAGAATACAAAGACAAGGCTAGAACTGGGAGAGTCAAAGTTTGGTCAGAGAAGTAGGGGATGTTTATGCAATTAGGGAGAGGTTATTTATATTGTGTGGTGGGAAGCATACTATGGAGAATAAAAATCTTATTTCAAATAGAAATAGAAATCAGAAAGAAGTAGTAATGCAAAATCAATAGTAAAATGAAAAAGAAAATTAAATCCCTGGAGAATAGAGTAAAATAATACACCTTTAGGATACATTTGAAAGGCAAATGAGAAAAGAAAATGAAGATGGAGAACGTCAATTACTGTCAAAGTTCAATCACTTGAGGAAGGAAATAAGAACATGAATAGAGTGTGAAGCCCACGTAAGAATGGTGGTATATAACACCAAATCTATTCAGTAAAATTGGAAACTAGAAACCTGGGGATTTTTTTTTTTTCTGTTAGAGTTCTAAAACTAACACAGTTTCTAAGTATAAAAACTTTAACCCTCTATAATAAAAGTTGCCAAGTTTGAAAATATATATATATATATACACACAAAATTAGTCTAGAAGGTTATCTGAATGCAGCTAGCTTACAATCACAACAGGTACAGGAGGTAACACCCAAAATTTCACTTGAAGTATACTGACACAGAACTGCTAATCACGTAGTTGCCCAGAAACAAAGGTAGATATATGTGGGTACTGGGTTATTAGAATAGCATTTTTAAGCCATACATGTGTAAGAAAGTTAAATGCATTTACTAATTTATAAATTTTAATTAAAAGAGGTGGCTTTGCTATCTAATAGGTAGGAATGACATAAGACATAGGTCTGCATGAACACTAAATTATTTTTATTTTTATATCATGATATTTTAACTTTCTTCAATGTTCCTGCAGCCCTATTTCTTTGGCTTCCATACTGCATAGCCATTATTTTCATATTATATAAGAATCCATTATAAATTATAGAACATTTGCCTGTTCTGCCAAGAGAATGATTTGATTAAAAAATAAGCAATGTCTTTTCAAGAGAAATGTCTTTTCTTAAGTTTGCAAAACTTTTGAACTCTGTTAGAAGTTTACTGCGTTTATTTAAACTAAACACATGGATAACAAAAACATTTCTTTAAATAAGTCTATTTGTCCAGAGGTCAGAAATAAGATTCAAGTCTAATTGATTTTGTTTCATTTTATACATATAACTACGTTACCATCAGAATAAGAAGTGCTCAAAGGCCCTAGGTGATGAAATATTTCAGTAAGTAAGAGCTAATGTACAGACAACTAATGCACAGAATCAATTTTATTTAGCTTAGAATGAAAGACAGCAATAAAATAACACTGAAAAATAGGACTTTACTTCAAGGTAGTACAGTTTACTGAAACAGTAAAAACATTTCACTAAACTATCCTTCCATCCCATTTTTCTGCTAAGTATAAATAGAAATATATGTGTAGAATGCCTCATTTTGTTTGTTATATAATTTATTTTCTTTATAAATATATGTAGGGCATCTGTATTTATATCCCTATCTTTAAGTAAAATAAGGTTGCTGGCATGGAATCAGAAAGTAGAGCAAGCTAAAGTGCAATATGAGAAAGTAATACAAAGAGGCACCACAAGACTCTAAAAAATGAGAAATATGTATGTTTGTAAAACATGTATTTTGAGGAATAGGTAAATGTAAATTTTATAAATATAGTGAAAGGAAAAGCCGATAATGTACACAATTTCTAAAATCTAAAGGTTTTTTTTTTTTTTCCAACACTCTGATGGAGAATAACTTCCTGATAATGGCTGAAAAAAAATGATATGATCTCATAGAAAAGGCACTATGAAATTATCAAACAGAATCTCAGAAACTCACATATTTCATAGATAAAAGAATGAAATTCATTGTTTCTTATGGGACTTCTAGCTATAAATTCCAGAGAATTTTTAGATGACAAAAAGAGATCTACCAAAACAGTTGCCATAAGTCAAAGAGAATTTTCATTTTCCACATGCAGTTGATAGACACAATAATGAGGAAAACTGGAGAGAGTTACTTGTGAAATTTGATGGGAGGAACCATGAATATACTGAACATCCTAAGGCATTAGATCAGTCCTTCTCAAGGGAGAATTGTCTCACTCAAATTATCAATACTGCCTTGGTGAGAAACTTGATGTCTAAACCCTTCCTTGACCATTCATTACCCTTTGGACTTTGAACAACTATTAATCCATAATTTCCACATTTATAGATTGAGAAGTAGTATGTCAGCATGTTTTACAGTGTTGATGCACTATTAATTAAATTATATAAAATATTTGAAATCCTATGAAACTATTCCCCACTGTACGTTATATTCTAGAATTACACAAGATCAGAAGTCAGTTAAGTCTCCTCAATCTCTCTCAAAGTATTCCTTTAGTAGCAAAACTATAATTTAAAATTAATCTTGAAAAATCCAATGGAGCCTAATCAGTAGTGATTCTGATAGGATATCCTGTAAAATAAACCAAATCTATCAGGTTCTCTTCCACATATATAAAAGGCTTATTTTCTTTTAAAATCATAACTTATTTAAAATAATCCCTGGTTATGGGATTCAAATACTGTCAAGCTAATTAAAGCTTATTTTATATCTCATATCTGTTTGGAACAAACCACTTTTTAAAATTAAATTGTTTATTTTTGTGAGAGAGAGAGAGAGAGAGAGAGAAGAGGAAACCATGAGGTGGGGAGGGGCAGAGGGGGAAGCAGACTCCCCTCTGAGTAGGGAGCTTGAGGACTCCATTCTAGGCCCTGGGATCATGACCTGAGCCAAAGGCAGATGCTTAACCAACTGACGCATCCAGTCATCTGACCAAAACATTTTTAAAAGGACAGAAAACCATTAAACTCTGTGAAACTGTGAAATAAAACTTTTTTTTTCCCAATAGAGTACAAGATTATCCATTAACCATAACAACTCTACTGTTTAAAAACAAAAAACAAAAAAAACTTCACTGTTTCAAGCAATCTGTAGATTCAAAGATATCTATCTGCCTTTGCATCATAGGCATCATGAAAAAATAATTTGAGGTAACTAAGGCTTTCACAATTAATTCTAAACTTCTAACTCCAGACTTCATGAAGTGGCATTCTGTCTCCATTGGATAGCCCTGCAGTCTTGCCCTCAGCTTAAGACAGTGAACTGCTGCACCATCGCCATTCAGATTTAGTAATGAAGAGTGTGATGATTTAGTGTGAGTAACAGATCTGAAGGGAAAATAGACAGCAATACAACAAGAAACAAAGGACTTCAGTACCTCACTGTCCACAATGGATAGATCATCCAGACAGAAAATCAATAAGAAAATAATGGACTTAAACTATGTTAGACCAGACAGACCTAAAAAGCACATGCAGCATGTTCCATCCAACAGCAGCAGAGTGCACCTTCTTCTCAAGCACACATGACACATTCTCAGGATAAATCACATGTGAGTCCACAAAACAAGCCTTAATAAGTTTAAGGCATTGAAATCCTATCAATCATGTTTTCAAAAGAAATCAATTATGAGAAGAAAACTACAAAAATCACAGAAATAAGGAGGTTCAACCGCATGCTCTTAAAGAGATGATAGGTCTAAATAAAAATCAAAAAGGAAAATGATAAAATATATTGAGATGAATGAAAATGGAAACAAACATACCAGAACGTGGAATGCAGCAAAAGCAGTTCTAAGAGGAAAGTATATAGTGATAACCTACTAAGGACAAAAGAAAGAAATCAAATGACCTAATTTTATACCTCAAGGAAATATAAAAAGAACAAGCAAAGCCCTGTTAGTAGAAGGAAGGAAATAAAGATAAGAGCAGAAATAAATGAAATGGAGACAAAAAAGACAAAAGAGAAGATCAATGAAGTTAAAAGCTGTCTTTTTGAAAAGATAAAATTGACAAGATTTTGGCTAGACTTACTAAGAAAAAAAAAGACTCAAATTCATAAACTTAGAAAACATTATACCTGATGCCACAGAAATACAATGATAAAAAACTACCATGTAAAAGTATCTACCAGCAACTTAGATAACCTAGAAGAAATAAATTGTATCTACATAAAATCCATAAAGATTGAATCATAAAGAGAAAATCCCAACAGATTAATAATGAATAAAGTACTGAATCAGCAACCAAAAGCATCCCAACAAAGGCAAGTTCAGGACCAAATGGCTTCTTGGCGAATCCTACCAAACATTTAAAGAAGAATTAATGCCAGTCCTCAAAATCTTCCAAAAATTGAAAAGGAGAGAATACTTCGAAACTCAATTTATGAGGCCAAGATTACCCTAATACTAAAACCAAACAAGAACACCAGAAGACAAGAACATTACAAGCCTGATGAACTTAGATGCAAAAATCCTCACCAAAATACCTGCAAAGTGAATTCGACAGTGTAATAAAAGGATCATACGTGGGATTTATCCCTGAGATACAAGGATGGCCAAATTATGGAAATCAATGAACGTAATACACCACACTAAAAAATAAAGTATAAAAATAACATGATTACCTCAATAGACTCAGGGAAAGCATTAATTAAAATTGAATACTTTTTCATAATGAGAACTCCCAATAACCTGGATATATAAGGAATATACCTTAAAACAAAAAGGCCATCCATGACAAGTTACAGTTAACATCCAGCTAAATGATTAAAAGCTGAAAGTTTTTTCCTATAAGATCCAGAACAAGAGGATACATGGTCTCACAATTTTTGTTCAACCTAGTACTGAGGTCCTCAGCAGAGTAATTAGGCAAGAAAAAGAAACTGCTGAAAAAATATTTAAAACAATGTTGTAAGTTTCTTCTGTTGTTTAGTATTTGCGAAGGCATAATACTAGACCCAGTCACATTCAGCAACAATATCTTAACCCTAAAGAGAGACATTCAACACTTCCTCACAAGACTTGCTAGCATATTCCCAAGCACATCTTTGGGCTGTCAAATACTTTGTTTGCCTGAGATAATTTCAGTTCTACCTGTGATCCTAGTGTAACCTTTAATTCCATAGGTTAGTATAAATTATCCTAATTAAAGAAAAGTGGTAGAAGAATAAAAAGATACAGAAAGTATTTAATAAAGAAGTGGGACAGAGTAAAAGATTGAGTGTGTGTGTGTACGTGTGTGTATATATATATATCCCAGGAGGAAGGGGGGTGGGGATCAGACATAGAGAATTATTTACTCTTTTTTAAACTGGTCTCAGCCCACAGAAGTAAGGAGATTGGTAAACTTCAAACAGGATCAATAAAAATAAAGTCAGACACATCATAATCAAACTGCAAATCACTAAAGTTCAAGTGGAAAAATATTATGAGAAGCCAAGAAAATAGACTTGTTTTCTTTTTTTTTTTTAATAGACTGTTTTCATAGGAGCAAGAATAAGACCTTTCTCTGATAGCTTTAAGATATTATGAAAGTCAGAAGATAATTCAATGGTATATTTAAAGCGCTTACAGAAAGGACCAAAAAAAATCCTAAATTCAGTGTTAATGTGCTTCAAAATTGGGAGAGAATTGAGAGTACGTTTAGACAAGCAAATTGAGATAATTGTGTACCAGCAGACCAGCACTACTACCACTAGTACTCAACTTCTAATGCAAAAACAATCAACACAGAGGAAAAACGAAACAAAAAAAAATTGCATTAAGGAGTGTAGAGGAAAGAAAAAATTTTAAAAAGATATTTGGTAAATATTAAAAAAAAAACTTGACTGTTGACTCTACAAAACAATGAGGTTATATCTTGTAGATCTTAAAATACATAGAAACAAATGTTCAACGACAAAAGCAATACTTTATATTCAACCATAATAAGTACATTATGTGTAATCGCAAAGGTAACAGAAGGTTTATAACAATCATTGACCTTAATACAAGTAATGAATAATAGTATAAATAGAGGCACGGATTATACATTCTCATGTGTACATGCTTCTATATATGTTTCAAAGTTTAGGTAAAATCAGTTTTTTGATAAAGAGGTGCCTCCTCAAGGAACTGAACCTGAAGAAGTTCATGGATATTGATATCTGATGATAATTAAAAGATCAGCGGTTTTAAATTTGATGGTGTAATTGGGTGAAGCTTTAGGGATTATTGAGAGAGGGTATGAATTCTCTCCATACAAGAATAATGTAAAGCATTTTGCTCAGAGCATTGGCTGGTAAAGAATGGAAAAGTAATGGTCAAGATCTTCCCAGATTTTTTCAAATGTGACTCCATCAAGAAGTGAAAGCCAGGTCTCCAGCCCTTGAATTTAGACTTGGTCAGGTAAATTAATTTGGTTACAATATTAATAAATGAATGATGTAAGTATAATCATGTGGTATGTTCTCATCGGAACTGCTGTAGAAACCCACATGCCAGGTGAAGAAGCCCATGCTAGCCTGTTGGATGAAAAGATGTAAAGATTCATAATCCCCCATTGCTGCTATTGTCCTAAACTACTGTTGGACACGTGAGGGACCCCAGTGGGATGAGCTAGTCCCCATCTAACCTGCCATGAGACTGCAAACACTTTGAAGTTTGGTTGGTCAGCACAAAAGACAGTAGATGCGGTACATTCTCACTGAACCATGCCTGAGGTTCCATCCCAGATAATCACAAGCCAGTAAATAATATTTTAAAACACTATGGTTTGGGATGATTTGATCTGCAGCAAGATTGGATTTAACAAGCACCATTTGAAAATTATCCAAAAGTTATCACAGGGACTGAAGAAACTGGATTTATATCATGCAATTCATGTTGCCATGTATATGAATAATCTGCAGCTACAGAACAACGTTGAGGAAATTTATCTGTCTAAGATACAGGAAAGAAGTCAGGCACCAGAAAAACAAACAAAAAAAAGTGAGTACATAAGGTTAAAAATAAAACTCAAAAAAATAGATAAATCTAATCTTTATGATAAAAATAAGAACAGTAGTTGCTCATCAGGAAAAACTAACTAGAATGATCATAAGAAAATTTTCAGGGGCAACAATCATATTTAATATTAAGGTTTGCAAACTTTTCCATCAAAAGTCAGATAATAAATGTATTAGATTCAAGGCTCAATTGTGGTTATCAGCAAACACCACCAGGCTGCCTTTAGAAGTACAAATTTGGAATCATGTTTCCTCTTCATTTTTGTTTTATTAATTCTTCCTTTTTTTATATCTTCTCCTATATATGTAAAGTTGATCCTTTGAGATCCAAAATTACTAGTTAGGTAAAAGTTACCTAATCATTCATATTACATATAATAGAAGTCAATTCTTTCATTTCTAAAATCAACCACTTCCTCTTATCTATCCTTGTCTAGAACCTCTAGGACAGCATGGAAACTACTGTTTTCACAAAGATCTTTGTATTTTATTTTGATGGATTTTTTAAAAATATTTTGCCCATAATTGAGATGTTTTCTGGATATTTCTTATTCAACTTTAAGATATTTTGAAATTGGTAATGTCTACTTTTGTCAAGACAGAGTATAGGAGATTGACCCTAAGAATAAATATTTGTGTCTGTAGGTTTTTCAATACATATGTGTGTAGGGGAGAGTATTAAGGGAGGGTATTGAGGTTCTATGGGTTCTAAGGTTCTATGGGTCTCATCAAGAGGAAAAAGTCAGGGAGTTGAACTTTCAATTCAAATGAAGGTTGTTTTTTTTTTTTTTAAGATTTTTATTTATTCATGAAAGACACAGAGAGGGGCAGAGACACAGGCAGAGGAAGGAGCAGGCTCCCTGTAGGGAGCTCAATGCAGGACTAGATCCCAGGATCGTGGGATCACTACCTGAACCAAAGGCAGATGCTCAACCACTGAGTCACCCAGGTGCTCCATCAAATGAAGTTTCAAAGGAAGGAAAAGTAAGTGTACGGCAACAATTGTAGTCCAAAGATCCTTATTATTCATGCAAATTGCCAAAAATTACAAAATTTAAATCTTAAAAAGAATCCATTTTCATCCCTGGGTGGCGCAGCGGTTTGGCGCCTGCCTTTGGCCCAGGGCGCGATCCTGGAGACCCGGGATCGAATCCCACGTCGGGCTCCCGGTGCATGGAGCCTGCTTCTCCCTCTGCCTGTGTCTCTGCCTCTCTCTCTCTCTCTCTGTGTGACTATCATAAATAAATAAAAAATAAAAAAAAAGAATCCATTTTCATCTAGTCCATTTAATTACCACAAGCATTGAGGTCTGAATGCTTTATGTGATTTTATACTTACATATATCGTATTTACATATGTATTCACACACACATCGTTCTCAGTGATTTGTGAGTATATTTTCCTTTTTTTTTAATTTTTTTATTTATTTATGATAGTCACAGAGAGAGAGAGAGAGAGAGAGAGGGGCAGAGACACAGGCAGACGGAGAAGCAGGCTCCATGCACCGAGAGCCCGATGTGGGATTCGATCCCGGGTCTCCAGGATCGCGCCCTGGGCCAAAGGCAGGCGCTAACCCGCTGCGCCACCCAGGGATCCCTGTGAGTATATTTTCCTAATGGTATTCCTCACAAAGATATTTTTTAATAATCAGTTCCCTAAGCTTAAAAAGGTTTATGATTATATCAACCTTCTATTTAATAGGAAATTAGCCCAGTGTTATGATGATATCATGAAGCAAGCATTCCTTCTAAATAGGAAACAAACAAAAATACTCTGGAAAGTGTCCTTTATAAATTCTACTTCTGTATTCTTACAAGTAAGTATTTTTTTTGATATTATATAAATGTCTTGGGTGTTTAAAATGCTCTTCTATCCATTGGACAAAGTGATCATAATTATGTAGTATGTATTTTACATACTTGGAATGGTTCTTTTCAAAGAAGGATAAAAATTCCTACCATTTTATAAAGGGCAAATGGAAAGAGAAATAATTGTGGAGCTTTATGTATAGGATATGTAGACAAGTCATTCAGTTCCTGTTCTTCTTCATATGTATTAACTTTGAGGTATCGCCATTAAATACATCCAAAATTATCACAGCTATTTGTGTTTGAAAACTAAGACTAGAAAATCAGTTTATGAGGCCGAAAACAGACTATTTTCCCTTTCAATTGTACTAGCAATGGATGCAAAATTTACCTGAAGGAAATGATGTTTTGAAGTAGCCAAGGCCTATTAAATTAGAACAATCTAGGACCAAATTCTAACACCTTCCCTACAAACTGTGTGATGTCAACACATTGATTTGTCATGCCTTGTGTACTTATGCTTTAAAATATGACAATTAATTGTTACTGCTGTTATGATGATAAGGACAAACTCTGTGAAGAGCCTAACAAGAATGTGGGCCTTCAACAAATTTGTTTCACTTCTGTTATGTCACTATGGCATTTTTGTCACATGGTATTCTAGATCTTCCTCCCATATTTTCCACATTCTGAAAGATTAGGTCATGATGATGTCTGTTACATATTTTCTTCTCTCTTCTTATTTGTCCTATGTTATTTAATTTTATATATATTACAAAAATGAAACTTAAAGGAAATTAAACCCACTTTAAGTAATAGTTTTGTTTTCTTACTCTATTCAGATATCCATTCGCTAAGTTGTGTTTAAAAACTCTTTACTGAGTTAAATGGACTGGAAAGTATTAAAATCAGTACAGGGATCCCTGGTGGCGCAGCGGTTTGGCGCTTGCCTTTGGCCCAGGGCGCGATCCTGGAGACCCGGGATTGAATCCCGCGTCGGGCTCCCAGTGCATGGAGCCTGCTTCTCGCTCTGCCTGTGTCTCTGCCTCTCTCTCTCTCTCTCTGTGACTATCATTAAAAAAAAAAAAAAAATAAAATAAAATCAGTACAAATGCTAGTAACCCTGTTCAGTAAAAACAAACAATGTTACCCTTTGTTCAGGTCAAATATACAATCAATTTACACAAGATTCTTTTTTTTTTTTTTTTTAATTTACACAAGATTCTTGAAACAGATCCTACTGTTAAGGTCAAGCTAAAATGTCTGCTTTCTGTCTAATATATGTTATTCATGAAGATAATATATTATGTGTGCAATTATTCATTATATTTTCTTCAGGAACTACTTTTATCTGGAATCTATTTTCCAGTTTCTATATAGGAAACATTCTAAAAATTCCTGAATTAATAAAAATTGTTAGGAATATGTTGACATTATTTTTAGTGTGATAATTTTTACTATAATATGGATGTCAATATAAATGATAGAAAAACAAGGATAACCCTCTAGTCATATACTTCTGTTACTAAAAATTCTATTAGGAAGTTGTTTCTCTTCTCTCATTTACTTGTGGTTTATTAATTTAATCCAATTTGAATTTCTGGTCACCCTTTGGTTATTGTTTATGTTGCTTAAAAGTAACACACTCCTTGGATTTCAAAAGCTTAGAAATAATCAAAGAAAATCTGATTTGAAGAAAATTGTGCCAATCCCATCCCAATATAAACTTCAATCAACAAATGTGTTGAATAACCAAAAAGATATTTTTAATAATGTGTGTGTTATAGAAACCTCCAAAACTTATAAATCCCTTTTTTACATTGCATTTTACTTATAAATCCCTTTTTTACATTAAAAAGCTCTATTGTAAGTTAAAAATTTACAATGATGGCTAGTCTCCCAGGATATCTTTCAGTGAATCCTGTACTGATAAATGTTTAATGATTGGTTTTCCAAAATATTACAAAATAAATTGAAAATTCTTAATTTGTGATGTGTGTGGATTTCTGTGGTTTATTTCAGATGGTATCACAGAACCCAAAACTGGGAAGACATTATTATACATATATTGTTATATGTATAATAACCTCTAGAGAGCCAAGAGTACTTTTTTTTTCTTTTTTAGGTAGACAGTGCACGTGTTGAGTGGAAGGGTGGGAGCCAGAGGAAGAGGGAGAGAGAGAATCTCAAGCAGGCTCCACACCCAGTGCAGAGCCCATGTGGGTTCGATCTCATGACCCTGAAATCATGACCTGAGCCAAAAAATCAAGGGTGGGATGCTTAACCAACAGAACCACCCAGGCACCACTACATTTGATTTTTAATTCATTTAGTGAATAGTGTAATTATTGCTAGTATATTTATTTCATGTAACATGTAATTATTACTGGGTTTAGCTAAATAGCACATTACAGATCCAGTACTCGTAAATTGATATGCACTTTTCCGTCAATAAGGGAGTTATCAAAGCCTTTCTACAATTGTATTTACATAGCTAATGAGATTTTAAATGAGTTTAATTGCCAATAATCTCTAGAGGAACAATACTTTAATGTGTCACTTTGAATAAGGCTTTTTCAGAAGCAGTTTTCACTGCATTCTCCAATAATTGTTTTAAAATTGATAATAATTAAAATTCTTAAATTATGGTAACAAAATTACATGATACAAGGTATTAGAGATTATTGATTAGATGATTAATTACATTGGTTTTGTTAGATATCTATGGTTATGTTTTTTTTATCTATTTTAATATCATGTCCGTTTCTCTAGTCTAGGGTTCTAATAATAGAGTAAGTACCATATTCCCTTATGATCCTTAAAATGTTAACATAACTTAAAATACTCAAATAGGAACAACAATTTTATATTTCCATCCTTAATATTCCTATGTTTAATCAATTCCCATCCCATTTCCTTGAAAGTGTTTTTGATATTCAAACTGTATCATTCATTGTCTATTTAGGAACATAGAAGTTTCTCTAAATATTAAAGATAACACAGGTTTAATGTATGTAATAGGATCTTCCAAGCCTTGGCAGACCTGGGGGAGCAAAAGTTAAGGAACCCAACACTGAAGTCCTCAGTCTGAAACAGAAAATTCTCAAAAGCCAGAAGAACATCTGTATTTAAAAATATATATTTTTTGTTTTGAAATAAGTTTAGACTTACTGAACAGTTGCAAAAATAGTAAAAAAGAATACAGGGTTATTTCACTTAGCTTCCACTAATGTTAACCTCTCATGCAATCATACGATTACTAAAACCAGGAAACTGACATTGATATAACACTAATGACTAATCTATAGATCTTATTCAAACTGTACCAGCTTTCTAACTCATGTCTTCACCCCCAACCCCCCCTGCTCCGGTTCACAGTCCAATCTAGGATTTCACATACCATTAATGTTGCTATGTCTTCTCAGTGTTCTCTACTCTTTACATATCTTCAGTATTTTTTGTTTGCTCCTTGAGACATCTTGAGTCTTACAGAATCCCAACAGAATGCCTCTGAATCTAGGTTTGCCTGATGTTTACTCATGATTATATTGAGGTTATACGTTGTTGACAAGAACATCACAAAACTCTCAGTGCATCACACCAGATGGTACACCATTTTGATAGGTGTTATTGCTGGCAAAGTTAACAGTGTGCTACAATTCTAAAGCAGCTCTGAGAAGCATCCACCAAATGCCTTTCTTTGCACCGCTGAAATGACAGATTCTCAGGAGATCATCAGGAAGCTGCTGTTAATTTCATGTCTGCTCACAGCAGCCTGCAAATGCTTTTAAATATATATATATATATATATATATATATATATATATATATATATATAATGGCATTTCTCCTTTTTTGCCGTTTCAAATTTGTACACGTTTCTCACTGGGATTTTAAAGTAGAATTATGTGGTAAGGTGATTTTGATATATGTAATGCCTACATTTTCTCATGTAATATAATAGAGAGAATCTAGAATAGGTAGTGATGGGATCCATTTTTGACAACAAATAAATCAGAATGAAGCCCTACTTATGTGTTTACCCTATGTACTAGGAATTTTAAATGGGATATTTTGAGCTTAAATGATAAGGCAATAATTTTTAAAACCCATGCACACTTTTAAATTAATATCCTTGTTTATGACACAGTTTGAAATTAAGACAACATGTTCCCTATATATTCTTTAATGAACCACTGCAACCAACTTGGAATTTAGGCAGCAAAAGGATAGTTCCTCCTATCTTCCCAAAGAGGAGGACTGTTAACACAATATACTTAGGAAGTGGGATAGTTGTAAATTCTAGAATTAATCTAACACCAATCTAGTGCTTTTTTATACTTTGTTACACTTCCTCTAACTCTTGTCACATAGTGACACTTACTTTAGAAAGCCATGATACCTAATTTCTCTTTCTTACCAAAAAAAATAATAATAATAATAAGATCTATAAAAATAACTCTCTATATTTGGAATTACAACATTTTTGGAGGCACTGAAATTTACTAAAATGGAAGGATACTGAAAATGAAAATCCTAAGCCCATAGAGCAAACGAACTTACAACTTTTTGTGCTACTTAATACAAAATATAAAATGGTATAGGTTCTTATATAGGATGTGTCATATATGAGTGTACATTATATAATGTATAGGTATATATATGATATATGCATCTATTAAATATGTACAATTATAAATTTAAATATATGCTTATTCAAGAAAACTTTAGTTCTACATAATGACCATGCAATGAAGCAGAAAAATGAAGCTCAATAAGAAGATTGAGGACAGGGATCCCTGGGTGGTGCAGCGGTTTGGCGCCTGCCTTTGGCCCAGGGCACGATCCTGGAGACCCGGGATCGAATCCCACGTCGGGCTCCCGGTGCATGGGGCCTGCTTCTCCCTCTGCCTATGTCTCTGCCTCTCTCTCTCTCTCTGTGTGACTATCATAAATAAAAAAAAAAAATTAAAAAGAAAAAAAGAAGATTGAGGACAAAAAAGGACAAAAGAGAATAGAAATGGAAAAGTGAGTTGAAGAAACACAAACCGAATGCAAAAGACAAAAGCAGGATATAAAGCTTACTGAAGAAATCAAAGGCACACAACTGAAAAAGCATATTCTGTGTTCTAAAGACAACCTAATTCTTCTTACAACAATTTGTAATTCATCTGCATGCTAAGCTTCTAATTACCATTATTGTTTGTTTCCCACTGCTATAGTAATGGCTTAAACGTTGCTGCTATTTCCCATTGATCATCTGCCTGGGTTAACAGTAGGCTCAGGGCAATAAAAATTGCTCAAGAGGCTAGAGAAGCTGTCAACTGAATGCCTTCATTGTGAAAGGGTTAGAAAGCAAAATTCAGATTTGTTTCCATCATACAGTGTTATATCAAGTTGGATACACAAACGTTATCATTAAGATATTTTCTAAAGCTACAACTAACTTCATCAAAATTAGATTTTCTGGTCTTTTATTTATATCTGTACATTTACAGGAGAAGTAAAAAAGATAGTGTGGATAATATATATTTTAAAAGTACTAATTTTGAAACATGCATGACTTGTCTTCACTAATGACTTTAAGCTCATATGCTGTTTTAGACCTGCCATTTAGTGTATTTGTTTGATGGGTATCTAATTATTTTGTATTCCCAAATAAGAGTTATGTATTCTTCAGTTTCCCCTTCAAGCACACAGTGATTCCTTAGTATAAGTTTTAACCTATAGATAGAAGGTGTATACATTTGCAGAAATGGATTAAGATATAAATTACAAATTTAAAATATATTTAAGATTACTAATATATTTTGTTTATATTATAAACAAGATAAGAGAATGCTTTGTGTGTGTAGCTAAAATTTAGTGACCTTTGTCCATGCAAATTATTTAATTGATACCACTTTTAAGTTTGAATATTCATATCAACACATAAATTTTTACATGGAATAAATGATTTATAAATTTAAGAAGCTATTATGAACATAAAGATACTACATCAATTATTCTGGTAAATACTGATAAACATTTTTATTATGTCATCCAGGAAACACTACCAGATGTATTATAATAATAAGTAAAGAGAGAAAAATAAAATCTAAGTCTCATAAGACTATAGAAACACTTTTAAGAAAAGATTTTGAGGATACAATCCTAAAGGGATGAATAAATCAGGGTGGGATATTAATAAGAACTAATGATATGAATGTTAGTACCTAAAATGAGTCATTAGAACATATTATACTTTGATTTGTTTAGCTATTCTGATCCACTGAATTAAATTTTCTCTTCATATTGAATTACTCCAATGATGAGTAGTACAAACATTTAGTATGGCAAATGTTTAATTGTTAAATGTCATTGGCATTAGTTTCCAATTAATATTTTAATAAGCTTTATCTTATTAACCAGGCATCAGCCTTATGTTAATCTCATTTATAGTAGCTCCAGTTTTCATTCAATTGCTCTTAAATTTTAAAATATTTAAATAGTCTGAGGAGAGGTTGGGAAGATGGAGAATGAGGATCCTGAGGTCACCTCATTCCAAGGACACAGCAAGACAACAACTATGTCTGTACAACTGACTCTGAAAATGACCTAAAGACTGGCAGCACAGATCTGCAACTAATCATAGAGAGGTCAGAGAGAAAAGGAAAGCAGGGGTAGAGACATGATTGGGAAGCAAACCCCCAGTGCAACTAACTGCAAACAGGAGGGCTATCACAAGTATGAAGAAGTAAGAACAAACCCCACACAAAGCACGACCAGCTCTGAGGACCCACAGTGGGACGACAAGTCCCTATAATGTCTGGAGTTGAAGATCAGCAGGACTTTAACTCCAAGAATGTTAAAAATCACAAGGGCTTAATTCAGAAAGTTTAGAGGACAGAGAGGAACTGGAGTTCCCACTCTTCAAGAGCCAGTGAGCTAAATAACTCAGCTGAAAACACAGCCCAGAGAGAGCAGTTTAAAAGGCACCAGGAGTATAAAGGCAAAATCAAAGAGAGAGACAAACCATAAGAGACTCTTAATCATAGAAAACAAACTGAGGGTCACTGGAGAGGAGGTGGGTGGGGGATGGGGTAACTGGGTGATGGGCACTGAGGGCATGAGATGTAATTGAGCACTGGGTGTTTTATAAGACTGATGAATCACTGACCTCTACCACTGGAACCAATAATACACTATATGTTAATTCAGTTTATTTATTTTTTTTAAAGATTTTACTTATTCATTCATGAGAGACACAGAGAGAGAAGCAGAGACACGGGCAGAGAGAGAAGCAGGCTCCACACAGGGAGCCCGATGTGGGACTCGATCCTAGGACTCCAGGATCACGCCCTGAGCTGAAGGCAGACACTCAACCACTGAGCCACCCAAGCACCCCTTCTAATTCAATTTAAATAAATAAAAGAAAAATAACACTCCAAAGGAAAAATAAATTAATTAAAAAAGAAAGAAAGAAATGCACCAAGAGTATATGTGAGGGGCACTGATCAACCAATATTAGGATGTGTGCATGAAGGGTAGGGATATGCAGGAGGTTTTTCCAAGAACAGAAGGGCTGGCAAGTACCATTTTTCTTACTCTCCCCCAGCCTAAGTACCCAGATGCTTGTAAGACTCATAACACTCTCCAAGAGTTATTACACTGCATGCTTTCCTTGGTGTTACCTTGTACACCCACCACACCTAACCATCCCACCTTGGAAGGTATCCCTTCAAATTGGCTCCTGCCCTGCTACACCAGGCAGAACAAGTTTCACTCTAAAATGACTCTTGCCCTGGGGAGTTGGGGAGATCTACTCTCTATATCAGCCAGCCCACCCACAGCTCCTGCAGCCAGGCCTGTTAGCTGGCTGTGGAATGAACAAGCCCTGCCTTTGGTATACCTCCAATTGTGTCAGAGGCTAACTTCAGACAGTTAGATTAATAGTAAGCCATGCTCAGCAACAAGTCCACAGTAGACATAGCTAAGTCTCTCAACAGTACTGGGAGCAGATCCTGCCCAATGTGGACACAGTAAGCATAGTAGATATTATAGGTAGCTGGACTGAAGGCCAGCCCCATCCACCAGCATGCCCAATAGTCATGGCTCAGCCACAATAGGAGGATGACCATGGTCCACACAGGGAACACCCCTGATTCTGTTGATCAAGTGGGATTGCACTGTGGTGCACCATGGGATCTCTCCCACACAAAGCAGATGCTTTCAAGACCAGGATATATAGACGACCTACCTAACCAAAAACCCAACACATGTTAAGCAAATGAAGAGACAGAAACATATCCCAAATAAAAGATTAATACAAATTCAGAGAAAAAGAGCTAAATGAAAGGAGATAAGCAATAGGCCTGAGCAGAAGTTCAAAGTAACAGTCATAAAGCTACTCACTGGACTTGAGCAAAGAGTGGATGAACTCAGTGAGAACTTCAACAAGACAAAATAAAAGAAGAATCATAAATGAAAAATACAACTTAAATTATAAATACACTAGGAGTCAACAGATTTGAAGATGCTTAAAAATGGAAGACAGGGTAATGGAAAGTAATCCAGCTGAACAACAAAAATAAGTAAATAAGTAAATAAATCGAAATAAAAAAAATGAAGATAGGATAAATGAATTTAGAAATATTGATAAGCATAACAACATTCCCATTATAGAGATCCCCCAAGGAATGAGGGGCAGAAATTTTATTGGAAGAATAATTGTTAAAAACTTTCCAAGTCTGGGGAAGGAAGCAAACATCAAAATCTAAGAATCAGAGAGACTGTAACAAAATGAACCCAAGATGGTTCACACAAAGACATGTAATAATTAAAATGAAAAGTAAAGAAAACAATTTTAAAGCAGCATGAAAAAAATTACATATGAGGAAACCCTGTAATACTATTAGCTGATTTTTCAGCAGAAATTTTAAAAGCCAGATGGGAATAATATGACACATTCAAAGTGCTGAGATAAATTTAAAAAATAATAAATAAATAAATAAATACATACATACATACATACATACATAAATTATAACCAAGACTACTCTACCCAGCAAAGTTATTATTCAGAATTGAAGGAGAAAATTTTTTTTTAGACAAACAAAAGTTAAAAGACTTCATAACCATTAAACTGACCTTACAAGAAGTGCTAAAGAGAATCTTTAAGTTGAAAGAAAAGGCCAAAACTAGGAGTAGGAAAATTGTGACAGGAAAAATGTTCACAGGTAGGAGCAAACAGATAATAAAGGTAGTAGATTACTTAAAAAGCCAGTATGGAGGTTAAAATTCAAAAGTAATGAAATCAATTATATATAAAAATAAGTCAATTAATACACACAAACACATAGATGTAAAATGTAACATATATGTAAAATGTGGGGGCGAAAGGGAGTAAAATTTCAGTGCTTGTAGAATGTGTTCAAATGTAAGTGTCCAACAACTTAGTATAGATAGCTATACACAAGGGATGTTATATATAAATGCAATGGTAACCAGAATAAAAAAAATGTAATAGAAAAATAAAAAAGAAAAAGAAATACAGACATAACACTGAAGAAAGGCATCCAACCACAAGAGAACAAGGAATAGAAAAGAACTAAAAATAGCCAGAAAAATATGAACAAAATGACAATAAATATATATTTCTCAATAAATACTTTAAATGTAAATGAAATTAATGCTCCAAATACATAGAGTGACTAAATGGGTAAAAAACAAAACAAAACAAAAAACAAAAAAACAGAAAAAAAAAAAAGACCCATCTATTTGCTGCCTAGAAAAGATTCACTGTAGACATAAAGACACATAAAGACTGAAGATAAAGGGATATAATGACTGAAGATAGAGGGATTAAAACAAATCATGCAAATAAAAGTGAACAAAAAGCCAGAGTAGTGAAATTTATAACAGACAAAATGGATTTTTAAGCCAAACACTATAGCAAGAGATAAAGAAGGGCATTGTGAAATAAGAAAAGTGTCAATTCAACAGGAGGATATAACTATTGTAAATATCTATGCACCAAACCTGAAGCACCTAAACGCATACAGCTAATATTAATAGAAATTAAAAAGGAGAAATTAACATTAAAAGGAGAAATTAACATTAATGCAGTAATAGTAAAGGGCTTTAGCAGACTATTTACAAAACAGGACAGATTATCCAGAATGAAAATAAACAAGGAAACAATTCTTTAGACTAGCTAGACCTAAGAGATATATAGAGAACATCACATCCAAATATAGTAGATTACACATTCTTTCCAAGTGCACTTGGAACATTCTTCAGGAAGATCAGATATTAAGCCACAAAATTTAAGATTTGACAAGTCAAATTTAAGATCTGGTGGCTCAAATTTAAGATGTAAATGGGGGATCCCTGGGTGGCACAGCGGTTTGGCGCCTGCCTTTGGCCCAGGGCGTGATCCTGGAGACCCGGGATCGAATCCCACATCAGGCTCCCGGTGCATGGAGCCTGCTTTTCCCTCTGCCTATGTCTCTGCCTCTCTCTCTCTCTCTCTCTCTGTGACTATCATAAATAAATAAAAATTTTAAAAAAAAGATTTAAATGGACCACAATGTTATAAAATTAGAAAGCAATTACAAGAAAAAACAAACAAAACCCCCCACAAACATTTGAGGGCTCAGAAAGAAAGAAAAGAAAAACATGCTACTAGACAATCAGTGGATCAACAAAGAAATTAGAGAGGAAGTAAAAAAATATGGAAATGAATGAAAATGGAAACAATGATTCAAAATCTTTAGGACAAATAAAGGAAGTTTTAAGAGGGAAGCTTAATAATAATATAGTCTACCAAATAAAAAATCTCAATCAATAATCTAATCTTAATATTACACTGAAAGGAACTAAAAAAAAAGAACAAAGCCCCAAACTAGTAGAAAGATGGAAATAATAAAGATTGGAGCAAAAAATAAATAAAATAGCAACATAAAACCTATTAAAAAAAAAGTTTAATGAAACCAAACAATATTTTTGGAAAAGGAAAATAAAATTAAATCTTTAGTCAGGCTCAACAAGAAATTATTTGCAAGTGATATATTTGTGTACAGTAAATTTAAGAAGCCAAACAACATAAAAACTATAGCATAAATGACAGAGTTCAGTAATACAGACATAGATAGTCATTTAGATATTAAAACCGTTTTGAAAAAGAATTTGAAGGATAAATGAAAGAACAACTGCAGAATCAGGAAGCAGAATTTAATATCTGTTAAATAAGATGTTTTAAATTGTTGACCAAGAAATAAATTAATAAATAAATTTCACTGTACTAATACACTAATATCTTCAAAAAGCTAGATCTCTATTTCACAAAATATAAAAATTTTAGTCTGTATGAATTATGGATTAAAATACAAAAGATAATATACAATATAGAAATATTATTTTATAATATTATGTGGAGAAAAGCTTAGTATGATGCTATATCCATAAACTATAAATGAAAAAATAACTTCATAGCCACAAAAAATATAAACATTTTATAAACTTATAAAAAAGTTTTATACTTTTACAAAGTAAATTATGAATGATGTAGGAGTAAAATATTCACCATTTCAAGACCAATAGATGCCTAAATTCATTATTATAGCAGGACTTTTGATAAATGAATCACAAATATTATCAACATAAAAAAATGAGAAAGTGACCCAAATAAAATAAGAAATGAAGGAAAATAACAACTGACACTAAAAGAAATACAAGTAACTATAAGAGTATATGATGAGAAATGATATGCCAACAAATAAGATGACCTAGAAGGTATATAATTATTTCCAAGAAATGTCCAGTCATCTAAAAATGAATTAAGAAGAAATAGAAAATTTGAATAGATGGATTACTAGCAATGAAATTGAATTGGTAATCAAAAACTTCCCAATAAACTAAAACCCAGCATTAGATGGCCTTAAAGTTACATTTAAAGAAGAGTTAATACCTATTCTTCTCAAATTATTCCAAAATACAGAAGAGGAATTAAAATTTCCAAATTCATTCTACGAGGCCAGCTTTAACCCTGATACAAAATCAGACAGACACTACATAGAAAGAAAATTATAGGACAACATCCCAATGAACATAGATGCAAAAATCCTCAATAAAATGTTAGCAAACTGAATTACAATATATTAAAAGTATCATTCACCATGATTCGGTGGGATTTATTCTAGGGATATGAGGGTGGCCCAATATGATATGTAAATCAATGTGATATATCACATTAATAAGAGGAAGAATAAAAACTATATGATCATCTCAATAGATAACAAAACTTTTAAAATAAAATAAATATTTGACAAAATACAGAATCCATTCATGATAAAGACTCTTAACAAAGTGTTTAGAGGAAATACACCTCAACATAATAAAGATCATCTATGAAAAACCCAGAGGTAATATGTTCAATAGTGGAAAACAAGGATGTCCCCTCCCAGTTTTATTCACCGTAGTACTGGAAGTCCTAGCTGCAGGAATCAGACAAGAAAAAGAAAAATAGTGCTTCTAATATTTTAGAAGTAGATTGTCACATGACCACAGTATGAAATATGGAAAACTCCAAAGAATTCACCAAATAATATTCCAACTAATAAACTAATTCAGTAAATTTGCAGTAATTACATTAACATACATACATCTGCTTTTTGATTTTTGTTTTTTTTTAAAGACAGACCATGTTGAACGGCCAGATCCCAGGAGGCTAAGATAAAAAATCAAGGTCCAAGCATCCTTCCCTTCCCTCCCCCTGGAGAGAATTCATCCCTGAAGGCAACCAGAACTGAGCAGCCCTGTGCTGGAGGGTGGGTAGTCTATACCCACCGGCAGTAAGAGCACTTGAAACTGGGGTGGCCCTGCAGCACAGCCCTGGGCTGCACCCCACCCCCAAAGTCCAACAGTTATAGCATCCCTGCTGGGGACACACACGCCCTCAGCTGCCTTTATGAGCTCGCTCTTCCACATAGAGCTCAGTCTTTAAAATGTAGCAGAAAGAGAAATTAAGAAAACAATCCCATTTCCAATTGCACAAAAAAGAGTATATCTAGAAATAATTTTAAACAAAGAGATGAAAGACCTATATTCTGAAAACCATAAGACACTGATGAAAGCAAGTGAAGATGGCAAAAACAAATGGAAAGATGTACCATATTCACAGACTGGAAGAATTCATATTGTTGATTCATAGATTCAGTGCAGCCCCTACCAAAATTCCAATAGCGCTTTTCACAAAACTAGGACAGATAATCCTAAAACTTTGTATGGAACCACAAAAAAATCTGAATAGCGAAAACAGTCTTAAGAACAAAGCTGGAAAAAGAAAAAAAAAAAAAAAGAACAAAGCTGGAGTTGTCACAATTCCAGACTTCAAGTTATACTACAAAGTTGCAGTAATCAAAATAGTATGGTACTGGCAAGACAACAGATATATAAATTATTGAGACAGAGTAGAGAGCCAGGAAATAAGCCCAGGATCATACAGTCAATAATCTACAACAAAGGAGGAAAAACTATGCAGTGAGATAAATACAGTCTCTTCAATAAATGGTGCCGAGAAATCTGAACAGCTGCGTGCAAAGGAAAGAAACTGGATCACTTTCTTACACTGCACCTAAATGGAAATTCGAAATGGAGTACTGACCCAAATGTCATACCAGAAAGATTCCTGAAAAAGAACAGACAATAATCTCTTGCACATCAGCCTTAGCAACGTATCTCCAGTTATGTTTTATATACATATGTACACACATATATGTATAAATACATATATAATATTACTCATCCTTAAAAATAATGAGAACTTGCCATTTGCAATAACATGGGTAGAACTTAGAAGATACTACATGAAGTGAAATAAATCAGAGAAAAACAAATATGTGATTCACTTACATGTTGAATGTAAAAAAGCAAATAAAACAAACGGACACACAAACAAACAAACAAAAAAACAAAGCAAATGAACCAACAAACAAAAGCAGACTTTTATATACAGAAAGTAAACTGGTATTTGTCAGAGGGGAGGTAGGTGGTTAATGGGTGAAATAGGTGACGACGGGGGTTACGACACACAAACTTTAAGTTTTGAATTAGTCACAGAGATAAAAATATAGCATAGGGAATATGGGCAATTATGCCGTAACAATGCTGTAGAGTAAGTAGGGTTATTATGATGAATTTGAGGAAAATAGAATTATAGAATCACTGTTGTAGGCCTGAAAGTAATGACACTATGCTTTGATAATCAAAAATGCAATATTCTATACTTTCAAATATAGTGTAGACAATTCTGAGTTTATGGGCAAACATATTTATCTGGACTCAGCTCTTGTTTGTGTCAGAAATATCCCCACTTACCAACTTTTCCTTCACAGTTTTATACCCACAGTGAGAGTCACCATATATATATATCCAACATGGTTGTGAAAGTTAACATAAATCTCAGTAGTATTCCGCAATGGTACAGGTCATTTTTAGGATGCTGTTTGCCTAAGGGCCACTGCATATGTCTTCATAAAATAAAGCTTTGTCCTCTTCTCCCCAGTCAATAATTTTGCTGGAAGATTGAAATCAACTAGCCTAGAGAATGTTCTTTCAGGACACATCTAGAGAGGAAACTGCTGGTGAGCATTACTGAATCTTATATTACATTTCTTATCTTCAAAATCAGAACACATAGGAAATATTTATTAAAGGATAACACATATCCTTCCAGAAGGGCCAGAGAGGCTCTGAGACTGCTCCTTTGGGACCAGCATCCAAGCACCCTCCAGGGCTGCACTGATACCACTTGCCAGAGGACACCGGGAAGCTTCCAGGGCTGCGCCAGAGGAAGCATCATGTCCATCTGGCACTGCACTGGCCAGAGGATTGATGCTCCAGCGGGCAGACTGCTCCTCACTTTTTCCCTTTCTGAAGTTTCAGACAAATTAGTCTGATTGGCTAGGCCTACAGCTTCTTAGATGGAGGGTAGTCTGGAAAAGACAACTTTTCTATTTCTACCTTTGGGTGATAAAATCCAAAATGCAGAGAGGGAGTTGAAAGGGGTTTTGGTGTCTTCAAATCATCACAATCCCTACAGCGAGAGACCACAACTCTGAGACAGATGCAATGCGGTGTGTGTGTGTGTGTGTGTGTGTGTGTGTGTGTGTGTACGGGCAGTGAGGTGTGTAGGGGGTAGGTAGTTATATTAGATTCAGGTGCAAAGGGTCTCTTGGAGAAACTAGACAATTTGGAAGTGATTCCAGAGCAAACTGAACACACTGTTTTATTTTTTATTTATTTATTTTTTTTACCTCTTACCTAGCAAGTCTCCAAGAGAAATGCTGGCATTTAGCCGGAAAAGGAAAATGAATAAAAAAAAAAAAAAAAAAAGAAAAGAAAAAAAAAGATGAACGACCAGGCATAGTGATCTGACATTTGAAAGTGTGCAGAAGGCTACAGGTAGTTGTCAGCTTCTCAGACGTAGGATAGAATACAAACACTGGAGTTATTAAATGTTTCCGCGTGTTGACTCTAAAGCCTCAGGAGCTAAAGGAGTAACTAATATCATATTATCTAGGAATTTCAAGCATTTGTTTTAGTATTAAAATTGGTATTAAATGGCACTTTCCTCATATTAATCATATTAAGCAAAATTAATGTAAATATGAGACTCATTAATATTCATAGGTCAAATCTATCACGTATAATTACTATCCCTTAGGATATTTTCTCACTTATTGGAAAGTATTTTCTATATCCCCTCTCTTATTGTGATCCCGGCTTTATTTAAAGTCCTGCTCATCTTGCTTCTTGAACCTATTCCTAACAAACTTTTCTATCTCCAAGGGTGGATATCTATTCCGATTCTCACTTCATGGTAGAAAACCTTTCTGACCTCCATTACCAGTCTCCAATTTTTGATTATGCGGCTCAGCCCTCTCTAGAGGCAGGTTCACTATATCACACAAGAAGATGATTCCTTTGTGTTTACTAATCATGAAATTAGTCTGGTTGATGTCTTCTTGGCTGTTTACATGCTTGAGCACTCAAAAATCTGTCTTAGGTGGTAATCTTTCATAGAGAAATGCCAACGTACAATGCCTTGTGCAGAATTAAGCCATATTACCTAATTTTTCCAGGCAATTATAGTTACAGGCATATTGCTCTCAACAAGATCTGCACAGCCTTTCATAAGGTAAGCATTTGGGGACTTGAATGACTTCATAAAGATACTTCACTTTCCAAATAGATAAAGTTTTGTCTTTGATGTGTAACTAATGTGTCTGAAAGGCATTTCTTAAAAGGATCTCTAACCAACTCAGGGCACCTGATTTTTCTTAGCAGAGCAATAATGGTATGTTCAAGTTTCAAAGGCTGTTAAATGTAATTTGGAGGCAGAAAAGTTCCAAATATCCTGGCTTATTTAAATAACTAAAAACAAAAAGGCTATTATGGAATCACATGCAAATAAATAAAATAGATCACCTCAACCCTTTAAAAAGGTATGTCATTTTGGATGGTCTCTTAAAGAGTTGAGGGGGGCATTGTACCTAAACATATCAGAGACCCTAAAAATGTTCATTACTCAGTGTTTCAACAAAGACCACCTTTTCCACAACAGCTGCTCACCTTAATTTTCCTTTTTCTGTTCATTTTCTCATTACTCTCTCCTTCTCTCCCACATTCATCCTCATGCAATTTCTGAATATTCCTCAGATCTTTCTCCTACAGTAGATTAATTTGCAACCTTGGTTCTTTTGTCATGTTCCTGAGACTCACTTGATCACAGATTAAAATCATGAATGGAAGGAGAACTGCAAGCCCATGTACACAACCTGGACAAAATTGTCTATCACCTGCTACATACTTGGATTAAGGATTAAACATTCAGTTATTCATCATTCTATCTTATGCATATAACTAGTTATGTGTACATTTCATATTCTGTGTATTTACTATTTGTTTCATACCATTAACCCCCAACATATTGCTTTTTAACCTAATATTAACCAATTATGAACACTTTATAAAGACTCATCTTATTAGTAATTCTTTTCAATTTTATATATTTCCATTGATGTTAAGTAGCAGTCTTCAACACTCGAAGTGTCACTTGAAGCCAATTATGTAAGAACTATTTAACTTAATTGAAATTCGTACACAGAAATTGCTCAAAATACTTTGTTCTTTATAAGAAGAAAACAGTTTTAATTTTATAGTGTCCTTTACCATGTGAAGGAATTTACAGAACATTTTAATACCACTACGTAGAATATTGTGGATGAAGATAACAGTTTTTAAAGGCGTGTATGTCAGAAGCAACAAGGATATAAAAAGTTAATAGAAATTGCCTTTTCTTAATATGAATTTATGATTATTTAATCAAACATGGAATTCTAGGTGCCCTGAGGCATAGGTGATCAAAATGTGCTTGATCTTCAGAAACATCTAGATTATAATTTTTCTTATTTAATGGCGATTTTATGATTGTACTCTAATACAGCAGATATGGGACTCAACAATCTTCCTAGATTTTCAATTTCCTAAAAGATTTTTATTAGCTATGTGACTTGGTGATGCCTGTGCAACAGTGCTGTTTTAGCCCTAGCTGCTCATCCTTCTGACTTGTCAGATTCACAAAAAGCTCTTGCTGCCGGTGTGCTGTTGCAGTGGAGAATCTTCCTGGGCACTTGCTCCTATTTCCACTCCTCAATTTTCTTTCATTTTGCTGGTTCTTCATTTTGATCCTGTCCTTATTCTCAGAGCACATGCTTGAGTGGATACTCCTACCTGCTCAACACACACACACACACACACACACACACGCACAAAATGCTTTCCAGTCTATGCATGCCTGGAAACTGGATGTTTATGTTACATCCAATAATCAGTCTACCACTCACTTACCACACCCAACTGTAAGTCACTGCACCAAAAAGTGAGCAGATTCCGGTCTCAGTTTAGATTAAGTACTTCAATGTTTGAGGTTATTTTTTTAATTTATCCTGATTATCTGATGTTTGAAAAAAATAAACACATAGGTTTCTATGGACTGAATTGTGTCCTTCTAAATTCATACATAGAAACCCAAACTGCAATGTGACTATATTTGGAGATACAACCCAGGAGGTGATACAGGTTAGTCATAAGAGGAGTAAGAGACTTGGAGCTAGCTTTTTACTATGTGAGGACACAAGCAAAAAGGTGGTCATCTGCAAGCCAGGAAGAGATTCCTCACCAGAATCTGAATTGGCTGGCCCCTTGATTTTGAGCTTCTTAGTCTCTAGAATTGTAAAAAGTACACTTTCACTATTTAAACCATCTAATCTGTAGTATTTCGTTATGGCGGCCTTAACAGACTAACACATAGTAATATATGCAATCCTCTGATGTAGAAATTCTCTGTAAATAGAATAGGTATGACCTTGGGAAGATTATTAATTTTACTTTTAAAATACACTTTATAGTGTATTTGGGTGGCTCAGTCAGTTAAGCATCTTTCTTTAGCTCACAACATGATCCCAGGGTCCTGGGATCCCACCTTGTGTCAGGCTCCCTGTTTAGTAAGGTGTCTGCTTCTCTCTCTCCTTCCACTTACACCCACCCCTTCCCATGGTCTTTCTCTAATAAATAAAATATTTTTTTAAAATAATCAACTTTACAGTGTGAGTCACATATGTGAGTGTACTATAATATCTTTATTTGGGGGGAATCAGGCAGATTATACAGTATTTTATCAGCCTGAAGTCTCTATATAAATACCTCCTAGGCTGAAATTATTCAACTGGACTTTTTCATTCTAATTTAGACATGAAAATAAGTAGGTCAAGATATGTTCTTAAGCAATCTCTGAAACTGGACTAAGGTCTAATCAAATAAACACAATCATTGACCAGTCTTCCTTTGTGGTAATGTAATAACTGAGGTAAAAAATGACAATGTGGAGGTAGGTTATATACGTATAATTTAAATATATGTTGCATTTATTCATACGTATACAATTAAAGTCTAACAAGATTATTTGTCATTATTTAATATTCACCCCTTTCTTCTTTAAACACATTTATAGAACATCTAATATTTGCTTAACATAGAATGATACGTTGTGCATATCAAGAGGAATCAAGCAGTAGTCTGTGACCTCAAGGAATACAAGTTCAATTGAATAATATCCAAACAAGTCAGGAAAGGTGTAGACAGGGCAATCACAGGAATGCATGGATGAAGCCCTGAATCCAGAGTAGGTTTAGCAGAAAGAGAAAAAAAAAAAAAACAGAAAAAGCTATTCACCATTCACCAATAGAGACAAAGAAAGTCATGCAAAGCAGTAGAAGAGAGAAGGAACAGTACAGCTACGCCAGGATTTGGAAGGGCAAAGCAAGATAATGAAAGACAGAGGGAATTATAAACATATCAGGAATCAAATAGGTGATAATTGTCTGTAATATGCAAAAAGTCAATGGGGAGTCTTTGAAAAGTTTTAAGTCATTATATTGTCAGATTTACACCTTATGCTATTTACTGTGATCACTGTAGAAATTGATAGCAGTCTGATTATGCTGGAGGAAAAAGAGTCTCTTGGAGCTACTGTAATAGGATGGGTGAAAATTAGTTAGGGCTTTATATAGGAGAATAATAAAGAGGATAACATTAGTCACATTAATGGTCATGGAATAGATAAAATGTTAGAATCAATTAGAAATATAACAGATGGAAAAAAAGAATAGTCAATGACTAGGTAACTCTTTTGTGGTTTCTGTGACATAAAGAAAGCAGAAGAGAAGAAAATTTCATGTTATCAATAATTGGTGTCTTGTACTTTTATGATGTTTGAAATTTTAATTGATATTTCAGTCTAACACAAGATATTTAAAAAATCCTATATAGTGGAATTTTCTTTCATGACATCTTCCATGATGTGTATATTGAATTGTTTGATTTTTGTTGTTAAATGTTTATATGCCCCCACCTTTAAATATAAGTACCACACTTCCCCCTTTACCATTTCCATTTCTCAGAGGCAAGATTTTCTAACCTTTTCAGCTTTTTTTTTTTAAAACCAAAGATTTCTAAGTGTAGCTGTCTTGTAATCACACCCCTAAAAAGAGCTATGATTTCATCTCATCTCTTGTCCTTTTGAAACCGTGATGTATGGAGAAATTTTTGTTTTCCAAGGAAAACTAGAAGGAAATCAATCCGATCAGAAATACTATTAGAATCACCTCAACCCTAATTAGACTCTCCTCAAAGTCTTCAATAATTGAAAAAAGGGGTGACAATAAGAATTGAGGACCAAGGCCCTAAGCGACTCAATTATCAGCTCTTATGTGAGTCTATATCCAGTACTTTCATGACTGTGACTATGTAAGTGTTGACAGCTGGTCAACTAGTAAATTAAAAATACATTTCCTAAGTCTTGTTGTTGTTCTTGTTGTTAAAATAACGCAATCATTAATTTCAAGAGCTCTCTTAATCCTCATCACCTATGTAGCCCATCCCCCCACCACTCATCTCCCCTCTGGTAACCATCAGTTTCTTCTCTATATTTGACTCTGTGTCTTGGTTTGCCTCTGAAATTGTTTTTTAAATATCAACACTTAATTCTTCCCAATCAATTATATGAATAAGACATATTTTAATAAATTTTCGTATGACTAACCATAACAGGGAATCTCTCAGATTCCCATAACCCCCTCTCCCCATATCCTGCTCTGCCCTCATACTCTAAGAATTCCTTCTGGGCACTCCATCTTCTGGCTCAAGTCTGGACTGGTTTCTTTCTGAAGTGGTTTCTTTCACAAAGGTAATCTTCCTATGTTTTATATGTATAAATATCATGTAAAATATAGTCAATTTAAATTCTTCAGTAGGCAAACTCAGATTTTTTTAACATGAGTAAGATTTCATATATTCAAGTATGTAAGTGAAGATGGCACTATGCATTTTGAATGGCAAAGAAACATTTATAGCTAGTAATTCTAAGCATAATGAACTGGAGTTACTGTTTTCCAAAAGACAAAAATCAAGTGCAGTCTCCTATATGCCCCATCTTTTCTGAATTTGGGATTAGACTTTGATGTCTGTGGAAAATACTGGCTCTCAAGCATCCAATGGAAGGAAATCATTCTTATCTCTCTCAGGTAAGAATGAGAATTGGAACCGTCTTTTATCAGACTCTACTTGGGGACTCCAATAATTGAGGAGAGCCAATGAGAACTGAAGTCTTAAGTTGCCAGATTCATTTAGAAGCTAGAGAAAGGAGCATGTTGAAAACATACCAGTACTTAAGTAAATAAGAAATCAATAGAAGTCTAGAGTTTCCTAGAAGGAAGAAAGAGAGCATGGCCCTTTGGAAATGAAAACACAAGGCAACCCAAGGTGTGAGAAATCTTAGGAGAGAGATTTTAAGAGATTTGTTAAGAAATATCAATAAACCCTTTATTTATTTAAAGTTCTAAGTCTGTACTATATTAAATGATGCCCCCTGCCCCCAAGGTATGTTGAAGTCCTAACACCTAGTACCTTAGAATGTGACCATATTGTGCACAGAGTATTTACAGAGAAAAATTAGTTAAAGCCAAGTTATTAGGATGGGTCCTAATATAATAAGACTGGTATTCCTATAGAAAAGAGAAATTTGGCTATAGAATCAGATATGAGTAGAGGAAAGAATAAGTAAAGAGATGGGGAAAGTGTCACGTGAAAGCAGAAGATTGAGGGACATATCTACAAGCCAAGGGATGCCAAATATTGCTATAAAAGCACCAGAAGTTAGGAGAGAGACATCGTACTGATTCTCCACCACGGCCCTCAGAAGTAACAAACCCTAAAGACACCTTGACTTTGGACTCCCAGCCCTTACAACTCTGAGACAATAGTTATTATTTTAAGTCACCTGATTTCCAGTACCAGCCCTAAGAAATAAGTCTGCAGTGTATCCTCCATCTTGTATATTAAAGTAAGAATATTCTTGAGGTTTAGCTGATTCCTTGATACCTGCAATCCCATTTCAAGTAAGACCGCTTTTAAACAGATTTAAAGATTTTTCTGATAGTTTCATAATTTTAATACAATTTTCTTCAACCATATTAATTTTAGACAGTTTATTAATTCCAGCTATAGAAAATGTGTAATTAGCATACAGTGCTCTTTCTTCGTTTCTCCCTAGAGTTTGCTTTACATATTATTATATTCATTTTAAAGTCAATTACCTTGTAAGTATTTTTGTTCTAATAACTTCAGGCTTGTCAGCACATATCAGTTTTCTTATCTTTCCTTCTAACACTCTTCCACATGTTTTGTTTGCATTTTCAGTTAGCTATATATTTATTTTACAATGTGAAGATTAGTATCACTTATGTTACAACAAAATCTTCTTGGTTTTCCGTTTATAGAAATATAAATTATAACATATACATCATTTTAATGTTGTTACTATTATAATTTGGGGCCTGAAAAATATGGTATATATTTTATATATATAAACTTATTTTCTGCTGGTTCCAGTGACTCTATAGTTTTGCCACTTAGAAGAAGCACATTGGTCCTAGCATCAAGACTAAGTGGGTTCAGGAAACAATATCAATTACAAAAAGATATAGCAAAATACCACAAGAAAAGTTTAGAGGGAAAATAAATCACAGAAACTATATACAACATAAAAATAGTCATGTTTACAAAGCCACAACCTTAATAAACAACTGGCCATAGACACAGCATTGCATTTATCAGTCCTAAATCCCCTCACCTGTGTCGGAAGGGCTGGCTTCCAATGGTATTACCATTCATGAAAGCTCTGCCCTCATAGCCTAACCATCTTCCAAACAACCACTTTCTTCCTTTTTTTTTTTTTTAAGAGTTTAATTTATGTATTCATGAGAGACACGGAGAGAGAGGCAGAGACACAGGCAGAGGGAGAAGCAGTTTCCTCAAGGGGAGCCTGAGTGGGACCCAATCCCGGAGCCCGAGGATCATGACCTGAGCCAAAGGCAGATGCTCAACCGCTGAACCTCCCAGGCGTCCCCAAAGGACCACTCTCTAATTCCTCACTGAGCATTAGATTTCAACATAATACATTTTGGGAACAAATACTCAGTCTCTAAGATATATTTAAAAATGATAAATTTGCCTTTTGGTGTCTAGGTCATTTTATACAGGTATTTTAATCACATAGGTCAGGTGCTCATAGATTTATCTTTTACATACATCAAAAACACTAACCAACAACACATGATGAAAGAAGGCCTAGTTGCTGAAACTCAGAATCTAATCTCATTTCTCTTGAAACTATTCACTTAAATGAAATAACTACTGCTTTCTTTCATCTCTCATTTTTCAAATAATTTCTACAGTAAAAACCTATGCCTTCAAGACTGATATAGCTAAAAAGAGAAAGCTCACTAATGTATTGATTTTTTTTACAATAAATACTTATCAAAAGTCATTATGTACCAAGTACTGTTAAGCACCACAAATAGAGAACAATTAAATGTCCTGACTTCATGAACATCACAGTTTAGTACTGTATGACATTAAACAAGCAAAAATAAATGTGATATTTAGAAGAAAACTCTAGTTCACAATACTATCTGACTTAATGTAGGGACAAACCTAAGGGTGGAGGTTAGATAAGCTTTCCTTGAGGAAGTGATTTTAAGCTCAGATTGACTACATAATTATGAGTAACCTTGATGAATTTTCAAATGGTGGATCTTAAGTAAACAGAGAACTTGTAGACATTCTCACAGCACCTATAAACAAACCACAAAATGCAAGAGAAAATATTATTTGTTGTAGTGATTGCCCTATTAAGATACACCTCTGATTCTTATTGTAAATGTATTGTCAGTGTAAATCTACATTGATGGAATCACATTGACGGAATTACCATCTTTCTCATTTGTGCAGTGAATGGGTGAAAAGTCTACAAAACCACACTGAAATAAGAGAGACACACAAGACCCTGACAAAGCAAAATTTCAGTACACTACATTGAAGTTGCGATATTCAACCACAGAAAATATGGGCACTTCCTTTTTCAGTCTGCAAAATAATAAAAGGGTTTAACTGACAGAAAAATATATATATATACTTTGTATGATAGGATTTTATTGAAATTAGGCTTGAGACAAATGGACTTACTCTGCTAGGAACCTAATTAGGAAATAAACTCAGAGCAATTCAAAGGCTGTAGATAGATTTATACTTTTGAAAATGCCACTCTCCCCAGATAAAATTATTGCATTGTCTTACTAGGAGAAAATAATCTTTACATAAAGCCTTATGCGGCATTTCCCAGAAATCGGAAGGGAAAAAAAAAATAGTTGTTAAGCTATAAGAAGGGAGTTGAGAATTTGTTAGGAAAGTTGAAAATGAGACAGCAGATTATAAAGATGACTTGGCAAATAACTTTAAAATTAAGCACTCACTGTAAAACTGAAATAGGCCTCCCAACTTTCATGAAACATATGTGACCAAAAAAAAAAAAAAAAAAAACCACAGAAAATGACCCACTTAGAATAAAGAAAAGACGATCTGCAATGGTTCTTTCATTTAAGATCTTTCACAACTGAATTTTAGATTTTTTTTTAGAGTTACAGTGAGTTCCCCTGAAACCCAGCTCCCCCATTAGCATATTGCTATTGTACATTCATCAAAACTAAGTAACTGACATTGATATTACTAGGAACTAAATTCCAGATTTTATTTGTATCTCAGTTTTCCATTATATCATCTTTCTGTTCCAGAATCCTACCCATGTTATCAAACGTTTAGTTGTCTGGTCTCTCTAGTCTCCTCTGGTCTGTGACAGTCCCCCTTTCCTTATTTTTCATAATCTCTGTGGAGCACTGGCTGAATGTTCTGTACAGTGTCTTTCCATCTAGAATTGTTGGTGGTGTTTCTTATGTTTAAATGGAGGGGGTATGGGTTTTGGAGGAAAACAAACAAATGAAAAACTTAGAAGTGCCTTTCTTTTACTACCATATCAAGGAGGAATATCTCCATAACATCATGGGTGATATTAACCTTCATCTCTCAATTAAGGTGGTACAGGAACTAACCAAGGCACTTTGGAAAAATGGTGTTTAAACCATTTACACCAATGGTCTTTTGATCACATGTTGTAAGATTCAAGGAAAAGTAACTATAAACAAAACAAAACAAAACAAAAAACTATAAACAAACACTCTAGTTAAATTTCTCAAGGAGGTTTGCTTAACAATTCTGAAAATACTTTATCTGTTTACTGGGATTGAAAAAATAAATGGTGAAAGTAGGAGTTGGGTTTCTCAGGGTCACTTAGAGAAGACAACTAAGAATGGATGATTCAATGAAATTTTTGGGGATGATTAGAAACAGAGACATTGTGTAAACCAATATACTTATGATATCCCACAAATTCTGGTATCAAATGATTTTTATATAATTAAAATACTAATTTCTCTTTTGATTTATTATTTGTCACTGGGGTCAATTATAAGTGTTCTAATTCCAAATAGATGAGAGATTTTCCAAAGTTCTATTATTTATTTCTAATTTAATTTCACGGGTGCTCAAGAACATACTTTAAAATTATTAAAGCTGTGCAGATGGTGACCCCTGGGCGACTCAGTTGTTTAGCACCTGCATCGGCCCAGGGCATGAACCCGGGGTCCCGGGATCTAGTCCCACATCAAGCTCCCTGCATGGAGCCTGCTTCTCCCTCTGCCTGTGTCTCTTCCTCTCTCACACTGTGTCTCTCATGAATAAATAAATAACATCTATAAAAAATAATAAAAATAAAAAAATAAAGTTGTGTGTGCAAAATATATTTTATCCTGGACAATGTTGCAAGTGCACCTGAAAAGAACATGAATTTTGCTGTTCTTGCTGGTGTATTATAACAACGTCAATGAAGACAAGTTGGTTGATAATGTTATATTCTTCCTATCAATTTTTGAAAGATGTATGTTAAAGTATCTAATATTAGAAATTTGTCTATCTCAGCAGTTATATCAGTATTTTGAATTCTTACTATGTTCATAAACTTTCAAAATTATTACATCCCCCTGATAAGTTGAGCCCATCACTGTTTTGAAATTTTTTTTTTTTTAACTCTGATAATGTTCTTTGGTTTGAAATCTATGCTCTCTGAGATGAGTATAGCTATTACAGCACTTCTTTTAGTAATCTTAGGGTGATACAACTGTTTTATCCATTTCTTTAAATTGTAGATGATTTTATATTTAAAATGCATGTGCTATATGCAGATGTAATAAAATGTTGCTTTTCATTCTTAAAGTCTGATTTTTAAATGGAGGTTTTTGAAATCATTTACATGTAATGAGACTATTAATGTGGTAGGTTTAAAGCTACCATCTTAATATTTCTTTCATACTTGCCTCTGCTCCTTCCTTTTTAGTTTTCTGCCATTTTATTGTTTTTTTTTCTTCAAATTATATTTAATTTCATATTTAATCTATTAGCTATAACTCATTCCATTTTAGTGATTCATTTGGGAGGTTAGAGTATATAACTTTACTTTTATTAAAGTGTACTTTGAAGGATATTTTACTGGTTTATGGATAGTATAAGAATCTTAAAAAGTCTATTTTCATTTCTCTTCGCCCAACACTATGCTATTACCTAGAGTAAATGTCAGACATTTTTCTTATATAGTTTGTAGAGACACAAAACACATTGCTATTTTTTCCACTTAAAGTCAATTATATTTTAAATACATTTAAATAATTTTACATTTTTACCTAATATGCCATTTCTAATGCTAGGTAAATGGAACAAATAGGGAAAATATAGACAGGTGAAATATATCAATGGAATAGAGCTTCCAAAGGTAGAACCATACAAACATAAACAACTAACACTTGACCAAGTAAAAAGGTACTTTACTGGAGTTTGTTTGTTTTTCATTTGTTTTGTTTTAAACAAAGGCCATGATTTTTGGCTCTCCATATGCAAACAGAGAAAAAGAAAAAACTTTAATCCATACCTATACCATACAGGTTCAAAGTGTTCAGGGATATGAATGTAAAACGGAGATATAAAACTTTCAAAAGGAAACAAGACAATCTTTGTGATCTTTGGTTAGGCAGATTTCTTAGATACCTCGCCAGAATTATGATCCATAAAATAAGAAACCAACATGTTGAGTTTCATTGAAAAAAATAGTATATTCTTTCAAATATTGATAAGGAGAGAAAGACAAAACATACATTAAGAAATATTTGAAATGCAGGGGATCCCTGGGTGGCTCAGCAGTTTGGTGCCTACCTTTGGCCCAGGTTGTGATCCTGGAGTCCCAGGATCGAGTCCCGCATCGGGCTCCCGGCATGGAGCCTGCTTCTCCCTCTGCCTGTGTCTCTGCCTCTCTCTCTCTTATGAATAAACAAATAAAATCTTTAAAAAAGAAATATTTGAAATGCATATTATTTTATAAAGACTTCTATCCACATATATAAATTTTTTTATATTCAATTTAAAAAATAGTAAACCAAGTAAAAATGGACAATATATGTAAACAGACATTTCAATAAAAGATACATAGATGACAAAGATGCACCTAAAAGATATTTAGTACAGTAGTTAGGAAAAAAAATTAAAACCAAAATATGATACAACTCCACATTAGAATGACCAAAATTAAAAATCTGCCCCTATCACATGTTGGTGTACTGAGAAGGAAATGAACTTTCATTCACTGCCAGTGGAAACTGAAAATACTACAAATATACTAGAAAACAATTTGGTAGTTTCTTACAAAAGTAATTACAAATCTATCATGCATCCCAGCCACTCAAACCCTAGCATTTACCAAGGAAAAAGAAAGCTTATGAGCACTCAAAAACTGGAAACACAAATATATATAAACAGGTGAACAAAGAACTTGTTGTATTCATACAATGCAATACTGCTCAACATTAAGAGTTAATAAGCTCTTGGCGTAAAATACATGTGATCCTGACTTAATCTCAAAATAATTATTTCGATCAAAAGAAATCAGATGCCTCTACTGCTTCCAAAGTACGTTCATACTATATAATTACATTGACATAAAATTCTAGGAAATCCAAGTTGATCTATTCTGATGGAAGACAAATAACTGATTAGAAGGCGGGGGGAAAGATGGAATAGGAAGGGGTTGGAGGAAGGAATTATAAACTGATCCTAGAAAATTTTAGGGAACAGTCTGTATGCTTATTATATAGACTAAGTTTTAAAACATACATACACCCAGGAAACTATCAACTTTTATACTAGAATATATGCAAGTTATATCAATTATAGCCTAACAGTTAAATAAAATCTATTGAAAAAAAGCATTCAAGTGGCTAACTTGTTATTTTCAACACTATTATCTACTGTGCTTATACAAATATTTAATCAGCCAAAATATAGAAAGATAAGTACTAATGACTGTTATTATTTTTTAAATATTTTATGTATTTATTTGAGAGAGAGAGAGAGGGAGCATGAACAGGCAGGGGAGCAGAGGGAGAGGAGAAGCAGGCTCCCCACTGAGCAGGGAGCCCAATTCAGGACTTAATCTCAGGTCCCTGAGATCACTGACCTGAGCCAAAGGCAGATACTTAACAGCCAGAGCCACTGAGGTGCTCTGCTAGTGACCTTTAGATTTAATAAATGATACCATCAACTTGGGGAGACTTCTCAGCTCCCCAGAATCAATTTAATCATATCAGAGATAATAATTTTAGGCAAGGAACACAAAGTCTTAAAATCTTTTTTTTTTTTTAATTTTTATTTATTTATGATAGTTACAGAGAGAGAGAGAGGCAGAGACACAGGCAGAGGGAGAAGCAGGCTCCATGCACCGGGAGCCCGATGTGGGACTCGATCCCGGGTCTCCAGGATAGCGCCCTGGGCCAAAGGCAGGCGCCAAAACGCTGCGCCACCCAGGGATCCCAGGAACACAAAGTCTTAATAAGATTTCTAACAGATTTGATATTTGCAAAATTAGAAATTCACACTATTATCAATTTGTAAAATTTCAACTGTTTCCATTTAAAGTCAGTATGTAATTTTGTGCATGCATCACAGAAAACTAAATATATATTATGGCTCCCAATTAGATTAATTCAGGGGGATATAAAAAGAGTAAAAAGTATGTATCCAGTGCATTCTATCCTAGACAAAATCAATATAGGGGACAAAGTTTGGCATTTTAAATTCTCCCCATATGATAAAGATATTCAATCAATATTGAGAGGTATTGTGCAGCCCAGGTAGCTCAGTGGTTTAGTGCCTCCAGGACCTGATCCTGGAGACCCGGGATCGAGTCCTACATCGGGCTCCCTGAGTGGAGCCTGCTTCTCCCTCTGCCTGTGTCTCTGCCTCTCTCTCTGTGTCTCTCATGAATAAATAAATAAAAATCTTAAAAAAAAAAAGAAGATTGAGAGGTATTGATGGAAGTTGCTTGGCTCAGTCATCTTTACTCCTGCGCCTACTTGTGAATCATAATCCTGTTGCTAATGTGGCTTGGGAAAGTAACTTGATAATTTGGTAAGGTAATAGAACAGCCTTTCAATATGTATAGTAATAGAGTATGCACAAGACAGTTTTGACTATTTTGAATAATGTACACAAAAAATACAAGCACCCTGTCAGCCTTGATCTTGAAAGGTTTAATCAATATAGTTCACATCCCCAACTAAGTACAGTTAACATATATTCTAATATTAAATGACAAAGAAATATTTTAAATATTCATTATTTCTAAAATTCGCATTTACACATGCATTTAAACTGCTATCAAATAAAAATTATTCTAATCACTTTAAAATGCTCTCAATGTTATAGTTTGTTATTACAGTGTCTATAAATTGAGTAAAATTAACTATATTGCCAGTAGAACTGTTCCTCAGGCACTATCTTTAGCTCCATAAAAGAATTTTAATTACATTTTTATGTGAAGTTGGTTTATTTTGACATCTACAAACTATGATTTTCATGTAATCATTGGGATAATCTTCCAGTTCCTAGTAACCACTTATAAAACATGTTTCAATAATGTCTGTCTAGACTCTCCAGAAAGTAGTATACCAAATAAAATCATTATGCAGCCAAAGTTTGGATGTCTTGGATACCTCAGGGTCCTTCTCAACATATGTTGCACGATAAATAAATAAGAGTAAGCTCATGATTAAGGCATCAAATTATCCCAGATGCCACGGAGATCTGGTAATAGCCAATTACTCATAATGCTTTTCAAATTTACCAACATAA